>NC_083861.1:11197500-11506770 GCF_029169275.1 Apis cerana
AAGTAGGCGAGCAGCGTTATAGAGAGTGTGTTCGATAATTCGAGCGGGAAAGAGATTGTCGTTTTCTCGACGCGGTCGAATTTTAAGGAATCTTCGGTGGAGGAGAAAATTTTCTTCTCCTCTCCACGGGAGAGGAGAGGAGAGAGGAAGGAATGTGAACGGCACGTTTTCATTGAAAGATAACCCGAAGATTATTTCGCAATCGAGCGTACTACGTGACTGCCATTCGACCAAATTCTTTCTCGAAACGCCAACATGCGACGAGCAGCAGAGTATCGTTCAAGGTCGCGGCGCGATGTATTTCCATTTCTCGACTCGAAGCGGAGGAAAATTCCTGCCTCGACTTTCGAGCCTCCCCCTCCCCTTCCAAAGGAATCGTTGGGCAAGGGGGGAGCGGAGGGAAGTTAATTCCCCGATTTTTCGACCCGCCGTTGACCGTGAAAAACGGGAAGAAACGGAAAGATGAAGCAGAAAATGTAATTATTCCGCGGTGCAATCGCATTCGGCGAAACTCGAGAGTGAAAGTGCACGGCGAAACATTTTCGCCTGACCGTCGTCACTTGAACCGTTGAAAATCGGCGCGGCCAACTTTTCCCCCCCTCCTCTCTCTCTCTCTCTCCGCTCCCTGCCGCGCCGATCTTTTCCATTTCGCCCAACGCGGCAACGTTCTTAATCCTTCCCTTTTCTCGACGATTTTCCAACCTCGATCGATTCTCCTCTCTTACGAGATTCTCGATAGAGTGGACGTAAAAATACACTGTACACTGTCGAGAATGGAAAAATGTTTATACTTTTCGAGAGAGAGAGAGAATTGTTAGGGATGACGATTGTAACAAGAATCGCACGCGCGGATTCCCACGGTGCGAGATAAGAGAGGCGGGCGGAGATAAGGGGGGAGGAAGAAGAAAGGAGGAAGAGAGGGAGAAAGGAAAGGGAGAGAGAGAGAGAGAGGGAAGACGATGGAACGATGTGGGAAAAGAGGAAGCTAATCAGAAGCGGAAGTACGCTCCGGCGAGGCCCGAGGCCTTGAGAGAGTCGGGCCTCCGCCGCCGCAGCTTTTAGCTCTTTTAATTGCAACTTTATTTAACGCGCTTACGTGTGCCCTTGCACATCGAAACGTGCCAATCCCGAGACACCGTCTCTTAATAAAAACCGTCCTTATCGCAGGCCGAAGGAACGTGAAGCGAGGAGGAAGAAGACGGAAGACCCCCTCTTCGAATTCAATCGATACATTTTTCTTCCCGATTCCTTTCGACCGTCAGATTCCTTTTAAAAGAAAAGGTGGGTTGTTGATTTATTTTGGGGGGGAAAGGAATCGCGCACACCCGGTACGTGGCTGGTGGCGCGTTACCGTACGTGATTATAGTTATCTCGCGGCACCTATATTAGTTACAATCGGGCCGCGATAATCGAGTTGTTGTTATCAACTGCGAACATTTCTATAGGAGCGATAATGCCCGACCGCGTTCCCTCTCGTTTTTCCATTTAATAAATCCCGTCATGATCCGTCAAATCCAATTTCCGATCCTTCGATCCTCGATAAAAATCGTTCGTGGAAGAGAGGGAAGGGGGGGGGAGGAGGGGTTTCTCGAATTCGTTTCGAAATTTCAATTCGCCCCGATCCGATACTTCTCTCTTCCACGTTGGTGTGAGATCCTTGGTCTTTTTTCTGTTTTCTTCTCTCTCTCTGCTTATATCGCGCGTATAATAATCTCTCGTTACATAAGCTTTTGAAATACAAAATGTGCGGAATATTTTGAATAATCGATCCAACGATTGTGCACGGGACGTGGAAGGAGAGAAAGGAAATGCACCTATCCTATCCTACCTGCCTACCTGCCTGCCTGCCTGCCTGCCTGCCTGCCTGCCTGCCTGCCTGGCTGCCTGTCTGTCGCCCATAATTAATGGAAGAAACGTAAACCGACCGACGTTGTTACGTAAGATCAATCGGACGTGATTCACGAACGATTTAGTCGGATCGATCATCGGAAGCGATGATCGGATATCGATAGATCGGATATAATATGTAAGAGGTTTCGCGCGGCGTCGTTTTTCGCGCAGGTATATCGCCTCCCATCGATCACTTTCTCGTTTCTTTACACTAAGGCGCGAAATGCCTTTCCTTGTTGAATCGTAAACAAGGAGCAACGGTCGAAAAAAGTCGTTTCGATTCGTCGTCGTTCGTCCTTTCGTCCTTCGTCCTATTTCTCTCTTGTTGTTGTGTTGTTGTTTTTTATTGCCCGCTCGAGATAAGCGAACGGAGGACGCTTGAAAAAGTTCGCCACTCGCGGGCGAATATACTTAAATATATCTTGGTGGAATGCTCGCGTTCGTTCGATAATTGTTTTTAGATTAGCGGATGTTACGTATCGTAAAAGTGAAAATATATTTAATGAAGTAATACGTGTTTATTCGTCGAACGAATTTTTCTGTCTAAATTTTCCTGTCTTCGAGTGAAGCGAAAGCCGGAATTTCGAGGATTGAAAAACTTCTCGTCGAAGTTATTTCCCAGAGATTATTTCGGAGATGGATGATATATATATTCGCGTGGAGTTCCATACCACCGTTGCACCGACTATCCGCGAGAGCGCAACATAAATATATCCGGCAGATAATGGCCACATGAATACGAAATGGCGAACGTAAAGACGCCTTTCGACGAGCCCGACCTTGACTCGAGATCGCTTTTTCTTTACGATCCGTCATCGCGAGCCATTGATGACCACCGCTGTAAGAAACTCGCGAGAAGTCCCTCCTCCATCTTCTTTTTCTTTTTTCTTCTTCTTTTTCTTCTACTTCTTCTTCTTTTTCCCTCCCTCCCCTCCCTTCCCCTCTTCCCTCCCCTCCCCCTTCTCTCTCTTTTAAAAACAGTTGCGCAACCGACGTTCATACGCGACCATGGAACACCTGAACTTGAATTACACGTTCGGAAGAAACGTTTTTATGCCGCTACGCGAAACGAGTCGGTAGTCAACACCGAGTCTCTCTCTCTCTCTCTCTCTCTCTCTGTATTCGAAACTTTTCTGAAGATTGCCAAGATATCGGGCGAAGGACAACAATGGCCAATAAAAAAAAACGGCAAGGACAACGACGAAGTTGTTGGTGAAATTGCGTCGCGTATTCCTCGCTGCCTCGAATAATATTCGCCCGCAAAGTATCCAAATCTCGTCGCGACACCGATTTGAAATCCCTTTTTTTTTCCCCTTCTTCAAATACTTCAAATAGCCACCCGAAGCAAGAATAAATTTCACCGATTACACTCTGACGGATGAGATTCGACGCGTGAGAGAATAGGGGAAGGAAGGAGAAATGTATATATCGACATACTTTCAAATATCTCCACTTTTGGATTGCGCAATTAGACGTAGCTCGAAAAATGTTACGTAAGGTAACGTAATATCGCAACTATACGTACGTATGTTATATATATATATATATATACATTACGCGAAATGAGAAAAATTTTTCATTCAAGCGATTCGATCGCGTTTCCCGGATCCTTCGAACGCGATCCATCTATACCTGTCTCTCCATCATGGAGACGTGGAGTTGGTTCGCCTGCCACGATTCGCGCGGTCTCTCGCGCCCAATCGCGAAGGAATGTCGGTTCACTGCTCCGATAATTTCCCTCGTTATCGTTCGCAGTCGAACGAGGAATCTATACGAGCCCGGGAAAATACACAATCGAGAAATCCCCCAATTTTCATTTTCGTCCAACGCTTCCATGTATACGCGTTATGTGTATATATATATATATATATATATATATATATATATACACATGTATATATATATACAAAGTCGTTATAAACGAAGGACGCGCTTCATTTCTCTTTCTTTCTTTCTTTCTCTTTCTCTCTTTTTTTTACGACGGCAATAACACGGCGAACGAAATTTCCGAAGCGAGAATTTAAAAGGCAAAGAGATAAGTGGGAATCGCGCGCACGTGTGCATTTGACGCGTAAAAAAGTTCGGTCTGACGAATTATATTTAGAGAAAGGGCCGGAGTTTCTGGCTCGAACCGGGAATATATCGGAATCGGTGAAACGTTTGAAACGCTTTCCTTTGTGCTCACCTTTGTTTCTCGTTGTTCTGAATCGTCCGTAATCCAATTAATCCAATAACGAATGGTATCCAAGGAAGGATCGGTCGGCTGTCGGCGGGTGTTTCCCTTAAGACTCTCTCGAGGAGTCACGAAGCATCTCCACGAGCCGACGACCCGAAATCCCGTGATTGCGGCGACGAGGACGACGACGGTACATGCACGTGACATACATTGATGTACCGGGGCGCGTATCACCACCGATCGGCACCACAGATCGCACCACGTCTTGGAGGAACGCGGACTCGAGACGGTCGAACATCAACCGATCCGATCGATCGGATGGAGAACGAGACGACGGTGAGGAAAATTATCGGCACTTATCACACTTTCCTTCTTTCTTCCCACTTTTTCTCTCTTCTTCTTTTCACCAGAAACACGCACGAACGTTGTCCTCCGCGTTTCGAAACGAGGCTGTTGCCGATTCCAACCGATTTCCGCGAATCATCGATATCGCTTGCACTCAGGTGATGGGGGGGGGAGACAGGGCCAGACGGGGGGAAGGCTCGCTCTCGATTTCGATACGCACGTGGCACGTAAAGGGCGTATTTATCACACGCGCGATCTCGTCACGGCGATCGTCATCCTCATCATCATCATCATCATAATCATCATCATCATCATCATCATCATCGTAATCATCATCATCCCGAAGGGCGTAATTCGGTACCGTGACTCATGATCACCGCCGTACACTTTTCTCGCTCGTTTTTCTTTTTCCCACTCCGTGAAAACGCGAGGCTCCCTCGAAACGGGGACGACGATTCGATGTACGTGATTCGATGGATCGTGGCGGCGGCGACGACGACGACGACGACGGCGGCGGCGGCGGCGGCGGCGACGACAACGACGCGGAGAACTTTTTTCCAACGGGGTCTGCTCCGTTGGCTGGCCAGGGTCAACCGGCTGGCTCCGAGCGCGGCACTTTTACCCGTTGGGTACTCTCAAGGACTCGGAGGTGGCTCCTATTCCTTTCTCTTATCCTTTCGCGCGCGCGCCTTTTTTATCCCGCTAACCTTTTTAAGCGCACTTTTAATTCCGCGCTCCGTCCGCGTGTCTCCGTCCACCGTTCACGGAGCTTTTATTGTAAAAGAGCGTTAACGTCTGTTCGCCAGATCTGAGGACGAGGCGAGGATCGATTTTTATCGTGGAGAGAGAGAGACACCACGACGGCGAGAGAAAATCGAGTCTCGAGGTTGGAAGGGTGGTAGAACGAAGTAGTAGTAGTAGTAGCAGCAGTAGTAGTAGTGGTGGTGGTGGTGGTAGTAGCAGCGGTAGTAGTAGTGGTAGTAGTAATAGCAGCAGCAGCAGCAGCAGCAGCAGCAGTAGTGGTAGTGGTAGCAGTCGGAAGATTGGAAAAATACGCGATCTCGTTAGGGCTGAGAAAGATAACAAGTGGATTCAGCCACATCCGGATCGTCTTTCAAACTTGTCCTCCGCAACTGGTGTCCTCGACAGAGAGAGAGACAGTTCCTCCTCTCTCTCCCTCTTCTCTCTCTCTCTCTCCCCTTTTCCTCTTTCTCCACGTAGCAGAGTGAACCAGACCACGCTCGCTTCTTTCACCGACCCACGCTCCCCGCGTTTCCTCGTCGTCCACCCTCGGGGACGATCCACAACGACTCGTGCTCGAACACCGTATCTCCACTGCGTATCGTTCGCCTTACGATTTCCTGCGCCGGATCACAGCGCGCTCTCCTCTCTCCCTCCTCTCTCTCTCTCTCCTTATTCCACTTCTGCTTCTCTTCTTCCTCTCTGCCTCTCCCTTTCTCTGTCTCCTTTCTCTTCTGGTTTTGTAATCCGTTTTACGAAACTTCTTCTCTAGGAGCCCGGGTCTGTAGAAGCGAGACGGGGGGGAAGGAGATCTCGAATTTATTCAGAGGAATCGTATCCAACCTTTTTTTCCACGATGCACGACACGCACGCACGCACATACACACACAGACGCACTGGTGACACAAGGGATCCTCCTGGCTCTTCTTTCCTTCTTCTTCTTCTTCTTCTTCTTCTTCTTCCTCCTCCTCTTCCTCTTCCTCTTCTTCTTCCTCTTCTTCGTCCCGGAAGTGGGTTACCGGTGGGATACCAACGACGACCTTGGGCACAAGCCGCGTTTCGTAGCGCACGACACCAAGAGACACGAGCATACGAGACGACGGATCGTTTCCATCGCTTTCCTCTTGGACACGGTTCGAACGCACTCACAGGCGAGTTGTCACTTTTCTGGTCACTTGTATCACGAAATCTCTCCTCCAAAACCTTTCTCACAACACCTCTTTAATCCCTTCCTTCCTTCCTTCCTTCGTTCGTTCCTCTTCTTCTTATACGGAGAAGAAGCTGTTCCCTTTTTCTATGCTGGAAGCGTCGTCGTCCCGCGCGGCAGCAGCAGGCGGCGGTCGTCGTCGTGTTCTCTCCGCGGACAGAGAGGCAGACAGAGCGAGATTTCGCAGAGCGGCGGCTTGAACGGATTAGAAATTGTCGTGGCAGCCGCGATTCGCGCTCACACTTGAATTTCCCTCCTTCTCTCCCTCCTCTCCTGTTTTCCCTCTGTGCGTTTCGTCCCGTCTCGTCCCGTCCCGTCCCGTCTCGTCTCGTTCCGTTTGGTGCGCGATTTCGTTCCGAGCCGCCTCGACAATCACCGTGTTCCTTCCGCGGGAATGGTGGCGGCGATCGGAGAGCCTTACTCGCTTAGGAGAGAGAGACACACACACGCACGCGCGCGCGCGCGCGCACGCACGCACGCACAGTCGGTCCCGAGGAAACACGGTTCGCCACTCGGCAAAGTGGGACCAAATCCGAAAGCCGGCGGGAGAAAGACGAGGGGAGAGAGAGAGAGAGAGAGAGAGGGAGAGGGAGAGAGGGGGTGGAGGGAGGCAGAGAGATATTCGGGTATGCCCAGCCTTACGAGACAGGATCGGATTTTAGCGCGTTCCGCACGCGCTCCCGCGAGCCCAACTCGGCGGTTTCAACTTTTACTTTCAGCTCTTACACAACGCAGCCCGCTCTTGCTTCGAGTACGTAAGCGGCAACCGAGCGCAAACGTAGTGGTGGTGGTGGTTGTGGTGGTAGTGGTGGTGGTTGTGGTGGTGGTGGTGGTGGTGGTGGTGGTGGTGGTAGTGGTGGTCTTTCGCTCTTTCGCTTCCAATCTTCTTCTCCTCCTCCTTCTTCTTTCCACCTTTCCTCTCTTCCTCCCCCTTCTTTCTTCTTGCTCTTCTTCTTCTTCCTTCTTCTCTTTTTATTGTTTTTTCCCTCCTTTCTCTTCCTTTCTCTCCTTTTCACGATTTCACGATTTCACTATTTCTTTCTCTCTTTCTCTTCCTCTCCGTTTGTCGTCGAGCAGAAACGAATCTCCAGCCGATCCTGTCGATTCGATTTCCCGACATCCGTCGTGTTCCGATATCGGGCACCGAGAATTAATAAAGGAGTTTTGTCGCCAAATATCCTCGCGAGATATCCTTCCTTTCTTCCTTTTCCTCTTCTTCTTCCTCTTCCTCTTCCTCTTCTCTGGGATTCGAATAATAATAATAATAATAACGAGAACAACAATAACAACAACAACAACAATAACAACAACGACGACGACGACGAGGAGGAGGATATAACGAAGGTGGTTCGATACGACGGAGAGGCAGACTCTCGTCCGAAGAAGCACGTGCGTGGACGAAAGCACGTGCGGATGAGCACGTGTCCGGTGTTTTCGTTCGGCAAGAACGCGCACTCGGATCGCGCTGATAACGAAGCGACCGACGACGTGCGCTTTGCCAACCGATGCGCCCGAGATAGTTGTGTCGTCGTCGTATAATCACAGAGGGAAATATTCGCGACGGTGAAAACGGTGACGAGCCTATCGGTGTCGACGTACTCCTCCCATTGGATGTTGGAACCCGGAAGCGATCAGAGGCCACGTGGCCTTCACGACGACGAACGCTCGCTATCGAAACGTATACCGTACGTACGACGAACGAACGACGAACGACGAACGAACGAACGAACGAACGAACGACCACGACCACGACAATGAGGATCGGCGTAACGACGGCAACGGATCGCCACGACAAACGCGATAAAAACGTCGCGTTGACAAGTAGTCGGCCGCGATTGGCTTTCACGAATTTTTGTTTTCTCACTCACTTGTGAACGCGCACACGCGGGCGAGCGGCGTGTGCGGCCGGGGTTATACACACGCGCGCGCTCACACTTGTTCTATTTGCACAGAAGCGACCACCACACGTGTATCCGCGATCGGCCAACGATATATGTTTTTCGCGCGCGATCTCTCTCTCTTTTTCTCGCTTGGCCGGAGGAGGACTTCTTCAGGGAGAGAGGGTCTCTTCCGGTCTCCGCGGTGTGTCTCACTGCTCCTCGCTCCGTCGTAACTTTTGCGCAAACCCGGGACCCTCTCTTGCTCTTTTACCTCTCTCTCTCTTTCTTTCTTTCTCTCTCTCTCTCTCCTTCCTCCTTTTCTCTTTTCCTCTTTCTCTCCCTCCCTCTCTGTCTCTATCTCTACCGCTCTATCCTCGTCCAGCCTATGGTAGTTTCTCTCTTTCTCTATTTCCCTCTCTCTCTCGTTTCCTCTCTCTTCCTCCGCTTGGTCCTAGGTAAACGCGGAGAGAGGTAGAGACTCTGGGCAGTCGACGAGAGACTACGATGGTAGTGGTGGTGGTGGTAGTGGTAGTGGTAGTAGCGGTGGTGGTGGTGGTGGTGGTGGTGGTGGCGGCAGTAGTAGTGACGATGGTGGTGGTTGATGCGATTCGCCGATTGTGATGGTGGTGGTAGTGCACGAATACCGGTCGAAACGCGCGTATATACTATTCACCGATCGGAACGTGGCAGGACGGTGACAGTGACGATAATGGTAACGGTGGTAGTAGTGACTCTCCACGATGACGACGACGAAGACGACGACGACGACGACGACGACGACGACGAAGACGACGACGATGAAGACGACGACGATGAAGACGACGACGACGACGACGATGATGGTGGTGGTGGTTGGTGGTGGTGGTGGTGGTGGTGGTGGTGGTGGTGGTGGTTGGTGATGGTGGTGGTGGTGGTGGTGGTGGTGGTGGTGGTGATGGTAGAGAAGAGGCCAGGTGGGCCCCGTGGCTTAGAGGCGAGGCCAGAAAGGGTTGAGGGTCCGAAAAGCACGGTTCTCTCTCTCTCGAGAACTGGCGGCGGAATACTCACGCTAGAGAGGAGACCTCGCGAGCCTCGTGAGTTGGTTTGTAAAGGGACCGTAGTATTGGTTCCTCGTCGAGTGGCACCTCTCTTCTCTTCTCTCTTCCTCTCTTACTCGCTCTCCCTCTACCTATCTCTTTCCTGCGCTTACTCTTTCCTCCCACCATATTGCCCCTCCACCTACCACACCACCTTCCTCCACTCTCCCTTTCCCCACTGGTGCTCTCACTATTACATTACAAATAGCTCTCTTGCCTAGGCCACGTTTGTGAGGTGTTGCTCCTTCCGTGTACGTTTATATATTCGCTTCGACTTGCGTGTTGTGTGTGTGTGTATGCGTGCGTGTATGCGTGCGTGCGTGATCACAAACGCGCCTCGATTCACGTGTGGAGCCTGTGCTTGTATTCCACGATGCACATGCACCAACTGTCGTACGATAAGAGTACAGACTTTGTCTCTATCTTCTTTCTCTCCATCTTTTTCTTCTCATTCCCTCCCTCCCTCCTTCCCTACCTACCTACCTCCCTTCTACGCACTCCCACTCTCTCTCTCTCTCTCCCTCCGTTTTCCGCCTTTTCTTTCTCGCGTTTCTCCGTCTAGCGCAACACATACGTGTACGTGTTTCTCGTTTCCCAGTGTGCACACGCACGCGACTCACACACCGATAATTGCAACCGCTCTCCGTACTCTTTTATTCTCATCCTCGTCGCTCGATAGTAGGCTTCTTTGTCACGGTAATGGTGTAATACAAGGCTCCGCTCGTGCTCGTGCACGTAATACGTAAGAATGGAGCGAGAGAGCTCCGCACCAGACCCTCGTAAACTTCTCCTTTTCTTTCTTTCTTTCTTTCTTTCTTTCTTTCGTTTCGTTTCGTTTCGTTTCGCGTTTCCTTTCTCCTCTTTCCTTCCATCCCAGCTCTCTCTCTACCCCTCCCTTCTCCCCATACCTTGCAACACCCAACGTTTCCGTTCTTTCCGTCCGTCCTCCCCTGTACCTACCTTTTTCTCCCGTGTGAGTGAGCGCGTGCATGGGTGTGCGTGCGCGTCCACCGCGTCTATCTCTCGCGCGTATAGTCATTTCCATCCCGTTCTCAACGCCTCTTCCGTCTTTCTTTATCGTCGCTTTTGAAACTTTATCTTTTGCTTTTCACTGCCCTCCCTTCATCCCTCCCGCTCCCACTCTTTGTCTTTCCCGCTTCTTTTCTTACTCCGCCTCGATCCTCCTTGCGAACGCGCTTGCGCGCGCCTCTTCAGTCTCTCGCGACTCGACCAGATAGAACGTTACGTTTTCACCCTCCCCCTTCCTTTCTCGACTTCGCTCTTTCTCTCTCTCGCGCCGACCTTCCAACCCGCGTCTATTCTCTCCACGCCACCTATAACTCCCACGTGCTTTCTCCTTCTTCTCCTTCCTCCTCCTCCTCTCTTTCTTCGTCTCCTTCTTTCCTTTTAAAAAACTTTTTGGCCCGCGACCGACGCACCGTCCTCCTCCAATCGGTTGGCGCGCGCCACCGATTGCGCGTACGACGTATCTACCTCTTTTTCATCCGGAGAATTATGTCGTTGCTCCAGTTATGCATCGGAAACGCTTTCAGCCGTGATCGATAGTGAAATGCTTGAATGACTCGCTGGTAAACACCTACTGCTTCCAGCTTCCTCCGCGTTTACTTTGATTACGAGTTTAGCTCGTCTTATTAAACCATTCTTATTATCGTTGGATCAAAAACGGAGGCTTTAAACGGTTTTCGAAACGTATCGTTAACGTATTAAATTCCATATATATATATATGGATGGTTATTCTTTTTTCTCCTTTTCTTTCATTGACTCGTCGACTCGTGACTCGTGTTAGATTCGTTTCATTAAAGAAACCTCTTTTTAGCTCGCGAACGTTTTACTTTTCATTCGTACTATTTATAAACATTCTTCGAAAGAATTTCATGGCCGACTGGTGTGTGCGGCTTGAATTCGAGTCGGTGCACCAGGTATGCGATTGTTTCGTCGTTCCTCTTTCTCTGCGTGGCCGGCTCGCACGCGGGCAGCTATTATACGCCATTCGGTAGATTCGGTCAACGATGTATCACGCTTGTGTGTCCGGAGATTACGGCGCACGGGGCCTGGCTATACTTAGAGCGGTAGACGAATTTCGCTTCGAGGGACGGAGTACGAAAGGAGGTCGAGAAACAGCTGATGCGATATGCGTTGCGCTGCGATTAATCTCTCCCTCTCTCTTCCTCGCTATCACGACACTCGTATGTTTGACTCGAAGTTTTCATTCTTGCCGAGCCATTCTTATCGAGCCGTTCATCGTTATTTTCGCACGTAATGTGCACAATTTTCATTCAATCTATATAAAGATTCCGTATCTTCCGTATATTCTTTTTAGCTTTACATTTTCTTTTCTATAAACGCGTAAACATCCGCAGTCCGACGAGATTCGAGCTACCGCGCGACACACGTGTTGGGGAGAGAATAATCGGTTGGCGCACCGCCAATATTTTTTCCAAACAAAAGATCGTCTCGCACGATTCTCTCGATATATGGAATACATGATAAAGAAAGGAAGGAATATATATATATTAATCGCCAGCCGTAATTGCAGTTTTTTTTTCTTCTTTTCGATCGTAAGGAGCGTGACAAAGAGAGAAACAAAGAGTTGAAATAACGCGAGAGCCTCGGTACGAACATTACGCGGCCTCGTTCGCTTTTATTTCGCGATTCGAAGCGGCGCGAGACGGTCCAAGACGTGGTCGTAGAGGGTTCCACCGTCGTTTCCACCCGCGTCCTCATCCTTCCCTCCTCCCTAGGTCGAATTAATTCGATCGGCCACCTTCTTCTTTTTTTTTTTTTTTCTTTTATCACTCCATATATCCCCCTCCCACCAAACGTTTACCCAACGTTTACGTGACTCGAAACGAACGCTCGAGAGGAACTATTTAAAAAATAGTTGATTTTACGCGCCATAAATAAAAAAAGGAATCGGTAAACAAATTCATCCACGTTGCTGTTGTTGTTATTTCCTCTTATTACCTTTTATTATTCGCGACGAATTTTATAATACTCGCTCCTCGAAGGATCAACAATAATAATCGGCTCGAATCCTCCCGTTAAACGTCAAATATTTTGCGCGCGTACATCATCATTATTATCATCATTATCATCATCACGCGTAATAATTGCCGAGGAAATTGATTAATTCGCGCGCGGCCGAATAGAATTCGCGGCGGGCCCGCTCTGGCGTCGAGTTATCGGGCTCGATACTATTTATTTATTTATGGTGCGGTCTAAATTAAAAGCGCGTCGAGAAGGCCAAACGCCTTGCGTAATCGTTACAGGGAACACGCGGCTGTTTATCATTACGTGCGAAAGATAGAAGGAAGTGGCGGAGGAGGAGGAGGGAGCAGGGGCGGGGGAGGGGAGGAAGGAGGCGCGTGGGGAGGGAAATGGGGGGGAAGAAGGAAGTGAGAGAGAAAGAAGAGCGGGGAAAAGAGGAGAGGTTACGGCTGCAAGGTCCTCTCCAACCTCGGCGTGCGATTAAACGGCACGCTCTGCCGTTTCTCTCCCTTTCCCTTTCGTTCTTTCCATCCTCCCTGTTTATCCCCCCGTTTATCAAGGATCTCCTCCGTCGACTTTAACTCTCTCTCTATTTCTCTCTCTCTCTCCAGAAGCGAATCTCACGCTTTTAACGTATACTTGAATCTCTAATTCTGTTAAGCTGGAAGGGCGAGAGAGGAGAAATTCCGTTGACGCGGCGCGCAGAAACGATGGAGCAACACCCCTCCGCTCTCACCCTCCCCCTCCCCCTCTTTCCATTCTTCCTCGGCCTCCGTGCGAAGCCGGCTCGCACGATCTTGTACTTACTTGCACCTTTCTCACAAACGAGAGTCTAGCCTTCTTTCCTTTCCTTTCACTGGACGATCGTTGCCGCGGAGGAAGGAAGGGGGGAGGAGGAGGAAGAGAAAGAGAGAGACTCGGGGATAAAAGAGAGGGGAGGGAGAATGAGAGAAATAGAAAGACGAGATCCAGTTCGACCGTGTACGGGTTAGATCCTCTCCTCCTTTTTTCGGCCTCGTATATTTTCGAGAGGTGGCTCGTTTCATTGCGAAATCCGGTTTGCTTCCTGCCAAGTGGAGAGGAAGCCAAGGGTGGAGCGGGAAAGCGAGTGAGAGAGGGGAGGGAGGGGTGAGCGCGAGCAGCGGAGGGCTGGCGACCAAGGAAAGGAAAGGAAAGGAAAGGAAAGGAGGAGGAGGAGGAGTCTTAGGAAAAGGGGAGGCAGGGAGGGATCTTTCTTTGCTCCTGCCTCCCTCCCTCCTCTCCCTCTTTTCCATTAGCGCTCCGTCCACGTGTTGCTGAATCGTTGTTGCTGCCGAATAAAGCGGAGAGATCGCTGCTACCACCTCGACCGGTAGTAGTTGGACCACCGATGCGCGTCACGCGCCTCCTCCTCCGTGTAGGTGACGAAGCTCGAACGAGAGAGAGAGAGAGAGGAGGTGGTGATCGCCTTTCAAGGTTGCCTTCTCGTTCATATACTATATATATATGATATACTCGAGATCATCTCGAACGATTTTCTTAGATGCGTGTACGTCGTGTGCACACAGGTAGATGCTCGTCTCAGATAAGATTATTCGATTTTGAACGAGATCAATTTGTTGTTGGCATTTTCTTGAGATTTTTTCTCGATGAGGAGGAGGAGGAGAGAGAAAGGGGGGAATGGGAATTTCCTCGGAACGGCCGCGCCCCATCCACGGTTCGAGGAAAAAAATCTTTCCATCTCCTTTCGCATCGTCGCTTGCAACGGACTTACGTCATTTATGACGCTTTGTCTTCCTGCTTCGAGTACGTTCGTTATGCGCCTTTGCCCCCCCCCGAATCGGTTTCCACGGGGAAATTTAATTTGTTAAGTGTCGATGAGGCATCCAGGAGAAGGGGAGTAAAAAAATGCCGCGATAAGTAATACCGCACGATTGATGAAAAAAAAAAGAGAAATAAAAAATACTTAGGTTTCTCCGTGTGGAAAGATACGGCGTCTCTAAAACCAGAACAAGGTTGTGCAATCGTATGCACTGTGCGTGTGTGTGTGTGCGCGCTCACATTGATAGGCGACTATATTTTCGCCCAATTTGATAAAACCTGGTAAATCGTAATTCATCGTTTCTCTCCAATGCGCGACCCTCCTTCTTTCTTTCTTCCTTTGCCTCGAGTCACTCGAGGTTTTATTAATATTTTCGTAATTAAGAACGATTAAAAGCGGGGTTTTCAAACATGCTCGTCGAAATGGAAATTATTAGAATATTATTCTCGTTGTTATATCTCGAACGAGAAATTATCCAAGTTTAAACCGTTAAATCTTGCCCGATTCACCGACTCGATGCGTCGCGATACGCCGACGTGTATCTTTCCAGATAAAACGCGTAGCGCGTAACGTTCTCTCGTACACACGTTGTTCTAATAATAGCTGGCCGCGCGCAGGTGGATATATCTATTTACTCGCCTTTACGATCTTCGTTGCCCGCGAAAAAAACTTCCTCTTTCTCCCTTCCTTCTTCTTCTTCTTTCTTCTTTCTCCTTCTTCTTCTCGCGGAACGCTCGTAAAAAAGTGCCATTACGGAGCAGTGTTCTCAACATCGTTGCTCGAACAAATTCGTATATATCGTGTACTTCTTTTCCCATACATTCAAACTCGCTGCTCTCTACTTGCTCACGTCTCGCGGACGAAATTTAAAATCGACCAACGATCTTTTGCTTCCTTCCAAGTGTAATATACGAATCGATTCGAACGCAACGATAGCAGAAAGGGGAGGAAGAAAGAAAGAAAGAATATAAAATTCGGTGGATAAAAGAAGGTGGTGATGGTGGTTGTCATTCGTTCCTTGGCGAGGTAATAGAGTGTAGCAATAGCGTGGGCTGATGTCATACGGTAACCTTCTACTTTGCACGTACGTACGTACTTACGGTCTTGTCTTCTCGGAAAGAAGCGAGAGAGCCGCGTCGAGATCGAGAGAGAGAGAGAGATTTTTTCCCTCCCAATTAGCGTTTGGAATAATCGTATAGAGAGAGAGAGAGAGAGAGAGAGAGAAATGGTACGCGCATAGAGGAGAAAAGAAGGAAAGCGATCGTTTGCTTCTCGTTACGTAATATTATTATTGCGTAATAATAATTTTCCTATATATATATACCTTCGTTTACTCGATCGATCAAATCGTTAATCGTGATTAATCCGTGACGCGTCGCCAATGTTTTTTTCTTTTCGATTTTATATATATATATATATATATATATATATATAGTCGGGTTATATCGTTTCGCTGAATTTTCCAGCCGACTTAGAATCGTGAAAAGAATCGGGCGCGCGTTTGTTCGTGACGAATTTTCAACGTCGAGTTAACGATGCCCGATAACGCGATCCCTTTTCCACGGAACGTGTTCGCGGATAATGGGCCCCTCTCTCTCTCTCTCTCTCTCTCTCTCGTCTCGTTTCGAAGAGGAAAAAGAAGAAAGGAGGAGAAAAATATTCCATAGTATTCCTTGGAATATAGAACGATATGTAGTGGGCTTCTGGAAACAATGGTTTCTCTCGGTCGCGAGAGAGAGAGAGAGGAGGAGGAGGGGAGGGGAGGGGGCAGTCAACGTCGACGCAATCTATCGAATCGAATACTCGGCGGAGGTGGGGGTGGGTCGGCGAGCTAGTGTTGTTCCTCTTTTAAAAAGAAAGAACCGGGGAACCGGGTAAATGGAACAATAATATAACAATCGAGAGCGAATTTTTCTTTCCTCTTATTTCTCATTCGCTCTCGTACCTGAACAATGACGCGGTTAACGTGTAAATAAAACGAGCGAGAGAGAGAGAGAGATTTCTCGAGAACCAAATGTTGGAGCGTCGTGGTCATGGTGTTTCTTTTCCTTTTCTCTTCTCTTTCGCGCGTGTCGACCAGGAATACCTCGTTCGTTGGAAGTCGTTGTGACACCATCGACACGTGGAGACCGCGTTTCCACGAGGTGGTTTTCCTCTTCCTGAAACGGGGGCGCTTTTTCCCCCTTCTTTCCCTCTCCTCGCGCACGGGAAGAGGAGAGGAGATCTCTCTCCCTCCCCTCTCGATCGGCGGCCGATCGAGCCAGGCCAGACGCGGCACGGCGGCATTGCAGCGGCATTACGGATCATTATGTAATGTTCATAATGTTATGTGAACGTTTTACATTCGACGCCTTGCACCACTGCGGTCTCAAGGTCTTTACATTGTTGTTTGTACAACGAGTTAACGCGTCGACGCGATCCAGGGACGCGTACGCGCGCTCCTGGAGAAAATTCTGCTCCCCTCCCCTCGCCCCCTCCCTTCCCTCCGTCCTTCCCCAGGCAACCGAGCGTCTCGCGTATTGCGTATTAATTTCTTCCGTTCTTTCATGATCGGATCATCTCGATTTGTTCCACGATTTTATTTCGTCTCGTTTCTCGACCGATTCAACGTCCGTTTCATCTTAATTTCACGCTTTTCGGCCAATTTAATTCCTCCTCGAATCTCAACTAATCGTCTCGCCTTCCTTTTAGTTTCCTCTTATTTCCTGGTCGTAAAAAAAGAAGTAAACAGGAACGAATCGAGAGGACAGAATTATTTTCTTATTGTCTCTTCTGAAGAACGTATATGATAAGAAAAAGAGACAAAAATCGAAGTCGTTATTATCGAAGTGTTTTAAATGGTTCAGTTTGAAGAAATTTTTGAAAATAAATCGTCTACGAGTTTCTCACGTGAATCTGAACGAAGCGTGTAACGAATAATCGAAATTCAAAGTTTTGACGTACAATTTGAAAAATTAATTTTCAAACTCACGTCTCCTCCTTCGTCTCTTAGAATCACTCTTAAACGAGTCGAGTCGTTACATCGATCGATTCTCGTCCCTTCCTCTCACCCTTCCTCTTGGAGAAGAAAATGTTGGAGCAGAGGGAAGGGGGGAGAGAGAGAGAGAGAGAAAAAGATAACCTTGGACCGTTAAAATTGCAAAGGGATCGAAAGGAGCCTTGGACAGAGGCTTCTTCCTCCTCCTCCTCCTCTCTTCTTCTCCCAAACCCTTTCCCTTTGCTCGAATTGGTCGCAATGATCCCTCTCCCTCCCCTCGAGTGTCAACAAAGCGTGGAAACAGAGAGAGAGAGAGAGAGCAATAATCGTTTCCTTCCAGGTTGGAAAAGTTTTCCAGGAAACGTCGTAAACGTTAATTACAAACGAGCCAGGTATAAATATATATTTATGTGTGTGTGTGTAAAGGGTTAACGAGGAGAAAAATCGTTTCCCTCTCGCACAAAGGAAGTTTTCCCAACAGCGTCTTCGAAACGATCTTCGAAAAGCTCCCCTCAACCGTCATTTGCATTCTTGTCGAGATTATATTTTCGAACGAGTTTCGAACGAGGCTCTTACTTTTCCAAAATTTCCAAAATTTCCTCTCCGTTCGAGAGAAGAGAAGGTTATATATAAAAAGAGGAGAGAGAGAGAGAGAGGGGAGATTAGATCGTTAAACACGCTGCACGCCTTCTTCCAACCAGATGTTATTATCGATAACGCTTGAAAACGAGCTTTATTATTATTATTATTATTATTATTATTCGATTTTTTCTCTCGAGTATGCGTGTATTCGAGCGGCGTTGCAATTATCCTCTGCATACGAAACGTGTGAAGAAAGCGTTCTTCTTCTATTTCTTTCCTTTTCTTTTTCTCTAATCTCTTCGACGATTAATAGAAACAGCGTAGAGGAAGGAGAAGAGAAATTTGTAAAATAAGATTATTGGCTCCATGGAAAAAATCTCAGGTGTTCTTTTTCTCTCTCTCTCTCTAAGCGTTCTCGAGGAGGGGAGGAAAGGAAGGGAAACGAGGGAGGAGGAGGATGCTTTCATTCACGCGGCGGCGTGCTCTTTTTTTACGATATACTTCGCTTCCGCGCGTGGGAAGGGTTTTATCGGGTGAGGGAAAAGAGGAGGATATATATATATGTGCAGTGTCTCGTCAGATTTTCAAAGTTGCTTGAAATTGTGCTTTCGTGACCAGGTGACATTTCATTCGACTGATGATAGCCTTTAAAGGTTAATTGCGATTCTTCGACCATAAAATAAATAATTGCCGAGTATTATGGAATCAACTTTCTTCCTTATTTTGAAATAATCCCCGACCGGGTGTCTCCTCCTCCTCCTCCTCCTCCTTTCTACTTTCATCGAAATTTTTATCTTCCGTTAAAGAGAGAAGATGCTCGATATATCACGAGAAATCGTCGTAGGATACGCGAAAGAGAGAGAGAGAGAGAGAGATAAAGTGGTAAAGAAGGGGAGGAAAACACGACGAATAGTCGGCGCGCGCGTATACATTCTGATAAGGTGTTATCGTGTGAAAGCACCGTGGCCTACTTATACGCGGTGCGTTGCCGGCCGTGTTACGCGTCTCTCCAACGTTTTACGCTGATCGCGCCTCTCTCATCGTTCGGCGACGCACGCGCCCCACGCGTCGTGCCGTTGCAATCGCGAGTAAATTCTATCCGCGCGCCGATCGAGATAAACTTTCTATTTTATTTCCCCCCTCCGCCCCCTCTCTCGCTCGTTTTCGAGGCGATTCTCGGTTATCGCTCGAATTTTCGTTCGCGTCGCAGTTGATCGCCGCGAAGAACAGAGGCGGATCAGCTTCAATTTCTGGCCGACCCAATTTCGCAATCCCCGTATGTATACGCGTACGCTTACGTACGCGGTGGCTCGTAGTGCATACGCGGCTAAGATTCAACGCGAGGCTGTTATCGAATCTCCTTTTCTTTCTCGCTCCTCCTTCATTATCGTACTCCTCTCTCGATTCTATTCGACCGAGTCTCGCAACAGATTTTCGCTCGATCAGTCGGATCGAGAACGATAATTTTCCACGACGAATTTTTCCTTCCTTCCTTCCTTCCTTTCGTTACACCAGATGCTAATACGAAGCGTATTCTGTATTTATCGAGCTTCGTAGTTTAATGCTACGTTATGCATGCCACACTTCAAACTTTTATATATATATACGTATATGCGTGTATAACTGTGCAGCAATGTTTCGAACGTTGCCTCGTTTCGCGCTCGTGGCGACATCTGCGACGCCGCGTCTTTTCTCCTTTTTTCGATCGCACGTAGGAGTAACGATGTATTATAATAATAATAATAATCTTGGAGAGGAGGGAAAAGAAGAAGGAAGGAGAAAGAGAGAGAGGGAGAAAAATCGATTTTCATCGTCGGTAATGCAGCACCAATTAGTATGAATCATTTTTATACACGGACGCAACGTTATTTTTTTTTTTTTTTTTTTTTTTTTTTGCGCATAAGAAAAATCTACATTCTTATCTCTCGAGCCGCGCATAATGTTGCTTCAACGCGAGCGTTTATATACGCGTGCAATAAAATTAACCGGCGGCGAGAAGAGCGCCGTGCTAAAATTCGTTTAAAATGCGTTTAACGCCTGCTGCTATTTACGTCCGCGATTGCTAACGTGGATTACGCAATATCATTAGAGACGGGACAACAAACATTTAGGCGGGATACCCGATTTATAACGGTGGACGTTCTTCTTAGAATGCTTTCGTTTCCCGTCGGAACAATTTGTTTTTACGATTTTCGAGAACGACGCGTGAAAATTGATCCATCCTTTTAACGTCCCAGCCAGGTTACGCATATTCGACTTATCGTCCAACGGAACGCTGCTCGATCGATCGTCACGCCTCGAACGTGTACAAATCGTGTAAACATTCTTTGTTCGCGCGGTACAATTCCATCTCGGAAGGAGAATTTTTCTATCTCGCTCGGCTAACCAATTACGCGTTCCGTTAACGCGTTCGTCCCGTAACGCCTCTCCACTTCACTTTCTTCCCTCTTCTCCTCGAAATTCGACCTCTTCTCCGTCGTTTATTTTGAGGGATCATCGGATAAAAGAAGACAGTTTCGATATAATATGAATCTTCTATGATATAATATACCAATCTCTCTCTCTCTCTCTCTCTTTTTTTTTCTATTGCGTATTCAATACAATCGTCGATACCTTAATCGATACCGCGCAATTACGTAATCGTGTGAAACGCGATTGGTTTTTCAAACGCGTCGCTCACGGCTTTTTCCCGTCCCGACGGACGACTCGTCGATGGAAGAAACGCAAAAAGTGACGTACCGTAACCGGGAGGAGGGTTAAAGCTCATTGGAAGAGAATCGGCGCGCGACAAAGTTGCAACCTTGGGGCCTCGAGTAGAAGATAGCAGAGGCATAGATAGCGAACAACCATCTAAGACAGAAACGCCGTAAAATGTAGCCTCGGCCAACTTAGGCATGGCCATAAACGACGTCGCCGGTTGGTAACCGGCCACGTTAAGGAGGTGAGAAAAGACCGAGGAAGAAGAATGGGCGAAACAGAGGAGGAGGAGGAGGAGGAGGAGGAGGAGAAATTTTACGATCGTTTTTTCGCCTAGACACAAGGGCTACGAAAAAAAATTTGATTGCTCTTTTTCCCCGAGCAGCTCCCGATCGTTCCTTTTCCAGAGCCAATTTATAAAGAGTTTCGTTCCGTATAAAAAGGAACAGGAAATCCCGCCTTTTAGATTTTAGGATTTCCGATTCTTTTTTTTTAAAGAACGCGCGGGAAAGGCGAGGAAATTTCGACCTTGCCGAAATATATTTGTAAAGGGCGATCGTTAAAGTCGAGAAATACGCAACATTGTTCGAAGCTGGAGGAAAAGTGCGAACGAAACTCCTTTTTCTCTCTCTCTCAGATCTGTCGAAAGACAGAGGCCAAAAAAAGGAGCACGGCCATGGCATTACGAGGCATTTACGAGCGACCGGCTGGAAATTATTCGGCCCGTTACCAGTCACAATACCAAGATTATGACAGTTTTTACACCAACCCTCTCTCTCCCTCTCTTCTCTCCATCCCCCTCCCACTCCTCCTCCTCCCTCACCTTTTTTTGTTTTTATTGTTACCACTGTCAAAGAGGTTTAAGGAAGTTGCCTGAGTTTTTGTCGAGTTACCTTCCCCCCCCCCCCTCCCCTCCTCTTCGCCAGAGGAAACCACCATCGCGTTATCCAAGACGATTTTCACTCTCGTTCGCTCCCCAAAAGAAGATCTTTTCTTTCGCGGTGTTTTTCATCCGTTCCTTTTTTTTCTCTTTCCCTTCTTCTCCTTTTCTTTTCTTTTCTTTTTTTGCTCCCGGAGGCGAGGAGGTTTTCCCTTAGTCTCCTTGAGTCTCCTCTCGCGCGCAGGGGATTAGAAATTGGCCTTCGTATTAAATGTCTTAAGGGCATCGCCGACACGGGAAAAGGGAGGGAAACGATTTTATTGCGCCTAACCTGAGCTCTCTCGTTCGCCGTGAGAAACTGTGTCGGTGAAATCGGGATTTCAGCAATTTTGCATTCGGATTCCTTGAGAAACGGATCCCCGATGGAACAAATGACGCGAATAAACGGAGATTGAAGGAAGAGAGAGAGAGAGAGAGACATTCTGGAAAAAATAAAAATATGCCTGTGTTTGTTGGAACTCTGTTACGCGGCTCTGCTCTTCGGCCAACGAATTTTGCGTACGGTCAGTATTTTCGTTAAAATAGTCGAGAGACGCGAATCTATTTAGGCGGCCTCACCTCGGTTTAGAGAAATGGGAGCAAGGTCCGGAAAGTTAGGAAGAGGTTGCTAAGGTGCAATAGATGGCTCGAAGCCAACTTCGGTCAAGTGACTAACTTACGAGAAAATAGATCGAAATAGGTGGAACGCGACCTACCACCTCCTTCCGAACCGATCGACCCCCTCCCCCCCCCCAAAATTTTCGAAATCTTTCCACCTGCGATTCCGCTCTTTCGAAACGGGAAAAAGAGAGAAAGGAAATTAAGAAGACGATTAAAAATTCGCGGATGTAACCCTTGCCTGCAATATTATGAGAGAGTGAATTGGGTGAAACTTTGTAACTCGAAAAGTTTACACGAAAAGTTCATTTCATATGCGATTCTTTTGTAAAACGCTCCTTCTATTCGGTTGGTAAACATTAACAATTACGTTGGTTCTTAATTGCGCAAGAATCTTTTTGCACCATGTTCATCGCAAACGGGAGTGAAATATATACAAAAAAGAAGGAAAATCAAATCTTCTCTCTCTTTCTCTCTCTCTTTATATATATATTTATCTCCGAAATATGGAAAAAGAAAAATTTTTAACCGAATTCCTCCGGTTACGTCGTTAATAATTTTTATCTTTAGAAATTCCTCGCAATTTGTCAACTTTTTTTCCTTTTTTTTTTTTTTTTAGCTCTCGATATCGCGTAGCCACGCTCTGGGACGAGTCGCGTTATCGCGTTGCGCGGTCGAGAAAGAAGGAGAGAAAGAGAGAAAGAGAGAAAGAGGCGATGGTGGGTGATCATTTTTGTTAGGAACAGGAAGCACTCACCTCGTTGCTCGAACGGAGCGCGGTACCTTCACCATCCCCTCCCCCCGGACCTTTTCGTCGCTCCAGGCATTTCTCTCCGTTGCTCCGGTTTCTCGCTGCCCTTTACTTTTATCGTCGATGCGCCTGCGCTGTGCACGCGCTGCGCACGCGCTGTATTCGTTATTCGTTGGTCGGATGCCATCGTAATTCGGGGGACGTCGAAACGTTTGAAAATTCGTTCGCGCTATTTGTCTTCATTCCGGCTCATTAGCCATTCTAATTTTATATATTGCCGGGAAAATAAGTTTAACGGAATAATAACACGTTCACCATCAATTACATCACCGTTATGCGGCGAGTTCTATTTCCAGACCATTGCATTACGAGAATGAGGCGAATTTACACGTCGGGATTTTTTCTTTTCTTCTCTTTTCTTTCGGACGAGGGGAGAATGTTGAACGTTTCTCAATTTCTCTTTTTCTCCACGTAATTTCGAAAAACTGCGTGTAAGGATTTTTTCTATTTAGATCCATGGGATTTTACGATTTTTGAAAATTTCAGAACGGATTTAGGAATATTAGGATTTCCTCTTGGCTCTCTACAATTTTGTAATCTAGATTCTCTTCGTACGATACAAATTTCATCGAATTTGCATGTTACGGTTTTCTGGTGTTCCTTTCAGGTTTCCATTGAATTTTACAATTTCGAAAATTTCCTCCAATTCACGTATTGGGATCTTCTCTTGTTTCTTTCAAGTTTCTGCAATTTTATAATTTCGAAATTTCTTTCCAACGATACAATCGAATTTACACGTCAGAATTTTCTTTTCTTTCATTTTCTAAAATTTTCTGAATATTTATAATTAGGATTTATGTTAGAATTTTCTGTTGTTCCACTTAAGCTTCTATTTTAACAATTTCTTTCTTACAATTGCATCGAATTTACGCTTTAGAATTTTCGTTCCGTTTAAGTTTCTACAATTTTATGATTTCGAAAATTTCTTTCCAACGATGCAAATTGCAATTGAATTTTCTTTTTCTTTCCATTTCTAAAATTTCATAATCCCGAAAATTTTCTTCGATGAAAATTCGATCGAATTTAAAAATTAGAATTTTCTTTTATTTCTTTTAGATTTTTATAATTTTATAATTTCGAAAATTTCTTTCCATTTAGCCTTTTCTAAAATTTCGTAACCCCGAAAATTTTTTTTGATGAAAACTCCATCGAATTTAAAAATTGGAATTTTCTTTTATTTCTCTTAGGTTTCTACAATTTTATAATTTCGAAAATTTCTTTCCAACGATGCAAATTGCAATTGAATTTTCTTTTTTAAAATTTCGTAACCCCGAAAATTTTCTTCGATGAAAACTGCATCGAATTTAAAAATTGGAATTTTCTTTTATTTCTTTTAGGTTTCTACAATTTTATAATTTCGAAAATTTCTTTCCAACGATGCAAATTGCATCGAATTAGGCTTTTTGTACCATTTCTTATAATTTTAATTAACCCCGAAAATTTTCCTCGAAAATGAAAACTCCATCGAATTTAAAAATTGGAATTTTCTTTTATTTCTTTTAGATTTTTACAATTTTATAATTTCGAAAATTTCTTTCCATTTAGTCTTTTCTAAAATTTCGTAACTCCGAAAATTTTCCTCGAAAATGAAAACTCGATCGAATTCACAAATTAGAAGCACGATTTCTTACGATTTCTTCTTTCGAACTCCTCCCTTAAAAATTTCCTTTCTCTCAGCCCAACCAACTTCCCCGTACGATGCGAATTCCATCGAACGTTCAGCATCCATTAAATTAAAAAATTTCTCCGTTCGCATCTCACTTTTCGCAATCCTTCAAAAAATTTCCCCCGAACGCTCCAAAAAAGATGAAATAAACAAATAGCACGAAGCCTTTTCCCAACCAACGAAACGAGTATACGGAACACGAGAGGAAGTGCGAGGATCGGCGGAAGAGGCGCGTTGAAGCACAAACAAAGATCCATCCCACCTTCCTCATCCGGTTCCCTCTGTCCTCGTTGAGGGGGCAGGTTAACGGGTTGCTCTCGGAGGAGGAATGTTTGCTTGCTTTACTTTCATTTTCGTTCGGTTTCGACGCGGCCACGAGCAAGCGTTACGTAAGGAGGGAAGAGGGGGAGGGGAATGCGCATCGAGACACCGATATCGAAAACGTAATAATAACGCCTCTTGTCATTTCGTCTTCCACCGCCTTCGTCTTCGACCTTTCGCCCCCCCCCCTGTCTCTCTCTCTTTCTATCGAGAGCACAATTCCTACCTGCCAAGAAAAACCTGCCTGAAATCTAGCCGGCCAAATATTTGCGCTCCCTCGGCCGCTCCACTGACCGACTGCCGAGTGTCGAACATCGATTCGCCCCGATCGATCCGCCCATTCTTTTCGCGCTATAATGTTGCACAATTTGGCAACCGTGTATACGCGCTCGAGCTTGATATATCCGGAACAACAGGTTGCGAGTGTTGGATCGTTAAAGTTTTAGAAGGGAAAATTCTAGAGATACTTCGATACTTTTCGTCGTTTGTGCTTCTCGTATCGTTAATTGATCGTCGTTGGGACGGGTGGAATGGGTATTGTGTTTGATGGGGAAGAAGATTGGAGAGAAGAAGTGGGAAAATTGGAGAGTTTTTTTTTTTCTTTTCTTCTGTCTTTAAGTGGGTATATTTAAGAAGAAGAGAATATGAATGTAGATTAATTGAGAGGGTGAGAGTATTTCTTCTTTTCTTCTTCCTATATTAATGTATTGATATATTATTCTATATATAATATATATTTAATATATTTAATATATGATATATTATTCTGTATTAAGAAGAAGGAGAGAAAATGAACGTAGATTAACAGAAAAATAATTTAATGGGAAAAATTGGTGAAGAGTATTTTACGTAAATTAACAAGAAAGTTTAATGGAAAAAACTGAACAAAAGTATTTTTTCTTTTCTTCTTTTTTAGTAAGTGGATACATTTAAGAAGGAGAGAAAATGAACGTAGATTAACAGGAAAGTTTAATGGGAAAAATTGGTGAAGAGTATTTTTTCTTTTCTTCTTTCTATATTAATATATTAATATTTTATTCTATATATAATATATATTTAATATATTTAATACATAATATATTATTCTATATTAAGAAGAAGAAGAGAAAATGAACATAGATTAACAAGAAAATAATTTAATGGGAAAACGAGAATATTTTTTCTTTTCTTCTTTCTATTTTAATACATATATTATTCTGTATCAAGAAGAAGAAGAGAAAATGAACGTAGATTAACAGAAAAATAATTTAAGAAGAAAAACTGAACGAGAATATTTTTTTCTTCTTTCTATATTGAGAAAATGAACATAGATCAACAGGAAAGTTTAATGGGAAAAACTGGACGAGAGTATTTTTTCTTCTCTTCTTTTTAGTAAATGAGTATATTTAAAAAGAAGGGGAGAAAATGAACGTAGATTAATAGGAAAGTTTAATAACTTTAATCGCAGGGGAGAATATTTCTCCTTTTCTTTTTTTTCACTATATTTAAGAAGAAGAAGAAGAAAAAGTAAACGTAGATTAACAGAAAAGTTTAATAACTTTAGTTTAAAAAATGAGAAAAATTGGGCGAGAATACTTCTTCTTTTCTTCTTCTTAAAAGTAAATGAGTAAATGAGTACATTTACGAAAAGAAAATAAATATAGATTAACCTGAAAGTTTAAAAAAACTGGATGAGACTATCTCTTCTTTTCTCCTTTTTACTATATTTAAAAAGAAGAAAAGAAAATGAACGCAGACTAACAGAAAACCAACCTTAATAACTTTGATCCCAGGTACGACAGTATTTCTTCTTTTCTTCTTTTCACTAAACATTTACAATACATTTAAAATAAACATAGAAATTCATTGATCGCAGGGAGGAGAAAAAGAAAAACGCAAAAAACTGGACTGGATAATTATTCATTTTCTCCCCTCCCCCCCTTTTACTCTTTTACTCAGATGGAAACTGCGTGGAACGAGACGTGTGCCGAAGGAGAGGAGGGCGCGATTGGCACGATTTTCGTGTCTACGAGGTATGGTAAAACAAGGTTAATTCAGCGGCGTTTGTTGCTCGCAATAAACACGGCTTTCAAAGAGTGTCGCGAACGACGCATTTAGAAACGATGCTCCCGTTTCGAGAGAGCTAGAGTTAAGGTCGGCCTCGGATCATCGGTGACTCGACGTGTCCTCATAGAGAACAAGCCCGCAACCTTCTCCTCCAGAGAGCGCATTCTCTCCGTCCCCCCTTTGGAAGTCTCGTCCTTTTCTTGTCTTTCTCCTATCCACGCTTCGACCGTCCATCTCCCTTCCTTTCTCGTCCAAGCGTCGTTTTCTCTCTCTCTCTCTCTCTACAACGCGTTATTACGCCTTTTTCAACCTTTCCTCACTTTTTCCACGATATTTTCGTACGCAGCCTGAGCATCCTCTCTCTCTCGAAAGAGAAGAGAGAGAGAGAGAGAGGTGAGAAGCGTTACCGGCCGAAAGCGATAAATCAAGTTATTTTTAAATATAACTAAACGACTTCTTCGTTCCTTTCTCGCGAACAATGAGCAAAGTGGAAAGTGAAGTGGTTACGGCCGTTTAAACAATAATAAATCACCGTATACGGTATTAATTATAACCCGGGAGAGTTTGTTGTATAGCTAAAATTCGCCGTGTTTTCAGCAACGCGGATCGTGAAATGTCACGTGTAACTATGACCGTTGCGCCGTTCCGCTGACGATCGAATTTATCTCGCGATACATCGAATACGTCTCTCTCTTTCTCGTTCGCTCTCCGTCCAATTACTCTGTCCTAGCTTCTGAAAAAGAAGAAGACGGATTTTCTTCTCTCCCCTCGAGAATATACCGATCTCTCTCTTTTCGATAGGGAAAGAATGGAAAGAAGACGATTTTTGTTCGGGAAAAAGAAAGAAGAAAAGGAAACGATCGATGGAAGAATATATAATTTATCGATCTTTTTCTTTTTGGTACAGAAAGAATGGAAAGATTTTTGTTCGAGCTTCTGAAAAAAAGAAAGAAGAAAAGGAAAATTTGATCGATCTATGGAAGATGGAAAAATATATTTATCGATCTTTTTCTTTATATTTTACAGAAAGAATCGAGAGACGATTTGTTGGAGCTTCTGAAAAAAAAGAAAGAAGAAAAAGAAACGATCGATGGAAGATGGAAGAATATATATTTATCGATCTTTTTCTTTATATTTTACAGAAAGAATCGAGAGACGATTTGTTGGAGCTTCTGAAAAAAAAGAAAGAAGAAAAAGAAACTTTTTCTTTTCGATACAGAAACAATGGAAAGACGATTTTTGTTCGAGCTTCTGAAAAAAAGAAACAAGAAAAAGAAAATTTGATCGATCTATGGAAGATGGGAAAATATATTTATCGATCTTTTTCTTTATATTTTACAGAAAGAATCGAGAGACGATTTGTTGGAACTTCTGAAAGAAAAAAGAAAGAAGAAAAGGAAACGATCGATGCAAGATGGAAGAATATGTAATTTACCGATCGTTTCGATAAGGAAAAAATGGAGAAGCAGAAAATTTTGTTCGAACGCGTAACGAAAACGTTTTCTCGAGAGACTTTGTTGAAAGTGTTTGAATCCGAGTATACCGAGTACTTAACCTTTGAGTAAGGTTAAGTTTCCTACGTATGTATTTCTTCCAGATAACGGATATCTATCCTTCTTTCTTCCGCCGACGAATTTTATTTCACCCGTTTATCACATGACAAAACACCGCCTCGAGATATTGTGTACACATCTTGGACCTTGATATAAATTTTTCTAATCGATGATAATTTCCAATCACATACGCACGCGTAAATTTTATATATATATATATATATATATATATTTATAACGACGAGATTTGAATCGCCCCAAAGAAGAACAATTTCCTCGAAAATTAGAAAAGAGATTCTGTCACAATTTTCAATTCCTCGTATTTTCATTCGAGAAGAAAATTAATAAAACTCGTTTCGACAACGTTGGCTGCTTAATTGAAAAAGAAAAAATATTCCGCATGATGTACACACAGTGTTCCAGTTAGTTAACGTCTGTTAATCGTCAAGATCGTCATCCAAGGCATTTCTAATTAGCTTAGGGATATCTGTTTATCGTTGAACGATATTCGCGTTCGAGCACGAATAGCCAGACCTTGACCCATTCGTTCCCAATAATTCTACCATTCCAATTGTAAAACCGATCTTTAAACGATTTTTATTGTATCCTTCATTCGATTGTCTCCGCGTCGCGCTCTCGATAAATTTTCCAACGAAATGAAAAGAATCATAATCCCTGCGCTTTCCTTTTTTTCCCTCTCGTTGCACCGCGGCAAAGGGGAGGGAGGAGGGCTCGATCAAGATTCCGGACGAGGCGCTGAAGTCGAAGGGAGTAGGGAGGGGGCAGCGCGACGTTTACACGTGGAATCGAAGGGAAGAGATGGGCCTCCCCTCCCCTCCTTCGCATCGCGCGCTATAAACCGAGGATCTGTCGCAATGGTGGATCGACGTGTCGCAACGCAGCAGCAGCAGTCGGGCATAATAGCGTCGCGGTGCGTCGCGATGCGTGCACGCGCCTGACACAACGACGAGACTATTTATAAGCGAACGAAAAAACGCGTGGTTAAAGGAAACGTGGAGAAGAAGCCGCGAAAGGCACGAGGAAAGCGTTTCGACCCGAATTTTTCCCCGCGACGCCACCGCCCTCTGACCTATTTTCGCTCGAAGCTCGCCGGCTCGCCAACTGTTGCCGCCTCCTCCTTCTTTTCCTCCTTTTCCCGCCTAAATTTCGGGAGAATGTATTCTTTTCTCAAAACGTGCATCGTGTATTCCTTTTTCGCGTGGAATCGATCGAAAGACAAATTGTATTTGATCGATTCTAACCTCTCTTTATCATTGATTCGGTGGAAAAGAAAGAGTGTATTATTTTTCCTGTTTAAATTTCGAGGAAGAATGTATTCTTTTCCTAAAATGTGCATCGTATTCCTTTTTCGCGTGGAATCGATCGAAAGACAAATTGTATTTGATCGATTCTAACCTCTCTTCATCGTTGATTCGGTGGAAAAGAAAGAGTGTATTACTTTTTCTGTCTAAATTTCGAGGAAGAATGTATTCTTTTCCTAAAATGTGCATCGTATTCCTTTTTCTAGATCGAAAGAAAAATTGTATTCGAACTCTAACCTCTCTTCATCGTTGATTCGGTGGAAAAGAAAGAGTGTATTACTTTTTCTGTCTAAATTTCAAGAGAGAATGTATTCTTTTTCCAAATCGTGTATTCCTTTTCCTAGATCGAAAGAAAAATTGTATTCGAACTCTAACCTCTCTTCATCGTTGATTCGGTGGAAAAGAAAGAGTGTATTATTTTTCCTGTTTAAATTTCGAGAATGTATTCTTTTTCCAAAATGTGCATCGTGTATTCCTTTTCCTAGATCGAAAGAAAAATTGTATTCGAACTCTAACCTCTCTTCGTCGTTGATTCGATGGAAAAAGATTCTTTCCTGGCCAATTCCTTTTCCCGAATAAATTTCAAAAGAGAATCTATTTTCACGTAGAATCGATCGAAAGAAAAATTGTGTTCGATCAATTCAAACCTTTTGGTCATTAATTCATTGTAAGAGAAAAAAGACAATGTATTCCTTTTCTTACCTGAATTTCGACAGAGAATGTATCGTCGCTTAGAATCGATTAAAAGAAAACCTGTACTAACCTAACCTCTCTCATCGATGGAAAAGATTCCTTCCTTCCCAAACGTGCATCATCTAAATTTCGACCGAGAAAAACTTAACCTCTTCGTCAAAAAGAAAAAAAACCTGCTTCAAGCTAACCTCTTTAACACTAATCCACAATGGAAAAGATTGTTTCGAAATCGAAACAAAGAAAAAAGAAAAAACCTATATCAACTTAACCTCTTTAACGCTAATCCACAATGGAAAAGATTGCTTCGAGATGGATTAAAAAGAAAAAATATGAACCTAACCTCATCGCTATTAATTCGTAACGGATACGATATCATTTTTCCCCTCGAAATTCTTCAAAATTTCAACCGAGAAAAATTGTGCGGCTAAATTTTTAACCTCTTTATCGTTATGATCGAAAAGTCGCGAATGTGCACCGAATGTATACCAAATCATCGTTACGCAATCATCCGATGAGAATTCCAAAAATCGAGGACGAGATTGAACGGAATCGGTGTACGTAGCGCTCTCTGAGAGGCTCTCGACGAGATAAGGGAATATATACACGCATAGTTGCGTAGAAAATGGTAGGAAAACAATTTGTTGACATTGAGCGTTGCCGTGGACGGGATTGGTAAACAGGAAGAAATATGTTGGGATGGTTGGAGCGGCATTGGCGATAAAATAAAACAGCCTTATCCGATCGGTTGGCCTATTTCACGACGGACAATTGCATAAACGCGCCACGTCGTCGTAAGCACGCACGCACACACACACGCACGATGTATTTATAGACGAGGAAGGTCGAGGAAGAAAGCGCGCCTAGACCGTTTGACCATTTGGCAGAGGCAGCTGCCGAGCAATCATATCCAGACCGGCCACTAATAATATCGTCCAACCTCGCCATTTTCTGCAACGTTTGTTCGTTGTATGTTCCTTGCAAAATAAGGACGCGTATCGTCGCCAATCGACCGATTCGAAAAATTATTGCGAACCGCGCGTATGCAAGTTCATCAGTTTCCCCAGCTTCCTGTTCGGCGGAAACCGGCCGGTAATAAACGATGATTATGTCGTATTTAAACGAGCAAAGTTAAAGTTTTGTGAAAAACAAAGAGAGAGAGAGAGAGAATCGAACGATTTCGATTCGAGGTAGAAAAGTGATCGTGTAAAATGTAGGAATCGTCGTTACGTTTAATTCCGATATCGATAAAGAAACAGAGATACGAGGCGCGATACTGGGAGCTCGGTGATTAAAAGTTCTAAGAATAAATGCAACGGCGTGAATAAGTAAGAAAATCGTTTCATCCAATCAAGATACGAGTAAAAGAGACGTTGTTTTAATTGCTTGGGAATTTAGTACACGTGTACTAACCGAACAGACTATTTTCTGATCGTAGCGCTGCTATATTTCACATACGAATCTCGTTATTCGTTCGTTCGTTTGTAATTCGCTTTTGTCAAGAGTATCCGTTTTTCGAGAAAGCCAGTGCCGATTAAGAAAAGAGAGAAAACTTGGCTGAAAAGTTGTCTCGAATGTGAACCTCGTTAACCGATGACGATTATCTCAAACTTATTGAAACGAACGTAAAAATACGTAAAACGATATCCAAATAGATCGAATCCGAGCGAAAACGGTTCGGGAAAAAATAAGAGGGGAAGAAAGAAAACGTGTCGCCACCTACCGATACGTAAACATAATAATCGTCGAAGCTCTAATTTAGAACGGAGAAAGGGAGAGGAGGGGTTAGGATGGTTTAGGAAGAGATGGCGTTTGGAAAGGATCGAATTTTGGCTCGTCGAATCGTTGCTTTTTGTTGGTAGCGGCCGGCTCGAAAGCCGCATTGGCTATCGTATCGTAGGCGCCAACCTATATTTCGCTTTGGAACAATTGTTGCACAAACGAACGATACGCGCGCTCTCAAGCTCGCACGCACCGCGTGTGGTTTCTGCTAGTGGTGGTGCGCGCGCACACATGCACGCCTTATTTATAGACTCGGGAGGAAGGTCACGAAGAAAGCGCGACTAGACGAGCGATTCGTTTCGACATCGTTTCCGCCGTTGACCCATATCGTCCCCGATTCTTTTCGACATCCACGCTTCCACTGTTTTGACCCACTTCCAACTCGATTCGTCCCTCGCTCGCTTTTCCACCGCCTCCCGATCTTTCTACAGTTCTAGATACTCTAGGCTTTCGAGTGAGAGAGAAAAAGAAGGGACGAGTGTTATTACAACGTGTAGCGCAACATTCGAAATTCGTTTCGAGGAGCAATAGAGTTGTTTATCCGAGAGATTTACAAACTTGACCTCTTGTCTTGTCTCCCTTGCCCCCTCCTCTCTCTCTCTCTCTCTCGAACGCCTCGATCCATTTTCCTTGATTGAAAATTTCTCGCCGTGTTTACGCACGGCTGGTTAATCGCATAAGATAAGATAAAGCTGAGTTTCGTTACTCCTATCCGAACGTTTCCAATTATTTCTAACTATTTCTTGGGCTTGTTGTAGATCGGTGTTAAGGTCGATGCGAATATTCGACTTTATATACCGATCTTTTTTTTTCTTCTTTCGAAACTCTCCCGATTCTCGATCATGTTCATTTCGGTAATAAACCGGGCGGACTTTTTTGTTTGCAGGTTAAGGATCGTACAGGGAGGAGGGGAGGAGGAAGTGCAAACGCGACGTTGCTGCTTTAAAACCGTTCGAGCGAAGCGTTTTTAAGCGCCCGGGGCAGGTAAATGTACACTGCTTGTACACTTTATTCGCGACACTTTACACGAGAGAGGCGAAGGAACGAGAAGGAAAGTGGCCGGCGCCGTTCCTCTTTCTTTCTTCTTCTTCTTCTTCTTTTCCCTTTCTTCGCAACGGCGTCGCGCGACGGTGACCTATTTCCCCGTTGACAATCGCGAACAAATTTGCCCGATCACGTGGTCGATCTTCGAATCCGCCATTTTGCCTCTCGGTCTTTAACGAAACGGCAGCGAAACGGTGGGGAAAAAAAATAAAAAATTGGAAGAATTTTTCCAAGCTTTTGATCATTGTAACGCGATTGCGAGATTCGTGTACGGCGATTAATGTTTTTAATGGGATTTCTTCGAGAGAGAAAGAGAGGGAGATACAACTTGTTTATTAATCGCAAAATTTACGATTCGTGAAAGTATCCTTGGAAGAGTGACGCGAATTTTTTTAATTTTCTCTTTTCTTTTCTTTTCTTTCTTTTTTTAAACAAGTATTATATTATAACAAAGATAGATATGAAAAAAGAAACAAAGATATAGCCGTGTTGCGTAAATGAATATGTCGGTAATAGGGCTTTTAAAAATTTTAAAAGCTGTTTACTATTACCAGCGATTAGCGCTAATTAAACAAATTTCCTACAAATCATCGAACTTATTAAACATGGCATAAAAGATAATAAAAGAAAAACCTTTGTACATGTTTTTTTCGGTTTTACGTTCGATGTGTGTATATATATATATATATATATGTATATACATTGTGCATAATGCCGGTTAATTCGCGTCACTTTTCACTTAAACTGACGATTATCTGGAATAATATTGTTACTCAACTTATATAGAGTTACGTAACGTTTATTTTTTTTTTTTCAAACCCGAACCTACGTTGCAATTTATTTCATGCGTTCCAAATAGCAAACTTTGCCCGAATTTAATATATATTCGTGTAACTATGGATCCATGTTTTTCGATATTTTCTCTCTCTTTCTCTCTCTCTCTGTCACAACGTGTGGATCAAGTTATGAAGAAAAATACAACACGAGTGGTACTCGTGTATTAAATTTTATTCCCCTCAAAAAAAAAAAAAAAAAAAAAAGGAAAACAAAAGAGATATTCGATTCTTCGTGATCAAACAAAGTCGATAATCGATCAAAATTGTGGAATAATCGAGATATAAACGTGGTATAAATGCGAGCGAATGTGAAATGGGAATTCAAGAGGTACTTGTCGATGAATTTTAATGGAAATGCTTGGAGATAAGGACGAAGTAGTAGAATTGTTACAAAGTATAATTAATAATATTTCAAAGATAAAACGTAATTTTGATAAAAAATAATAACACCACGTGAATGACGATGAGTTCGTGAATGACAATGATACGGCGATAACGCGATACTTTACCAATTTTACATTCGTTATCAGGGGTTTATTCGAAAGTGGCTCGATAATCACTGTAAACTACGATACGATACCGTTTTTTTAACATTATCGCTCGAGTATTCCGAGTATTACACGTCGTAATCGATTAATTATTCGTCGATTCGCGTTTCTGTTTCCATCCATCTAAAGGAAGAGAGAGAAAGAAAAATTTCTTTTCGCGCGACCTTCGCGAGCAAACCTTCGTAAATTTGATGAAGCCTTTACATTGGAACGATTTAGGAACGGTTACAAAACGTGAAAGCCTCTGTTTCCTAATAATGGAAAGATAAATTCCTTCGGAACTGGAAGAACTTCCCCGCTGGGTGTTTCCTGAAAATATTGGCATTACTGACCTTGTTTCCTGAAAACAGGGGGGGGGGCTCTTTCTCCTCCCCCGTCGACCATTTCTCAGGGCTGTGGATCGTGAAAATGGAAAGGCGGAGAGAGGGTGGAAAAAGGTTGGAAATATAAAATGCAAATCGGTTGTAAATCAGGTATTGGACGCGTGGCAGTGACGTGGGACCGTTTCACGATGACAATTCCCTCCCCTCCCCCCGCAGCTCGACAAAAGAAGAAGCTGCGCCCCTCCACGGGGGGCTAATTGTGTTTGGAGCAAACAGGTACCCGGATCCAATCGAGGCGAGCTCAGGTGCTCGCTCGTCTTACCTTGAGGATGCTCCTGCTCCGCCGCTACCCTTTTACCTTTCCCTTTTACCTTTCCCTTCTCCCCATTTCGATCGATCTCCTTCCAACCAGATATGTTTCATTTCTTCGTGACGACGTGCGAGCAGTTCGATCCTTCCAAATATTATATAACCGATTACAAATCTTCTTCCAAAACCTTCCGCTCGCAATTGTGAAATTTTATTTTTCAGTGTACGAACGAGCAATATACCAAATCCGTTATAAATAGTTGTTATACTATCAACCATGAATAAGTAACAGCAAATCCATTGTACTATTTATCATCAATCATAATAATATCAAATAGTGTAAGGATAAGTAATACTATATATACTATGTATTGTATATTATAGTATATTATATGTATTGTATATACTAGACTATTAACCATGGATAATACCAAATTCACTATATGTACTAAATCATCTACTAACAATATATTAGATTGTCAACGATGAATAAGTAATATAGTATTCAATTCATTATTCCAAATTCATTATATAGTATGTATAGTATATTTGTATATATTAGACTATTAACCATGGATAAGCAATACCAAATCCATTATAGTATATATACTACATATATATATACTACATATACTAGATTATTAACCATAGATAGGCAATAACAAATCCATTATATTATATATACTAGACTATTAACCATGGATAAACAATACCAAATCCATTATATATATACTATATATATATTATATATTATATACTATATTTATCAAATTCACTATATATACTATATTATCAATTAACAATATATTAGATTATCAATCATAAATAAGTAATATAGTATTCAATTCATTATTCCAAATTCATTATATAGTATGTATAGTATATTTGTATATATTAGACTATTAACCATGGATAAGCAATACCAAATCCATTATAGTATATATACTACATATAATACTACATATACTAGATTATTAACCATAGATAGGCAATAACAAATCCATTATATTATATATACTATATAAATTATATATACTAGACTATTAACCATGGATAAGCAATACCAAATCCACTACATGTATTATATAATCAACTAACAATATATTAGATTATCAACGATGAATAAGTAATATAGTATTCAATTCATTATTCCAAATTCATTATATAGTATATATAATATATTTGTATATACTAGACTATTAACCATGGATAAGCAATACCAAATCCACTACATGTATCATATAATCAACTAACAATATATTAGGTTATGAACCATAATAATACCAAATCTATTATATTATATATATTATACTATATATATTATATTTATTATATATACTATTAAGACTATTAACCATGGATAAACAATACCAAATTCACTACATGTACCATATAATCAACTAACAATATATTAGATTATCAACCATAATAATACCAAATCTATTATATTATATATATTATATATATTATACTATATGTATTATATATATATTATAATATACTATAATATATTATTAACCATGGATAAGCAATACCAAATCCATTATATTATATATATATACTATAATATATATTATATATTACAGTATATTATTAACCATGGATAAGCAATATATTATATTGTCAACTAACAATATACTAGATTATCAACAAAAATAATACCAAATAGTGTAAGTAATACCAAATCCACCATATATATATATATATAGCAAATGAAAAATCGCAAAGTATGCGAAGAAAGGGGGTTGTATATACACTGCTACAAGTACGGTGGAGGGTTATGGGTTGATTCGCGGCGAATTCTGGAGGGCGAGGGGGGAAAAGGAGGACGGCGACGATACGCGAAGATGGTTGGTGGAGCGTTGGTTTATTTATAACGTTTGTAAAGAGAGGAAGACGGTAATGGCCGCGCGCGCGCGCGCGTATGCCTACCTACATTTCCCAGCCAGCCTCCTCTCGCCAGCTTTCTTCTGACATAACCGAACCGAAGGCGCGGGCCGCGGTTATGCAATTGGAAAGTGCCCGCCTTACTTTACGTATCGCAGCGAGGATACGAGCGCGCGTTTCAACCGCGTGCCTCTACGTCAAGGAGAAAAAGGAAGAAAGAAAGAAAGAAAGGATACTTTTCCCTCTCGATTCCAGAATTTTTTTTTTTTTTTTTCGCACAAGTGGAATTTTAACTCGCCTTTATTTGATTTGGTTTCAGGAGTAAAAGTAACCGCGAGGTATTGGAATCGGGTCTATGGAAATTTAGTTGGGAATTTTTGTCGTCGAAGAGATAAAAAGACGTATCGAAACCGATGTTCGTGATCTATCTGTATATCACATACGAATATCGAAGAAAATGTGAAAAGGAAAAATACGTTTTACTTGTGTATCTTTATAGTTCATTATGTATGGAATTTTAATTAAAACGTGTTAATCAATTCAGCCTTTGAAGCTTGGTGATTGATTATTCACTCTTTGCATTTACATAGTAAACATATTTATTAAATATATCCATAAAAAGTAGTTAATTGGCAATGAAATTAATGAAAATGGTCATTAAACGTGGCTATTCGACGAGGAATTATCCGCGAAAGCATCTTTCTTCTCGTTCTTCTTCTTTTTCCTCTTATTTCTTCTTGATTTCTCGTCGAAACCCAAGTGGATCAAATTTTCTAATCGAGAATCGAATTTTATTATTGATCGCGACAATGCACGGGGAAAAAAAGAGATTCGAACCGCGATAATAATGGAAAGTGAAAATTTACAATTTACGATAACGGATAATTTCGATTGTCGATATTTTAACCGGCCGAACGGTTCGAGAATGTACGAAGGGTGAAAGTCGAACATAATGCGAGAGAAATAAAAAGGAACCGGATTAAAGAATATCCAGATAAACGATAAAGCGGTAAATTACGCTATGCAGTGGCATTAAACGTTGTTGGCGGCGTGCAATTTCACCACCAGGCCTCGCCGCTCGGCCTGGCCTGCCTGCCTGCAAGCCGAGAAATTGCTTATCTTCGTATATCTTTTGCGTCGCGCGTTTCAAAGATTTCGAAGGAAAAGGAAAATTTCCAAAGACGAGAGAATATTTCTTACGTAAGATCGACGAAAGGTCTCGTGTAATTCGAGAGAATTACGCATCCGTGCGATATATATATATATATATATATACTCTCTTCCCATCCTTGTATCCTAGAGAGAGAGAGAGAAAGATCGAACCGAATACTTTTTTTTTCGATTGGAAGTGAAAATTTCCATGGCCGGGTGAAAATATCTCCATACGATTATTTCGCGTAATATGATTCGAGTTAGCAAGATTCGAGTGTATCGTATCCGGCGATGCACGAAGAAACGTGTGGACGCGTGCTCTTACAATGTAAAAGGCACTGGGACCCGGTGAAAGTGAGCGCTGCTTTCCCCCAAGCAACACGGGGGCTCTCCTCGTCTCAACGATGGTCTCCTTTAAACGCATACATTACACGCGGTTATGTCATAAGCCGTGTCGTGTTACTACACAACGGACGAACACGAAAACGCGTGTCCGCGCACGTGTTGCGCACAATTCCTTATCGTTTCTCGTAATGTTAATCAACTTTTACGTATATTTAGAATCGTGATAAGTATTAATAGCCGAGCGATTCACGTTTACTTTTTTTCCCTTCTCCGCGACAGGATTCCAAATTCGAAATTTCGCCTATCCCGAAGGCGAAGGAAGGAAGAGGAAACTTAAGCGTAAACCACACGCGTGGATCGATGATGGATTCGCTTCGTTACGTAAGTGGAGGAAAGGAGATGGACGAGGATCCGCTCGACTCGAGCGATCCAAACGGAATTTTCGTTCGTTCTTTGTTTTCGAGATAACGTTTTCGAAACAGTTCTTCCAACAAATCGCTTTAAAAATATATAGCGATCGAAAACGTTTAAAAAAAGCTGCGAGATAAAGAGGATGGAGATAATTAAGTTTGGGAAGCACCTATTGAAAATATCCATTTTACAAGAGCGGTAATTGGTAGCGATAATGACGGCGCTCGAACCAATTAAGCGATAATTACCTTATAGCGCACGTGTATCTGGAACGAGATAGAGAAAGAAATAAATATAGAATAAAGAACAATATCTCGAACGGTGAAAAGACCAACATATATATATATATATACGCGTTTCGAAGGTACACTTTGTGCAAAACAAACTAGAGAGAACACGTGTACGAACGAGGAGAGGATAGTTGAACGAGCGACGAGGATCGTTTGTCTTAAAATAGAATGTTTATGCTACCAGTCATTGGCGTCGTATCGCTCGAGAGGAAGAAAAACTGTTCGCTCCTTCTCGGTCGGAAGAGAAAGAAAGAAAGAGAAGGAGAGAGAAAAAAAGAAAAGAAAGAAAAAGAGGATCCGTCGCTCGACTCGTACTTTCACTCGAGCACACGCTTGTGCAAGTGAATCACCATTATTAGGCAAATATTGTTCGTTTATTGGTTGCGATGTTGCAGCTATTACGGGAGCGGGAGAGACAAGTATAGGTAGCAGTAACGTTTCGCAAACCCTTCTGCCCGCGACGTCCACGTCGGTAATGGGCGTTCGGTTAAACAGTCATCGGTCTTAGAAAGTGAACCGACTGCCACTTTTTTTTCTCTTTTTTTTTCCTCTTCTCTCTCTCTCTCTCTCTCTCTCCGCATAGTGGACGACATGAAAATCGCACACTGCGTGCTTCGCGAACGACTACAATTGGCTTCTTCGACGAAAGTAAATTGGAAACGATGTCGATTCAAGCTTTTTTCTCTTTTAAGAGGTCTCCGCTCCCCGACCATATTCACTCGTTGGAGCATATTTAGTTCTGATTCTCTTCTCGAACAGATTTCCGCCTCTCCAAATTGTCAATTGCCATTTGTCTCGATTACTTTCAGACGGTGAAGCAGGCACCTGCCACTGCGCATGTACATTTGTATACAGTTGGCGCATGCGTGCAACGATATGATCGAGTACAGGGCTTCGTACGACGACCTTCCTGATATTCGCGAATCTTGTTCACGATCGAAAACCGTCCCGTGGGAAAAATTCGTTTCGAAGGTTGCTGCTTGAGCAAAAAAAGAGAAACTGCCGCACTTCTTAATAAATGTATGCTAATCGACGCATCGACAATAATGAATACGTCAATCAAAAAAAAAAAGGAATAAGAAGGAATAATAAATAATTGCAACGTTATTATATTACAACATTATTTCTTTCCAGAATAGAACATGATCGATCGTAGTGGAAAACGTGGCCCCGTTCGAAGGAAGGATTTCCTTGGACGAGACAGCGTATCGAAACTCGACTCGTCCCTGTGTTCCAACGATTGACTCTGCAAAATCGCTCGGCTGAATCGCGTCGCCACAGTTTCACGCGTATTTTTGCCGGCGACACGCAGCACTGCTCGAAGCCTGAATATTAGGCAATCTAACGCGTCCAAGGCTAGCCGAGCCTTGAGCCGCCTTTCCAAGTGTTTCACTTTAAAAACCCGGCCGCCCGTTCGCCTCGATCGCCGCCGCAACGTTTGATTAGATCTCGAATCCTCCGAATGTTTGTCCACTCTTCGTTCGACACCTCTCCTCGAGGAAAAAATCGGATAGATCATTCTTTCACGCTCTCTTTTCTTTCTTTTCGTTCTCTATCTGCGAACGAGACTCGCGATAATCGATAATTGGCTCGACTGATCGTCATCGAATCCCTTTGTCTCGTTCGAAACGGCAATTACGGGGGGGGAGGGGAGAAACAATCGAGAGCCCTCTCGAGTAAAGCAACGAGAGGCGACCGGTCGGTCCTTAATCGGACAAGGAAAAACTGGTTCCGCGAGGAGAGGAGGAGAACCGGATGGACCAACTCGGGATAATGCGAATCGACGTTTTGTCACCCGATATATCGAGCGGTCCACCTTTCTTTTCATTCAGAAGAGAGGAAATTATATATATATATATATATATATAGGATGATGATACGCTTTATGATTCACTCGTGTGATTCACATTTCGATTTCGAGGAGAGCGAAAATAAGAGGGAATTATATGCGGGCAGGTATTTAAAAATGTATACATACATTGAACTTGACTCTCGAGTTTGAAATTATTTTTCAAGTTTTTAATTTGTCCCCAAGGCGAAAATATTGGGAATTGACGGATCGCCGCCCTTGAAGTGTTGTTGAAATTTAATTTGTATTTTTCACGGGGATTGGAATTGGTATATACGCATGCGCACGCGCACGCGCACACTTGTCGTGACGCTGATCGTATCGTTACATTCATCGGCGAAGTTGAAGTTTCTTTTCCTTTTTTTCTTTCTTCTTTTTTTCAAAATCAAGCAACAGTGACAAATTCCTCGTGACCAATTTTTGAGTCGGGAGACAAACTATTTATTTTCTTTTTATCGTGTCTTCTGGAAGGTCGTTTCAGCGTTTTTTTTTTCTTCTTTCTTTTTTAAAAAAGAGAGGAAAAAAAAAAAGCTTTTATCTGTTTCCGCCGTATAGTAAAATGCAATTTCAACGCGTTATTGCAGTTAGTACTATAATTTTTAATACAAGGCCAAAGAAAATTGCCGTTTAAAAGTAATAACCGTGATAAAATCAGTGATAAAATTAGATTCTGAATTTAGAAGGATCAATGGAAAATTCCCGTATGACGTTTCTAGCTTTTTAAGAATATGACGAAGAAGTGAAATTATCTTGGCCGGGAATTTTTCCACTTTAAAAAAACTCGCTAAAACGCAATTTACGGATTATCGACTTATTATATGTTGACGAATATTAATATTATTTTGTTAAAATGTCGTTGCGATGAAAAGTGCGGAGCCTGGAGTGTGTAATTGCATCGATGCGACTCAACTTTAATTCGAGAATAAATTGTATCGCGTAATCGGATGAATTACCTAAGAAAGGAAATTTATTTTTAATTTGCGCAAAGATATCATCAGATATCATCATTAAAAAAGAGACGAAATCTCAGTGTATCCATAACAACAAATTTCCCAAAGATTCGAATATATATCCTTTTCTATATATATATATATATCCTATTTCCTTTAAGGATATATATTCGAGATATACTTCTTGTATACACGATAAATATTTCTCAACGAATGTTGAAAACACGAGGCACAAAAGAATTATTCGAAAAAACCGTCCGTTTAAATATTTCAAGATGAAGGATCGCGGGATCCTCCTCGTAATAAACGTCGTTTCTCGAACGAATCGCAAAAATAGCGAAGCGCCGCATGTCTGCCCGACGAAATAATCGATAATTAGCTTCTTGCACGATTTCCATCCATTTTTTTATTTTCCTTCGTCTTCTTCTTTTTTCTTTTTCCACGACGAGTGTCGACGATTCGCTTCCACTCCACTACACCACGAGGACGAATGTGTCCCGTGCTCGAATTATGTAAGGTGGCACTTTCGTCGGCCGCCTCTTATGTCAGTTGGTTAGATTTTTAACGTCGTGGCCGTGCACTAATGCGTCGATTACCTGCACCTATGTGTGTGTATATATATATATATGTGCATGTACGTATTTCTTTTCTCTTTCCTCTTTCTTCTCTCGCCTCTTTCTTATTCTCTCTCTTTCTGTTTCTCTCTCTTTCCTTCTCCTTCTCGGAGCGAGAGCTTCGTTACGGCCGACGATGCTAACCTTGTCATCGCGACGAATGGTAAAAAACGGAAATTAGGTAACGAGGAAAGAAAACTTTTCTATACTTTGTTACTATTAGGTTTCTTGGAAAAGAGAGAGAAAGAGAGAGAAAAAAAGAAAAGACAAAAAAGTTTCTTCGTATTTATTGCTTCGTATTTCCGTTCTCTCTGCCGAGTAACCGCATACTTTTCTGCAAACGTTGTTTTCGTTTTTCTGTACCTCTTTTTCTTTTTCCTTTTTTCTTTTTCTTTTCATCTGGAAATGATATTTGCCCTCAAGCTTCTTGCTGGCACGAACCGTGCCCGATCGCGTCGATAATATGACGATTCCGAGCGTTGTGTACAAATTATTGGAACGCGTTTACTTTCGAATAATTAAGTTTTAAAGTTTTTAACGAGCTACGTAATTGAAAACTGATAGCGAAGCAAAATTGTTTTCGGACGTCGATGTAAAACGCGAGGTGAAATTCATTTTCACTTTGTTCCAAAGTTTAACTTCTTGGAGGAAATTTTATCATCTCCATTCCATTCCGTTTGTTCCGTAATAATGACGTTTGTTGGAACGAAAAGTATGTAAATTTGGAAGATTTGACGAGATTGCGCAACATTTACGACAACAATGGTTAGAAATTATTCAACTGGTGTACGAGACGTAAAGTAATCAATTGTTACATAGAAAGTTTTCTTCGGCTACAATAGTGGTTAATAATCTATTACGATTTATTAACTCAAAGAGAAAGTTTCGAGATATCGCAATACCAATGATCCATAGTGAATGGCGTAACTAGTATGGAGGAGGGTGGGGAGGACACTTAGGGCTTTCACCCTGCCAAATATTCCTGAGACGTTTTTGGTAACGATAACCTCGACATAAAAATCAGTTATAATAATTCGTAAGATTATTTTCGAAACTTTTTTTTTTTTTTTTCACCTGTAACAACGTAATACCACTAAATTTGCAACAAGGTTGCTTCTTCTTTTCAAAACTTCTTCCTTTGCTTCATCGAGTCGAAATATGTGACGCGTATGAATAAAAGTTTCGTTCCAAGTAGAATTTAAATTTGGAAAAAATACCAACAGACGCTAACAAAAATAAAAAATTCTAGCGGATTTTCTTCTCATTTAAGTTTATCGCGAATAAATGTATATAAATTCGAAAAACGATTCGTCGTTACGGTATCGTCACGGAAAAGGAAATTGGTTAGGATCGAAAAGGAAACGAGAGAAAAAGAAAAAAGAAAAGAGAAAAGAAATTCGTATTTAACGACCCAATTTCTTCTCCGACTCGGAGCAATGAATTTCGCAACGCCGGTAAACAGAGATAGTCGATAATTTAGAAATCTATAGAGTTAACTGTCCTTGACTCGCGCCCTTACGCGAATATTAATCGCGCAACTATATATGTTTAGACTCGAAAAATGGAAATATTTCTTTTTTTCCTTTTCTTCTTTTTTTATTAACTCGTTACAAACAGCGTGTACAAACAGCGTAAACAAACAATCTTACTTGAGAGAAGAAAAATTCCAAATATTTATAAAAAATTTTAAAATCGATGATAAACGAACCGTACGTGTATATTCCTCTTCTCGTCTAAAAATAATAAAAGAAAAAAAAAAAGAAAAAAAAAAAGAAAAGAAAAATCGTGACTGAGCAAAGGTTTCAATTCTCATTGCGCACGTGATCGATATATACACGCATACGCGCATGCGCATGAGCGGAGGAGCGAGAACGCGTGCCCACACGAATCGAAATCGGATTTTCAGGCATACAACATCGTCACACGCTGGGCTTACGCTCCGTAACAATGCCCCAACTTTCTCCGTCACTTTCATTTTCGTTGGTCGGCTGCCTCTCGCTCTCTCTCTTTCTCTCTCTCTCTCTCGCTTCGATTAGGAAATAGTGCGTGCCCCTCCACGCTTTGCCCTCCTCCTCCTCTCTTTTCTCGCGTCTTTTTTTCTTTCTCTCCCTCCCCCACGCTCGACCACGCTCCCCACTCCTCGTTCTCCTCTTTCGGGGCCTTCGCACTGTTTCCGGTCGGCTCCCGCGATTTTAGAAAGGGTCTCTCCTACCAGCAGCCCGTGTGTACGTGGTGTACCTTTACCGTGCTCTTTGCAGAGCGCGCATGGTCGAGTTCGATTCGAGTGCATGCTGCTTCGATTTTTTTTTTTTTTTTCGGTTAAAAATAATCTTATCGAAAAATCTTGTCGAAAAATTTTTATTCAACTTGACTCGAGATGAAATTAATAATGTAACGAGAAGAAAAATTTAATGAATATTTGGATTAGTAGTATTTTTCGATAAACAGAGTCAATTGTAACATTTTATCGAAGCGTTAAAAAGAAAAAAGATCATCGGGATAATTATTAATAAATCTTTCGAGCAGGAATACTTTGGATAATTATTCGTGAAAAGTTTTTAAGTAATAAATGTCGAGGGTTAAGTCGGAGGTTATGAATTTTTATTCAACTTTGATGAAAATTAATGCAATGGAACGACAAAAAAGTTGGGGAAAATTTAATAAATATTTGGATTAGTAGTATTGAAACATTTTATCGAAGTGTTAAAAAGGAAAAAGGATCATCTTGGAGGATAATTATTAATAAGCCTTTCTTCTTTCGATCGTTCGATTTCGAATCGTGGTTATTGGATGGATAAAATGAAAAGAAATTCTTTTTTTAACACGTATATTTCATTCTCCGTTGAAAAATAATCCCGTAAATCGTCGTAGGAAATAATAGAATCTGCACAAATCAACTCACTCGGCGCACCACTTATCATTCGCTAGAGATTATTATTTACAGTCGATTGGAACTGTCTCGTGAGATGAGGTGGGGTTGTCTTTGGTTGCGTTGGGGGGAAGGCGGATACCGCCGATTTCCTCTTCGAGTACCTTCCTCTTCGAGTAAGAGGGAGAAAAGAGGGTGACGTTGACGCGAAGCTTTCCTTCTTCTTCTTCTTCTTCCTCTTCTAAATACGGCGAGATAGCGAAAAAAAGTGTGCAGCGCTAGCCTACCCTGTTCCTCCTCACTAATGAAACGAAGGCGGGCGGGGGGAGGGGAGAATAAGACATCGAAGAGGATCCCTTATCTCTATGATTAATCTCGGTGAATTATACACATCGGTATTATTAAAGTCGACGACGATTTCGTTTAGGAAATGAAACTCGACTTTAGGATGAATAAACGTCGTATATAATGAATAGTTTAGCGAGAGTGATAATTATTTTAAATAGTGGGTAATATTAATTAGCGGTTAGTTGAAATATGCCCGTGAGCCGTACACAGGCTGCACATTTACTGTGAAATGATCGTAGATTTTTTAGCATTTTTATAGATGCTAAAGAAAAGGGAGGTGTGTACAAGTCGAAAACTGGAGAGAGAGAGAGAGAGAGAGAGTGTGAAAGAGAAAGAGTGCGATAAAGTTATTAATGGTCGTAGTCAGGAACATCATGCGACATTTACACATCGAATACATTTAAAAAACGTGTGTGTGTTTACGTCATCTCGCGTCTTTTCAGGGATTTTTCGCCGCTGTTTCTCGTTTTTTAAATCCAATGACTTTCTTCTCTTCCCCGAAATGCGGCGAATCTTCCTTCTTGCTCGAGTCGATTTTTATATAAATCGAAAGCAAAACGTTATATATATATATATATATATATATGTATGTATATATAAATTATGTCAAAGTTGTACAACATCATGTACAAAAAAGTAATCAATAGTTTAAAAATACGCTTTTCTTCCAGTAAGCTCGATAACGAGACTAACGTGTCGTTATAAAATCGATCGAGACTAGAGAAAGAGACTAGAAGTGTTCTGTACGATTCTTCTTCTCGTTCGAGTTGGCGTACCTATATCGAAATAAATACGTAATTTAAATAACACGACTAAGTGTATCGTGCAGCGATCTTTACAATTCACCGTTTAAAATTCATTATGTACATCTCTTATCGATATCTTACTTAATATTAATTAAATAACATCCTTCTTGACGCTTCCATACCATACCATGTATACTTACACACGCGTATCGAATAGCTAGAACCATAGAAATGTCGAGTGGATGGTCGCTCGAGGAGGCGATGTATATAATAAAAGTGAAAATCACGAAGATCCGAGCTTAATTAGGAGACGCGAGACGTGGTGGTGGATAATTGTCGATTAAGTGACTTTCTTGCGCGGTGTGGTATTAAATAGATACATGAATACGAAGTTACAAGTTCTGTGTACCGCCCATTTACGCAACGGTGTGTACGCATCACAAGATCCTTCTTCTTCTTCTCCCCCGTCGTTGTTCGCTTTTCTTTAACCGTTTCAAACGTCGCCTCGCTTAAACGAACGCAGAGAGCGCGATCTGGTGGGCGAATATCGCTTCTTCGTAAGAATGGCCGAGGATTTTTGTCGAATTGGACGAAGCGCGACGCGAACAGCAATGTTTCAAAGGTTAACGACGACGAACGTGTTTAACGAGACGAGATTGCGTTTAGCTAAACAATTTTTTTGAAATTCCTTCTTTGCTCAACGACGATACATCATTTTGCCCGCGCTCCTACGTATTCGCAATTGCGAGGTTGTTTTCTCTTTTTCATTTACTTTCGTCGTTATTGATGCCACGCGTATCAAAGAGTGTTTCAGAGAGTGTGAAGATATAATGCGAGAGCGGAGGGAACTGTGAACGTGAACCGGAAATTGTAGAAATGTTGAAACTTTTCCTCTCGTTTGGACAAATCGTCTCGTTGACAACGGCGCGCATAAACATAACCTCGAAACTGCGTTAGTAACGTCGGTCACTGCAATTCTTCCGTCGAACAAGTCTCTTAAATTTTTGCGCGGAATACATTCGCGATATCGATTCCTCGAGATTTACGTCTCGACGCTAATTTCACGTGATAATAATTAATCTTGGAGAATGATCTTGTGCCCGGAGAATTTTATACGAAATTCTAAAATAGATGAGAAAGTTTTTTTTCCTTTTTCGTTTCGATGATATTCCTCGAGAATTTCTCGTCGAACAGCAAGGAGGCGATCTATTTTCTTCGCCACTGTTCGCCATCTCCCCTCTCGCTTCGTACTTTCCCCTTTTTCGAACTTAATGCATTATTTATAAAATGGTTGCAAGCAAATATTTTTTTTCCAGGTTAACGCCACCTATATACACCGGTGTATAACACACACTGTAGATAACCGCATAGATAATTTCACTCCGCGAACCCGCCTAATAAAACTCTAACGCTCTGCTCGAGAATTTTTCTTATTCTCGATATATACGTAAAAAGTACATTCTTACGTAATATAACATCGTGATCTCTTACACCATCGACCGATATCCCAAATGTACTTTTGCAAAACGGATATTAAAGAGAGAAAAAAAAACGTGAAAAATTTTGTTTCCTTTTTTTCCTTCTTCTTTTCGCAGGACTAAACAACGTTCTAATAAATGTAATCAATGTCAAAATATTGACGCGACCTTAAAGTTTAGAAAAATAGTAGTTTTCCCCCCTCCCTTTTGTCTCAAAATTTTTCGACTGCGGACAAAATTCTTTTTTTTGATCGTTGCTCTCGTTAATAATCGAATTCGAAAAAGTGATCATCGCGTAAATTGAGATTCTTTTTCTTTTTTTTCCGTTAACTGTAAAACCGTACGGAGAGATGGAACGATACACGCATATTTAGAAGAGAGAGAGAGAAGCGAGAAGTTTCGAGAATAAAGTTCGCATGCATGCAGCAAGCATGGTTCAGCAGCGTGGCTGTGAAAGACTGCGCGCGCCGCGGCACCGGTTGCAGGTTCACAGGTGCCCTCGTACGCGGTTTTCATCCGCTCCCGCGGATGTTTCGCGGAAAAGGAAACACAACAAAAACAAAAACAAGGGAAAAGGAATATCGTGCGCTTCGGGTTTTTTTTTTTTTTTTTTTTTTTTTTTTTTTAACTGCTATGGACGGATATATTACACGCGCGTCGATGTTTTCATCGTCGGATCACGGAGGGAGGGTCGCGATTCTATCTATCTATCTACCTACCTATCTATCTATCTATCTATCTATCTATCTACATCTACACACGTTGTCCACCAGCGAATCATTTTTAAATCCGCGTGTTTTTCGAAAAGGAAAAAAGAGAAAAAAGAGAAATTTCGAAAACAAAATGCGCGGCCCTTCCACGATACAGTGGCGCAACAAGGGAACAGCAATCGAGTATATCACCTAATAATAACAAACCGTCGCTTGACGAATCGATAATCGCAAATGGGCAGTGATTTTCGCCTCTCTTCCATCCTTCCGTCTTTTTGAAACCACCGTACCACCACCATTTGAACGTACGTTATATATGCACTTTCAAAGATTTATATCATCGAATCTCTCGTTTCTTTCAGAAGAAGAACGCGACTGTGCGTGTGTATATGCGTGTGTGTGTGTGTTTCGAAGGAACTGTGGTTGGTTGGGAACAACACGAGTCGAGTTATATTTTTTTAAACGAAACCGCCGAGGGCGTCGTGAAAGTCTTGAAGATAGGCGAGGAGTTGAGGCATGGTCGGCCGGTCCCTGGACAGACCTAACCAACAGACGGCCATCACGGCGAAGAATTCGTCGGGGCAGGGCCTCGGCTGGGCCAGTCGGTAACCGTCTCGAAGGCACGCCATCATTTCGAACGGGTCAACCTCGACGTACGGTTGCTGGCCCATCGTCGCCAATTCCCACAGGAACACGCCGAACGACCACTGGAACGAAAAAGAAGAGGGAAAAGAAGAAGAGAGAGAGAAAACGATCAGTCGGTAAAAGTGAATCATCGGTGTCATTTACATCGGTATCGTTCAACGGTTTAAACCGTTATCGGATACAAAGTTAAAAATGTTATTCCCGATGCTTTTTTAAATATGTGAACAATTTTCGTTTCTCGAAGCGTATATATGTATTAATAAGCGGTTGTTGATACAACGATTTTATTTTTATCTTGGACGACTGATTATCTCGAACGTTGGATCATTCGATTCGAGCAAAATATTAATTAAACGTTCAAACAAGATGAATGAATTTCAGCCAAATATTTAGCTTGAAACAATGCTGCAAGCAATTCCTTTTCAAGTTCTTTTGTCATTAATATTCATTAATTCTATTCATATTTATGACATGTGGCTTTTTTCAATTTTAAGTTTCTTCGATAATGTCTACCATATCTTCGACAATGTCACTTGAAAATGATAATTTGTTGCAAGTAACTATATACTTTGTATTCTATGTATCAGTTCGATAATATTGCAACAGAAATTGCATTATGCATGCATTTTTAATGAAGCGTATGTATTATTAATAAGTAAATTAACTAACTGTTCGGTACATCTTTTGATTTAAATAATTTTTTTTTTTTCTACCTTGGAATAATTTTTTTTCCACTATATAAGTATGTATTGCAAACATTATTGTATATGTATAAATCGTGTATATTTAAATCCGAAGTAAAAAAGAACAGAAAAAAGAACAATTATATCTCGTACTGTAATTACATTTAATGCTAATAATATACATAATACTTTATTAATTATTTTCAGGAGTAATTTAAATATCTTTAGATTACGGCAACGCTTCATGATACGCACCACGTCTGTCGCAGTGCTGTACTGATTGTGCTGGAGGGTCTCCAAGGCCATCCAACGAATGGGTCTGTTCTCGTTATCACCGAGACAATGGTAGTCCTGAGGGAAGAGATCTCGCGCCAAAGCCGTATCGGCTAATCGGACACGAAGACTGCTTGGCTCGATCAAACAATTTCTGGCAGCGATATCCCTGAAAAGTATATACGCCCGATTAAACACAGAGCGTTCCAATTTCTTTCTCGTATCTTGTACAAACACGATCTATTTGAAGATTCGTTCTTTTTTTCTTTTTTTTTTTTTTAAGTGGCTTTTCTTTGCGTAACATTTTACTCGTGTGACACGAATAATGGTATTTGACTATTTACTAGTCACTTAGTCATATCTGCCTGAAACAAATCGGTTGAAAACGCTCTAATCGACTCTCGACGAGTTGTCGAACGTAAAAAGTAGTAGATATGCGATCATACCTGTGCAGGAGGCCTCGACCGTGCAAGAATGCCCCTGCTCTGGCAACCTGTGCACCAACGTGCACCAAATCCCTTGTCCCGGGATGGTGGTTTCCATCGGTAAGGTAGAGCTTCAGATTCAACTCGCCCGGCGTGCTCGTGTACGCCAATAAAGGGCAAGAACTGTCCAGGCATGCGGCAGCGAGCGAAGCTATGTTCGAGTGCACCAGTCCTGCCAATTGCGACCCCTCGACCACCAGCAAAGAGGCTTGATAAGCCGATGCCACTTCTAGAATTGTTGATTTCTATGTTACTCGTTTCGATTCGATTTTGAATTTCGAAAATGGGAGAGAATTCGCGAATAAGAAAGTTCTCACGAGTATGTAATCGGTTGTAGGTACGCACGATTCTCTACCTTATCGCGCGTTGCTAACGCAGACTATCGCCGCGAAAAATTCGAACGTACGAAGAATACGTAGCACGTATCGAGGAATTTATTTTTTCCACCGCGCGAATCGGAAATAAAAATCTAGATAGAAATTATAATTGCGACGTATCGATCAATACCTGTGACTGTCTTTATGATGACTTCTTGCTCCCTTCCGGCCAGTTCCAACGTGCCTTTGTAGACCCGACCGAAGGTGCCCTCCTGCACGAGATTGCGACAGTAGAGGGCAGACCTCGACACGGCGAGTGCTCTCGCCTTCTCGCAAGGATCGGTCGACTGTAAATTAACAGGTACTCCGAGAGTATTAAATCTGATACGACGACGAGCAGACAGCAAAGGGATTCTTAAACAATTTCCACCCTTTCCCCTCTCTTTCTTTCTCTCTGACACGCTCGTCTGCATAATTCATCACGAAAGAAAATCCCATCCGCGGAAAACTCGTTAAAAAAGCATTTGTCGCCTGTAACAAGACGCGAAAAAGGTGTCTCCGAAGGACGATGTGAAGAAGAGCAGGAGAGAGAGAGAGAGAGGAAGGAAGAAGACAACCCTCGCTATACCATCGCGCTTTTATACCCTCGCGTTGCGTGTCATCGTTATATCGTCGTTTCCATCGTACTCCAGCCGCACTCCCCTTTGTTCCACGACGATTTTCCACCAGGTCCCCGCGTTGCGTAGAAGGACCAGGGGTGGGGAGCAAACAGGAGGAGGGGAGACGGGTTATTCATTAATTTCAATTTTCCGCAGTTTTGCCTCCGGCCCCTCCCATCCCATTTGCACGCGTCTACGCGTGCAACGGCCTCTTTGTGTGTACGTGCTTCAGCGTGGTAGTGGGAGAAGGAGAAAGGAAGAGGAGAGGCTCGACGCTTCGAGAAGCATTAGCGCGACGCGCGCAAATTATTACTGGACACGATCACGTGTGTGCGAATCTGTAGAGGGGAGGGGGGAGAGTAAGTAAGTAAGTAAATAAATAAGTAAGAATCTCTCTATCCTGATGTTTTACGAAATAATTTGAAAAAAAAGAGGCGACTCCTCTTTACTAAATAATCTTTCCGTTATTTCAGTTTCCGTTATCAGTTTCCAATTGTTTCTCTTCTCCTTTTCATTTTTTTTCATCAATGAAAATACGACGAGACGATGAGATTTAAATAATAATCGTATGAAAAGAAACGGTGCCGGAATTTCGAGAGGCGGTGGAATTTCGACGGGCGGAGAATAAGCTTATAAATATAAATAGTGGAACGTGGAAGCGAGGAGCGTGCTTTGTTCAACTGCGATAATCGCGGCGGCACGAGAACAGCCACTAGATGGAGAGAGAGAGAGAGAGACAGGGAGGTAGGTGCAATAATTTCGTTATTATGGTGAGCAAAAGCGGATGCTTCCATCGTTGCTTTTCGCCGTTGGTTTAAACCGGCGATAACCGGACCACGCTTCTACCACTTTTAATTATAATGTTTGCAAGCAGTAACAGGGTTTCCTCTCTCCGCCCAAGTGAATTACGAGCAAGCGCCGTGGCACTATAAAAATAAAAATACGGGGGAGGGGATAATCGAGTTATCAAACGCTTTGCTTTATTCGCCTGCGTTACAACGATGGCGGTGATTAGATCGTGGTTTTGATGGCATTTTGCACGGTAAATTTTTTTTTTCTAATATGGCAGTTTCAGATCATTATCATTATTATTCGTATATGTACAATCGCAAACGCTCAGTCGCAGAGTTTGGGAGGAAAAATAAAACCGCGAATACGAGCTACAAATATTATTCCTCCCCCCCCCTCGATCGTTTCGTTTATCATTTGTTTCGCGCTTGGCCGTGTTCCGCGATTGATTTCGATTGATATTGCTTATGCATCATGCGAATTAATTGCATCACCGTTCGAAGATAAAGCTTTGCTTTTCGTTAAAATTGGGAGGGGAAGATAAAAAAAAAAAAAAAGAAAAAGAAGAAAGGACAAGCTATATGATCTTTTTCCTTTTATTTATTTATTCTATCTCTTCTTGTACCGAATCTAAATTGACAAATCGCTTTTTTTTTTTTTATACAATCACAATCGAGTCGCTATTGATTTAACAGCGCGCCATCGGCGAACTTTTTGCCGGATACGCGCAATGCATCAATTCGATTTATTTATCGAGAGAGTTTCTCTCTCTCTCTCTCATCAAACGTCGCATCCCCTCCCCTCTCCCTCTCTTCCCCATAGTTTTCGGCAGCCCACTTGCCTTCATTTCCCTTTTTTTTCTCTCTTCGAGGGAAGGCTATTCCACGCCACGTCGAAGCCCTTCTTTTTTTTTTTTTTTTTTGCGGTCCAGGCGAAACTTTTCAACTTGAAGTCGGATAATTAATTAACAATATCCGCCCTTCCTTCCGATAATTTAATAATTCCGTCGATTCGATTTAAAGGCGAGGCAAACGGATTAATTAATAACGGAAGGATCTCGGATTGTACGATTTTCTTTTTTTCCTTTTTTTCTTTAAAGAACCCACCGCCACCTTTCGCCATCTTCCACCATTTTTATCCACCGAGAAGAACAAGGAAAAGGGAGGGGAAAGGGAAGTAGAAGGAAAAACTTTGAAAACTTTTATCTTTTTTTTACCTCGATCTCGAGTTCGATCGTCGTATTTTTAAATACAAAACCTAAAAGAGATCCATCTCTCCTCTCCACGAATACACCAACTATTTAAATAATTCAATTCCCTTCGATTTCCAAAAGGAAAAGAGCGATTTTTCTCCGCTCTGCTTCTCAACCAGAGTGAAAACTAAAGCAAGAAGGTGAGGTGAGGATCGTCAAAAATACCGATCGAGCATCTCCTCGATTCAGCAGAAAATGTGTGAAAGAAAGCAAGAAAAAAATTCGCAATTAAAAGCAAAACTTGCACGCCATCTCCGATTGGTCGAAGAGACTGGTTATCTCGCTCGAGGGAGGGGGACAGGTTGTTCCTTTTCGAGTTTATCGGGAGGATCAGGAGGAGGAGAATAGTCTCTCTCTCTCTCTCTGTAGGTAGACAGGAGCAGTAATGGCTTCTTCTCGGGCGTATGGGTGGATGGATCTCAAGCGTATCGTTTTACAGGAGGGATAAGACGTTGCTGGATTACATGACTGGGCGAGTTTTGAGAAGAGAGGGCGCGAACGAGATCGTTGCGTTAAAGGATAACCGTTTCCCATCCTCGAGGTTGGCGGTTACATGCACCTCCTTGTGTATTACACGTGTATATTCGCGCTCCGGCTGCTGGTGGTTTTACTCAGCGATGGGTTCGAGAGTGGCGGAAAGTTGGAGGTAGAATTATGAGTTGGGTGTTAAAGATCGCAGGAAGGGATTTATTAGAGAATCAGAATTAGTTTGGCCGAATTATATATTTTTTTTTGGTAATGAAATATGCAAATTGAGATTTTTTCCTTTTAACACCAACTTCGATCAAATTCACTTTCGATCTGTATATGTAATTTATGTGTATATTATTTTTTATTTGTTTGTTTCTTTGTTTAAAAAATTAAAGGTAAAATAATTCCCATTATTCAAAATTCAAAAATGTTACAATACTTGCAAAGAATTCTTATCCTTTGGATTCGTGGTTCCACGTTTCGCGACGTACTCGAACCCATCGCTACTGCACGCGTTTCTATAAAGACTCTCTCTCTCTCTGTTGTTCGTGTCGGTGCAACAAAGTTGGCGCGTTTCAGACGAGAACAGAGGAGGAGGGTTGGGGCATATACGCGTATATACCCGGTAAATTGATCCAAGATCAAAGCCGAAACAATCACAGGAGGAGGAGACCCACTTCCAGCTTCTCTCTCTCTCTCTCTCTCTCTCTCGCTATCCACAAGGGTTCCTTGGGAAGAGGAAGGAAAAAGGTAACCGCGTGTGTAACCTTTTTCGCCCGATTCACCTCCCTCTTTCTCTCTCTCTTTCCTCCTCTTTGAATAGCGAAGAGCACAGGTGGTAGTACCCCACTTTCTTTTTCCCCGGGAAATTAATGTAAAACGCTCGTTTCGCGGGCGGAAAGTGCCCCTCTAGACTTTGTTACGCGAATCGAGCGATGCCTCGCTGCTCTTTCTAAACTCCATTGCATATTTATTCGACATTTGCGCGATCTCTATAACCTCCCCTCCCTCTACCTCTTTGCTTGTACGTATTTCTCCTCTTATCTTCTCTCTCGTTTTTCGTTTCGGACGCGAGAAGAGAGAGATTCAGATATACGTGAGGATAAATTTTTAAATACTTTTGGAAATAATTTTACAATACGATTCTCTTTCTTTCTTTTTCAAGTATTGTTTTTTTTTTATTTCTAATTTTTCCTTCCCGTTCTAGCGTAAGAAATTTTGGAAGGAAGATGGGAAGGGTGTGCGACGAGATGTGCGAAATACTCTTCTCCGATCGGCGTCAAACAATCTTTCGACGAGTCGATCGAGAGGGGATCTTCTTTACCGAACAAAAGTCGCGCATCGCCTTACCCGGTTCTCCATTGAAATTTGAATTCCGTGCGATCACAAAGAGATCGCTGGTGGCGCGCTCTAGGCGAAGATAGAGGAGAACAACGAGAAAGGAAGGCGAGCGAGCCCGCTTCGAAATCGACGACCGCCTTTTCCTCCGTGCAAATTGTAAATTGTCGACTCTCTCTCCGCTCTATTAATTATTCACCCGAGCATCGATCAACGTTTTACGCAATTATACTACTCGGTCGTATAATATCCCCTTTGGCGGGGGATTTGAATTTGCATTTCAAATCAAAAGAATAATATTAAAGTTACCATCTCGTTTGATCGTGGAATATACGGGAGGGGAGGGGAGGGAGCGACCTTTAAGTTAATAATACTTTTTTTTTCAATATTCTTTTTTTTCCACAGCTTCAAAATAGTTAATATAGCAGATTGAAAAATGTTAACAAGTATTATTTATCTAAAAGAAAAAAAAAAAAAAGGAGGGAAAGAGAAGGAAGGAAGAATTTGATAATTCGTTAATAATACTTTTTTTTAATATTCTTTTTTTCCTTTTTTACAGCTTCAAAATAGCAGATTGGAAAATGTTAACAAATATTATCCATCAGCTTATCCATCCAAAAAAAAAAAAATTCCTCTTCCAAAAGAAAAAAGAAAAAAGAAATGGAGAATATGAGAATATGATAATTCCTTAATAATATTTTTTTTTTAATATCCCTAATATTCTTTTTTTTTTTACAGCTTCAAAATAGTTAATATAGCAGATTGGAAAATGTTAATCATCCATCCACCTTATCTATCAAAAAAAAAAAATAAATAAAAGAAAAGAAAGAACGTATCCCCCCTTTCTCGCTTCTCGTATCGCAAGTGTACATAAGACGTTCCTCCATAAGCAAACCTCCTTTTCAACCCTTCCCTTCCCTTCCCTTTCCCAAAGAGGAGAGCATCTCTCCAAGGAGAACCTTCCTACAACAAGATTCCAAGAGGAGGGAAAGGGAGAAAGAACAGGAAGGGAAAAGGGATTTAACACGTGTACCAGTTTCCGGAGGCAAGCGTGAGGAAGGTTTGAAATAGAGTGAATAAAGAGGAGTGGGAGGGGGAGGAGTTGTTGGCGGAAAACGGCCCTCGCTCCACTCTCCCCACGACCGCAAATTCGATCAAGTTTTCGAGCGTCTTTCTCTCTCTCTCTTTCTTTCGTCTTGCACGCGACAAAGAGAAAGAGAAGAGTAATCGTGTCGTCTCTGTCTCGTGCGATAAAACGGCGTCGAATTCGAAGAGGAGGCGAGAAAGAGAGAGCGGATGGACGAAGAGAGGAAATCCGATTCTCATTTACTTTCGACTTTGTTCCCGCTCCTTAAACCTGTTACGTTATTTCAGGGAACGTGTGTGCCGTTCAGTCGTTGCTGCGAGAGCATTTTCTAATTTCGAGGGATACGTGTGAATAATATAGATTAAAAGATTTAAAAGATATATCAAATTTCAGAGACAATACATCAGCTTCGATTTTGTTTCTGTTTTTTGTTAAGTTATTTCTGGGAGTGAGAGCATTTTAACTTTGCTTTCGAGATATATATATATATAAAGAGATTCAAATTTCAAAGACAACGATTCTAACAGCCATCAAATTTAAAGAGAAACATTCACGAGCTTGACTTGGTAATATTTCCTATTTGTAACCGAGTATTTTGTAATTTCGAAATATATATCATATAAATAATATAATCCAATTTAATAATTGAAAAAAGGGGTTCTACAAATCTTCGAAATCGAAACTCGACAATTTAATTTCCTAACGCTTTTCCAGTCTCGAAGTCAATACCATTCCCTTCGTGACTTGAAACGTCTGATTAATTGCACGATACCTGGCTCAGATGCGTGACGTGGCTGGAGGCGTAGTAACTCGCCCTGGAGCCGCACGGCCTCGCGTATAACGGCTCCAGATCGGCGATGGTCGCGTAGCTCCCGGAATTGGCGCTGCCGGGCCGTGGGTCGACTCTGACCAGGACGGAACTTCTCGCGAGGCCGCCAGTTTCTGCCGCCGAGTAGCTGCAGCAGGGCAGCGTTTTCCTGGAAGGGAAGATCGTGAGACAGATCGATTTTCGTATTTTTGTTGGAATTGGAAATAAAACAAAAAAAAAAAAATTGGGAAATTTTAGGAAAATGGGAACTGAGTACGATAGGGAAGGGAGGACTTAAAGAAGATTATAAAATCGTGATATAAAATTTCCATCTCCTCCGTGAGATAACCACCGTGAACTTGTCTTAGGGGTAGAGGAATTTTAAGTGCCTTTCCTCGTACCAGAAATATTCAAATTAGGCCGTCTTATCACGAAGCGCACCCCTTTCCTCGTAGAAATTACTTTAAAAAGATTTCTCTCATTTCTCGAATATATATATATATATATATTAAATTATACCTTTATATATATCTATGAAATTAATTAAAATAGATATAACTAATTGCATATACGTATATATTTCAGAAACATCTTGAGGAAAATTTCAAATTTCTTCGTAATCATCGAGCCAGAAAATTCGTTCGTTTCCATCCCGCGACGATAACATATCCGCTACGATCGATCCTCGCGCCGTGTCAAATTACCGGTTGGCCCGCGGGGCCAAAATTTTCAAAGGAGGGTGCTCCGTTCCCCTTTGCGCCGTGCTAGATATCAGAGAGATGGCCGGCGAGGAGAAAACAACCGACTAAAATTCTCCACGCACAGAGAGAAAGAGAGATAGTGAGTGAAAAAGAGAAATTCACGGAGGTAGCAGCGAGTAATTCCGATATTTCGGCCGGATTTATCGGCCGTTGGTAAATCCACGGTTCGACGGGAAAAAAGTTGGACGAGAGGAAAAGAGAGGCGACTATTTCAAATCGGTCCTCGGTTCTTTTCCTTCTTCCCCCTCCCTCGATTCTTTGTATTCGCTAGGAAGGAGAGGGGAGCGGTTTACATCCGTCGTCCCATCGGGTATACGCTTTTTATATACGTTTTCGCCTTCGCTCCGTTCGACCGTCGATAATTCGGCGAGATAATTTGGCGTGTAAATACGGGAGGAAGGAGAGGGGATGTTGTTCGTTGGTCGAATTGAAGGAAGAAATTATCGCGGAAACGGTTCGTAACGGTCGAGTTATTTTGCTGTCGTTGCAGTAGCGTTTAAACATCGATGATTAGATTATTTAATTGGTACGCGTTGTATATATTATTCGATACAATTATTTTGGTGATTATTGTGTTCGTTGTTTGAATCTGAGACTGTTATTTCTTGAGGAAAATTTCACGGAGAAGATACTTGGAAGTGGAATAAATGTTGGCGGGAAGAAATTTCGAAAGATTTAAGAATTATTATTACAAGATAATTGGTTCATTTGGAGTTAAACGTGGTAATGTACGTTTTAAGAATAAATAAGTAGAAAAATGTCGATGTATTGTTGTAGATCTGAAACTATTTCCCATTTTTTAAGAGAAATTTCGCTTCGAGGAAATTTGAAAAGATTTAATAATCCGTGAAAAGACAATTGGTCCACTTTCACGGGGAAATTGGAACGTGGAAGTTTACGTTTCGAGAATAAATAAACAGAAAAATTCCACGAGAAGAAAGTTCAAAAGATTTCAAAAGATTTGATAATCCGTGAAGAGACACAATTGGTTTTGAGGGAAACTGGAATTGTACGTTTCAAGAATAAGTAAATGAAAAAATGTTGATGCACAAACATCGTGATAAATCTGAAACTGTTTTCATTTTAAGAAAAAAATTCCGCGGGAAGAAATTTTAAGGAGAATTGGGCAAATAAATAGAAAAAAATATCGAGAAGGAATTTCAATAATCTATGAGGAATGCAATTGGTCCATTTTGAGAGAAATTAAGACTACATGTTTTAAGAGTAAATAAATAAATAAAAAGATATCGATGAACATTCTATCTAAAAACTCCAATTTAAGAAAAATTCGAGCTGTAACGTTTGTCATTATCACGGTTAACGGCTGTTAGAATTAATATTCGTCTGGATCCAAAACTATTTCCATCTTGAGAAAAATTCCTCGAGGAGGAGGAGGAGGAGGAAACTTCAAAAGATTTAATAACGGTAGCTAGAGAGGAGAGACAATTGGTCCACTTTGAGGGTGAATTGGAACGGCGGGGGCTGCACAAAGGGCGCGCGCTTCCCCCTCCAACTTTTCTACTCCTCTCTTCATTTTTCTATAATTTCATCGCGCAACGGATCGTGTAATCGAAGATATTTAATCGATCTCGACATCCTCCCCTTTAAACACGTTATTATCTCTCCACGATTAAAAACAATTCTTCTCGATCAGGGATCAAGATGTTTCGATGGAACGCGCGTGCCAGCCCTTTCGTCTGTTTACGATGCATCAGAGCCGCGCGACAATGAAACTTATTTCATTTTCGTATCTAATTTTAACGCGCGGTACGGAATCCTCCTCTTGCGCTGCAGAGTTATTACTATGCAAATTAGTATTAATTATAAAGCGACGAAAGGAAGACGAGACGAGACGAGACGCTGGAAATTTCGCAAAGTTTCTCTCTTCGAGGAAAGTAGAGAGACAAAGAGAGAGAGAGAGAAAAAATTAAAACCAAGTGGAACGAGTGTTTAAATCTTCTTTACTTAAATTATGTACGTATATATTTTCCTATTTAAATCTCGCGTAAAAATCACAATTCCGACAGTCCCCTCCAAGGAGAGAATTAATATATTCGAGCTAAGTGCAACGAGTCTCTAGAAGAAGAAGAAGAAGAAGAAAAAAAGGAGGAGAGTAGAGTAGTCGAGAGCAGCGAGTAAAAGTTTCCTCCTCCCTTCCCCTCTCGAAACTTCTTCGCCTCGAATCTTCCTCTTCTTCTTCTTTCCCGGATGCAATCTTCCTTCAAGGTATGGCTTAATAATTTATACATCGCGAAATGGGGTTATAAAAGCTCGACGGGGGGAAGGGAGGGGGAAAAACTACGTTTATATCGAATAATGCGTATCCAACTCTCGATATGAACAGAAAAATCGATCCGTCGTTTCGAAAATTTCCCTGCAACGTGCCAAATTGTGAAATATCATTCCTCGATAAAATGAGAGAAAGGAGGAAAAAATCGTTGAAATTTTCTTCTCTCGTAAGAAAATTCCTTCTGAGAAGAAGCACTCGTAGCCGCAAAGAGCATCCTGTCCCCCCGTCCAATCGTCCTTTGTGCGACGTCGAGATCGAGACGACGAGGGTCGACGGTGTTTACTCGAGCGAACGGATGTAAAATCTCGCCTTCTTCCCTCCTCCCTAGAAGGAGAGAATGTATATATATATATATATAGATCGTAAAGCCGCGCGTTCATCAGAGGCCCTCAAAAAGGGCTAATATACGTCCCTCCATAGAGACAATCGGCCACTTTCCTCCTCGTGAAAATTCCACTCCTCCCCCTCTGATAAAAGTAATCCCCTTCCGAAGAGATATCACGGGGCGATAACGATGAAAGTGCACGACGACGAGCGTGCATTAAAATTTTTAATCTCAACTTTTCATCCGAACGACGTTGCCTTTTTTCCAGCGATGGAACGGACGATTTCCATCCGTCTCGATCGGTAAAGGAGGGATCGTTAATTGCGAATTTAATATTCGCGTGTATATACGGATCGTAATAATGGAATTAATACGGCGAAGATGGCGGACACCTCGATCAACTAACCGGTGCGGTTAGTTAATTCCGCGAAGGAGGAGGCGAAGGAGATTCCTCCTTTCCTGGGAGAAGGTAAGCTGGCGCAATAAAACGTGGTGGCAGACGGATCACCCGGGCTTATTGAAAGGATATTTCATGCGGACGGAGTTCTCCTACCGGAGTTCTTATCCCATGAATTTCCCGGGGGGAGGGGGGAGAAAGAAAGAAAGAGAGCGTAGAATCTTTCTCTCTCCTTCCACCGACCCGAGGCAAAAGAAGAACTCGGCTCGTCGAACCCTTGGGAAACTCTTGAGATATGCGATACGAGCATATTGGCTGCCCTCTAATCGCATCGCAAATTTTCTTTTTTTTTGGATTCCGCCCGTGAAATTAGGAGAGGGGGAAAAAATTGAAAAATCGAACGAATTTGCGCGCCGCTAGGATTTTTTTTTACCGGTTCAACGGTTGGAAATTTGCATTTTTAAAGGTTCGTTATCCGAAAACGAAATCCGATATATTTGTTCCATCTCCGTTCCGATTTACGGTAATTTACGATCCCCCGGCGATTTTATTCATCGACGATCATCGATGTGTACGCGCCCGTTACGCGTTCTGTTTACATCGCTCCTCGCGATAATATTTCGGCGATAATAATAAATTGATTTTCCGTCCGTTTATTCACAATTTCAATTTTTCGAGCGTGGAGAAATGTTGAAACGTGAAAACGAAAATCGTAGTTAAAAAAAAGGAAAGAGAGAAAGAGCGAAGAGAGATTTTTGGTTTGGTAAAATGGTGTATAAAATTCTGCTTATACACTTACTGCGACTCTTGTATTCGAGCCTTGCTGTTGCGAATGTACAGGGCGCTCGCCACGCTCCCCACCACCAGTATCAAGGCGCACGCACATGTCGCGGCGACGTACAGCGCTCCAGCGCCGCTCAGAGGTCCTGGCTCCAAACGTACCGAATCGTTCCTCGGAGGCGCTTGCACTCCTGCGACAGAAAAAAAAATTGTAACAATTTTCTTCCCCCCGTTTTCCTCGAAAACGAACATACGGTACATCGTCTCCGTTATGAAGAAAGGATATACATCTATCTTCCCATTTTCCCAATTAATACGAAAGGAAAGAGAGGAATTAAAGTTACTCGAAGAAGAAGAATTTTCTTTTTTTCTCCAAGTAAAAATAGATTAAAAAATCCGAGGAAAACGAAATTACTTTTCTCGAGATATTTTCCGTAAATAAGAACGTTCTAGGACGAATTAAAAAAAAATTGGCTCGAATAGAGCCGAGCTTTTCTCGTGTATAACAAACGAGAAAGAAAGAGAGAGAGAGAGAGAGAGAGAGAGAGGTTTTATCGATGAATCGATTAAACGAAATTTATATTCTCTGTGTGCGCGATAAACGACGATGTCGGAGAAACGTTTGGCTCATTGAAATTTCGTTCAAAGATTCATAGATCGCGCGAAGAGTTGACGCGTGCTGTCGATAGCAGCACGCCACTCGACGACTTCGACATCGTTCAATAACGCAGAAACACGATCATTAACATAGATTCGTTCGGGGGGAAGGAAGGGAGATTTAACGAGGGGGGGAACTTCTGTATCGGCGTAAAATAATTGTGTTACATCCACAAAGCTTGTCGAAGCCGCATTACGCTATCGACAATCCATTTTGTCGATTGAATCGTTTTCCCGCCTCTCGGTGTGTATCGAGCCTAGCGATGGGTTCGAGCTCGACTCGAGTATTGGAACAATTTTCGAACGAACCAAATATCCGCGCCGTTTTAAATCTAAAGAGAGAGAAAAAGAATATTATTTAAAGCAAGAAACAATAATAATTCGAGATTTCTAAATCCGCCTCGAATCCTTTTTCTTTCTTCTTTTCATTTTTCTTCAAATCTTGGAAAGAAAATATTAAAAGATTATCACCATTCCGTTGTATCTTCTGATTCGCGAACTCGCGATCCGCTTAATCCCATCGCTGGATGGCAGACACCAGGTGAGAGATTTAACCGATTTAACCATCGAATCGTTGACACGCTGATCGATCGTTCGTTTACACGTATCGAGTCACGATCGAATAAACGAGCAACCACGGGGCAGAGAAAGAGAAAGAGGGAGGGATTCAGGGCGATATTCGAAGGAAGAAGGAAGGAAAATCTCTTTGAACATTCTGGCTGCTCGCGCTGTCGTCCACTACAAACGACGAGCTTTTTGCACAAAGCTCCTCCACGTAGTCATTCTTCGAACCTCTTTGGATTTCCTTTCACGTTCGTTTCCTCTTTCCGCTCTACATAACTCTTTGCCCCTCCCCCCTTCCCTCTCTTCCCTCCTTTGCCAATCCTCTCCTCCGCCGGCCGGATTTCGCGCGAGAAACAAAAATGGAAACGCTTGCCACCTCCTTCCATGGGGAAAATTGATAAAATTCTATTCCTCTTTTTCTCTGTTTCAAGGAGGAGGGTCGCGTTTTAAGAAGGCGAGCTCTGATAAATTGAAAACGAGAGATTCGAAACACTACGCACTTCGACACACTTTGTGAGACGTTTATTTGACGTTTTTAATGAAAAACGTGTAACGCCATATCTCCGTTCAGAAAATCGTTTCCAATTATGTTTCGTTGCTAAATTTTCCTTATTTTTGCTCTTCATTCCACGTAGCGATTCCAAGGATCTTCGAAAGATGTACTCGCGTATTTATCCAAATAAGTACCTTCTAATGTATGGACATAAGCGTTTAGGAAGTTGGCTGTAGGCCAATTTTGCGCGTAACGGTACAGGTTAGGTCGCGTCACAATTCATCGAGTTGATTTAAACCGAGAACGTTTTACCAAACGTTCGAAAGGATGCGAAAGGATAGGAAGAAATAAAATTTCGAAAAATGGTCCGAGTTCGAGTTATGTTAAAAAAATTTCTATAAACGTTTTCATTTATATAACAAAAAAGCACAGTCCATGGAAAAAGCGAACGAAACTAAGAAATATCCGTAACTTTTGTTTCTTAATTGTTATTCGTTCGTTCCTCTTCAATATGGAGGGAGGGATTTGAAATAATTGTTGCGCGTATTTTAGTGTGTTTCGTTTCTTGGTCTCCTCTCTTTTCATACAGTGAAAAGAATATACTTGTTCATATTGTTCCATGGAATCTTTATCCTTTCAAAAATCTTCTCGTTTCCTTTTTTTTGTTGCAATGACTTCGTAATATTGCGATAAGGATAGATTCCAAAGTCTCTATCATTCGAGTATGATAGAAATGATAGTAAAATTATAAGTTTCGGGCAGATTGGACAATTTTTAATAACTACTCTTACTTTTTAGATTCTTCTTAAAATTTATATTTCCCTTACAAAATCTTACTGAATATTTTTATTATTCTTACAATCAAAAATTTGCTTCAAAATATAAATAAATATCAAAATAGGCCAGCTTAACTTCTCTGGAAAAGTTTTTGGAAATTCACTCGCATCTCTTCCCAATTCTTTCCCTTAACACTGCTCTCGTTTCGTGCAAAAAATAGAATAAAACTGTGCGGAGAGAAACCAATTCCCCAGAACGATAAAAACAAAACTTTCTTAACCTCATTACTCGCGAAAACGACGCGAATTTCCCGTGTCCCCTTTTCACAAAATTCTTTTTACCCTCCCTCCTCGTTTCGTATATTTTTGGGACTAAAAGAGTTGATAAAAAAGGATTCGTGCCCCTCCCTTCTTTCCTTTCGTACACTATTTGGAGAGAAGGGAGGGGGCGATAAAAAAGAAAAGGATTCGTGCCGTTGCCAGGATAAATAAAACGCGAAGCAAGACTCGACTTTTGCTCGATAACGATGGAAGGAATCGGAGAGATTGTGGAAAAAGTTAAGAATAAATCGCCGTCCAAAGGCGATTCTCGAAAGGTAAGGTAGGAATCTTCCTTTCCTCTTCTCTTTGTTTATTTCCCGATCTTGAATCTAAAATCTTCCCCCCTCCTCGTCGTTGAAGAAAGTTCTCTTTTCTCGAAGAGAGGGGGCAGGTAACTCGCCATTCTCTCCGCCAGGGGGGAGTAGTGTCGCGGCGGTTGCCCCTGTTCCTCTCCCCTCCGCCCCGTCGTCTTCTCTCCCGCCGTTTCGCGAACCAACGAAAAGCTAATTGAATTGTTGATGAGTTTACCACGCTACTTAATTATTCGCACTTGTTTGTTCGACCTAGTTAGCACACGTCGAATTGGCAAATTTGGTTCCGGTTTGGCTTTCGATGCGCCGATTGCTAATTATCGCGCTTGTTTGGAGGGGGCAAGGTAATTAGATCGCTTTGTAAATATTTATGAAAATGGTATGGTATTGTGTAACTATTTGACTGTAATTCGATTGACGAGGTTGAAGAAAGAGAACTCGTTCAATTTTGGGGGAATTCGAAGACATAAGATCCCTGATTACGAACAAATAATTTTTTAGGGAACTATATTATCATTTAATTTATTATTTCGTTATAACATTACGTGTATATTATTATAAAATTGAATTTAATTAAATATACGATAAAAAGGGAAATAAGGAATATGAAAGATTCACGGAATTAACGTATGAAAATGAAAAGAGAAAAGAAAAATTACAGTCTTTTGAATATGTATAACATTAAAAAATACGCTTACACGATTTGCGTTAAATTTATTAATTAAATAACATCGCGATTAGAAATGATATTCGTATAAGATCATTTTAATAAGATCGGAATAATAAATACATTAATCCGATATAAATACATATAATAAATCTCCAAAGTGTAGAATTCGATCAAAGTGGAATAATTAATATCCCCGGCTTGACGACTTGAGTTGCGTTCAAAGAGACCGCATCGCTTGATTTTTAATTAAAAAGCGCGGAGAAGGAAGGGGAGAGATTAAGGGAGGGAAAGGACAAAGGAATCGATTTGCCGTGCACGGGGAGCGCGGATCGATTTAAACGCTTTCCCAGTTTTAAAGGACAGGCGCAAAGTCGAGAAGAGTTCTTTCAGAAGAGCAGCGAGAACAGGAGGAGGAGGAGTCGTGTCTCGGTTGCCCGCCAAACAAACAAACCTTAACCGAGATTTACGAAGGTCTGGAATCAAGTTGTTGAAGGTAAGCGCGATTAATGAAAATGACCCCTTTCGAGACGCGTTGTTCCCTCTCGAATTGCGCCACGATTCGATCTCGACATATCCTGCTTTTTTCTGTTGTTGTTGTTGTTATTTATACAAATGTTCGGGAAAATTATCATATTTCGTATCGCATAGCGTGTTATATGTCCTTTGATGAAAAGTTAGAATTCTCTATTTACGAATTTGGAACTAATTTTTCCAAGTCGATGGCCTGGATCGAATGCAAACTTCCCGTCGTTCGATCGATAAATTATCGACAGTGCGAGGAGAAGTTGAAATATTATAGGAAAAGGATATATCGTTGAACGATTCTTACGAATGATTTATTGCGCGATGAAATATTATTTTTCTTCGCCTATTGGGGATCAAAATTTCATTTATCTGGAATTTCGGCGATTTTGATCGGATTTTGATCGATGATTAAACAGCGAGAAGTTGAAATATTAACGATAATTCTTACTTACATAATCTATTAGGCGATAATAATAATAAAGTAATATCGAATTTTTCTTCGTATTCAAAACTCCATTTATCCGGCACGAATTTTGGCCTGTATCGAAATAACTGGATCGAATGGAAACTTCTATTACTCGATCGATAAATCAGATAGCGAGGAGAACTGTTTTCTTGGCCCATTGGAGGTCAAAACTCCATTTATCTGAGACTAATTTTGGTCGATGGCGATTCTTACTTAAATAATTTATTAGGCGATAATAATAATAAAGTAATATCGAATTTTTCTTCGCCTATTCAAAACTCCATTTATCTGGCACGAAAATCGAATGGAAACTCCTATTACTCGATCGATAAATCATAAACAGCGAGGAGAATTGTTTTGAGTTCCAAACGCAATGCTCGAGCGTTTCCAAACGATGTTGAACGATTCTAGTATTCTTACAAATTATTATTATAATAATAATATCGAACTTTTCGCCTATTGGAGACTAAAATTCTATTTATCTGGAACGAATTTTGATCGATGGTATCGAAATAACTGAATCGAACTCCTATTATTCTTCGCCTATCGGAGGTCAAAACTCCATTTATTTGGAACGATTTTGATCGAATTTAGATCGATGAATCAACAGCGAGGAGAAGTTCAAGTACCACAGACGAAAAATTCTTACAAATTATTACGCGATAATAATAATAAAATAATATCGAATTATCATTCTTCTTCTTTGATTTCGATCGAATTTCGATCATATTTTTGCACGATTTTAGGATAATTCTTATTTATTACGCGATATAATAATAATAATAATTAATAATATCGAATTATCGTTCTTCTTCTTTGGTTTCCATCGAATTTCGATCATATGTTGCACGATTCTAGAATAATTCTTATTTATTACGCGATATAATAATAATAATAATTAATAATATCGAATTATCGTTCTTCTTCGTCCATTGGAAATCAAAACTCCGTTTACCTGAAAAAAATTTTGGTTTCCATCGAATTTCGATCATATGTTGCACGATTCTAGAATAATTCTTATTAGGATAATTCTTAATGATTTATTACGCGATATAATAATAATAATAATTAATAATATCGAATTATCGTTCTTCCTCGTCCATTGGAAATCAAAACTCCGTTTACCTGAAACGAATTTTGGTTTCGATCGAATTTCGATCGACGAATCATAGTTGAAGTCGAAATAGGAAAACGATATCGCAATACATCGCACGATTCTAGAATGATTCTTACGAATGATTTATTACGCGATGTAACAACAACAACAACAACAACAACAATAATATTAATATCAAATTACCGCTACTTCTGTTTCGTTGCGTGGAACGTTAATTGGGATACGACGTATGTTATTATGTATCGATCTTTAATTCGTTCGAATTATATCCGACCGATGGTCAAATACGCGTTGTATCACAACGCTTCGCCGACGGATAAATTTAACGTTAATTTGTCGCGATGAAATTACGAAGAATATTTCGATTTACCCGTAGGAGGGAGGGGGGAGCGTGGCTTTGTTAATAAAAGATTAATTTACATCCGTTATATTTGCAGGAAAATTACACCACCCCGGTGCGGTCGTCCCTCCCGACCCCGCTGGAATTCAATAATTTTGTAACGCGATAAAATATTGCGAAATATACATATATATATATATCATTATTAATGCAATCGTTTTAGTTAATGAAATTCGATGATATCCGTTACCACCGTCATTAATCCGTGTTTCCGTACATTTAATATCTTCGTTACTCGATATATATATATATATACAATCAAACGAGTGACAACGTAAAAGCGCGATAAGATTTATATTTGTACCTTTTTCTCTCCCCCCTCTCTTAATTCGTCAACAATTTTAAATCTTAAATCGTAAAAAATGTCTCTTCCGAGAAATCGAGGGGAGACGCGTTGGAGAAATAGGAGGGGATACGATACCACCGTTTAAATCCCCCCCCTTAATGAATTTTGATTCATGGCCCTCCCAAGGAAGGATATATATATTTGCCGTAAGACCGAGGGCCGCCCATTGAGAAGGCGGGGTGGGGGCAACCGCAGTGTATATATACACGGAATATATAGAGTGGAGGTGGAGGAGGGGGAGGAGCCACTCGAGGAGCCAACACGAGATTCGATTATTTTCGAGTGGTCTCCAAACCGATTTCGGATTTCTGCGGGACCCTCCTCTCGCGCAGAGCAAAGAATCATCCCCTCTGACCCACCACGGGGGGAGGGGGCCTAAGAAGAAAGCAAATTTCTGATTGAAGAAGAAGGTGGAGGAGAAGAAGGAAGGCGGCTTTATACTTATTTTCCACCCTTCTCCTCATCTTGCTGCTCTCCGTTTCCCCTTTCACCACTCCACTTTTCTACGCGGTCGATCCTCTTGATCTTGGATCCTCTCTTCTTCTTCTTTTTCTCCTCCTTCTTTCATTAAATACATCGACTTGTGACGAGATTCAATTTTATTCGGCGGATTGCGTTTCGTTGTAGCCCCCTGCACACCGGTAACCAGATCCGGATCAGAGTCAACTTGCTTCTCCTTGTCTCTTTCTATCCTTTTATTTCTTCTCTTTCTTTTTTTTTTTAAATCTTTCATCTTCGGTTTCCTTAATCTGTTTTCTTCTTTTTCTCGCTTCCATGCTTTTCTCTTCCTCCCTTTTTCGATCCTCCATCTTCTCTATTTTTTGTATTATTTTCCCCTTCTTCGTTTCTCCTTTTTATTATATCCTCTCCCCCTTCCCTCATCTCGGTGTAAACAAGGTACAGTTCCTGTAGCTTTTCCAGTATCTCGTGGAGCCACCATTCCATCCACCTGTCGGGCAAAATGTTGCCGCTATAGTTCCCCGATACTCGAGATTCTTGTCGATTTCCGGGACGAGAGGTGGAGGAGAGTGTGTGGGATGTTTCTCCACGAGTGGCCGTACCACGAGAATCACGTCTGTACGTCGTTTTCTTTCTCTTTCTTCTTTTTCTCCGTGAAAAATATTTGAAACTGGGAAGCTGGGAGAGAGAGACTTTGATTATCCTGAAATCGAGACGGTTAACGATTCTTATTAATGATCTTTTTCGATCGATTAATCTAACTGAACTTTGAAACAGAATGACGATTGTAATCTCAATGATCGTTGGGGCAGGAAACGAATATTGCATTTTGCGCACTTGAAATCGTTACCGGTCAAGAATTCGTCATTTGTTAATTTATATTTGTAACCTTTTGTAATTTTAACGCTGCTTTTTCATCGTTGCTGTTTTGTTCCATTCTGAAAACGCCGTTTATATTATCGATGAAAATTTATATCGAATTCCATTCCACGTGTCTACACGTTTCGTTTATTTGCGCAACCGATATAAACACACATATATATATGTTCTTCAAAAATAATTCGAAAATTTAATAAAAGCGTCCTAATAAATCTGATAAAACGGATTTTCAACTTATTCCTCGATATATTTCTCGACGAGAGCATACATCGAAAGAAACGATGACATTGAAGATAAGAGTTTTCAAAATTTGGAAAAAAAGATACAAATTCTTAACTTCTCTTCTTTGAAGATCCCCCTTTTTTCACGATCCTAAGCGAATTCGAGTCACTTTACCGTTCGCGGCGCCATCTGAAAATGGCGTTCTTTTGTTTTTAAGAAGAGTCGCGACAAGAGTTACCAGTCTCATGCGTTCGCGGCGCCATCTGAAAATAGTGTTCTTTCGTTTTTAAGAAGAGTCGTGACAAAAGTTGCTAGCTCCATGCGTTCGCGGCGCCATCTGAAAACGGCGTTCTTTTGTTTTTAAGCAGAGTCGCGACAAGACTTGCCAGTCTCATGCGACGATTTCGAGCGATACGGCGTGCATCAGAAGCGTCGTTCGCTGCTTGCTTTCGACCGAATTCAAATTATTTCGCCGTTCGTGGCGCCACCTGAAAACAACGTGCTTCTTAACCGTTTCGTTACTACGGGCAACTATAGCCGTTCTGCGTAAGACGTATTGCACGTATGATTCGATCTAATTGTTTGATGGTTCACATCATTATCAACAGTTATTATTACACGATTATATCATAATATTATTATACAACTGTAATGTTATTCGATTCTAAACAGTGATTAAATACGAGTGTGTCGTACAAGTTATAAATACCTCGTTTCGAGTTTTTTTTTTTTCAATAAACACCGCGAAAGCACCGAGCGTTGCAACGAGTCGTAAACGCGGCCGCTGACGATCTTTCTCGAGTGTTGTGCGCATTTTTGCCGCGAAAGGGTTAACAAGAGTCGCACGACGAGAAAGAGTTTTACTTTTTGCACTCGAGCTTGGTAAATCGAGTGGCGAAACTATTAGATTGGAAAGAAAGTTGTTACGGTTTTTAACTGTTAAATTCAAATGTTGATCAAAATAAAGAATGAATTGGAATCGATGCACTTTTGCACAACGAGAAACAAATTTATTCCGGTCGAATAAAATTCTCCACTCGTGGAACTGGGATACTGGGAAAATTGTTCGAATTTACTTCTTGCTTCCAACATCCTGAGAAACCAGAGAAACGAAATTTAAAATTATACACAAACTCAATGCAATTTAACACCAACCTAATCGGATATAGAGCATTTATCAAAATAACGAAAAATAATAAGAACTTTCTTCCCAACCTAATATCTAGAAATAGTTTTGATATTGGAGAGAAACGAGTCGTGGCAAAAATTTAAATTTGGAAGACGAAACTCGAGAGGAATCGACCGTAACAATCGGATAATCTTGGATACCCGATCTGAAAAGAAGATTACTCGCACGTGTCTGACGCATTAGATTCACGAAATTAATAAAGTTGCACGGAACGATGGATGCGTGTGTGTCAATTAAACGAAATTAGCGGCGCGCGTCGCCAAGTTTAATCAGTGATTTCGGATTTTCGCGCCACGTTTGGCCGGCATACGCGAAATTCTGCGCTTTCAGAAATTATGCGCGCTGCGGGCGTCGCACAAAGGGGGCATAAATCGTGCATAGAATTCGGCGCCCTCCCTCCGTGTTTTAATCGCGAACGCCGTTCAACAACCGGTCCTCCAAACCCACTCTAATTAAACCTGCCAATTTGTCCAAACGTTAAAATCACGTTCGATTCACTCGTTTCCATCTCCAACGATTTTCTTCGAATCCGATTTATATTAACCCGGCGACTGCTTCCACACCCATTGCTTTCCATCTCCAGGCGTCCAGCTTGTCCGATACGATCGTATTCTTCGAAACAATGGACCTTGCAATCCTCCAATGAACAAACACGAGGTAGGTGCATCTTCGTCGCTATTTATCGAGTTATCGAATCGGAAGGAGCCTTCCCTCGATGATGAATATTCTTCGAAGGAATTTTTCCTCGATGAATTATCGTGATTGAAAAATTCTATTCACATTTTATTTCATTCATTCGAGAACTGAGAATCTTATCAAAACACCCTTCTGACAATTTCACCAAACTTATCGTTGAATTAAACTTTCCTTTGCAACAGCTCGAAGGGGGGTCGATTAAATCTAAATTGAAAAGAGAAAAGAGGCTCACCTTTGAAGCAAATCTTGTTCCTCTTGAACGCGAGGACGGTGTCGTTGTATTTGGTGCCGGGGGGTGCGGTGACGTTGAGCCTCAACGCCAACGGGATCTCGGCGCTGGCAAGGCCCGAGCAGGGCAGCCTGATCCTGAACACCTGCAACGCGACGGGCACCTCTCCCCTGGCCGAGACGTTCACCCTGGGCGGGAGCAGCGCCATCATCCCGGGGCCGACAGCCCCTGGAACACCTACCACGTCGTAATCCAACTCCATCGAGTACGGCAACTGCGAACAGAGAGAGGAGTCCTTTCTCGAAACGAAAATGAAAAGTTTTCTTTAGTAGTTGAATTCGTTTAATGAGATTTTATTTACTTCTCCATCGCCCCCTTTCCAAAATTCGCGAATTTTTTCTGCTTTCGGTTTATCAAGCTGCATTGCAATATTTTACAGGATTGGATCGAGGCTCATAGTAAACACCTTTCCAATATCTCTTAAAGAATTTTCTTCGGTGTCAAGTCCAGCCTCGCATATTCATGTTGCTAGCGAAAGAAACTAAACGCTCTAATAGTTACACTTTTCTGTATTCGTTGATAAAATGAAATTTTAATGTAATATATATATATATATATATATATAAAATACAATTTAATTGTCGAAAGTAAAGTCTTATTTTCACTCAGCAATATCTATATCGGCTCGGTACGATGGCAAATTAATCAAACACGCGCATGCGTAATAAATAAAAATATTTCTGGCGACAGAGAGAGCCCCTTTGCGCATATCGTTGCACGCATGCGATATTTCACACTGGATCCATTCTTGCTTTATCTTCGCTCTCGTCGCGTGCCTCTTAATTAATGCCTTATTTAAATATTCTCAATAGAAATTTCTACGTATACATATTAATCGTGATTGAAAAGATGGAGGAAGAAAATTGTTAAAATTCTCGAAGGAAGAGAGAGAGAGAGAGAGAACGTGTAGTCTAACCCGTGGTCTGCTTCTCCACAGAGTGGGGCGACAAAAGGGACATGCGAGCAGTGTGTTCGGGCACGCGACAAGTTTTACGAGGCGGCATAAATAACGCGGTTAGTGGCTTCGTGATGCAACGTCAACTTGCACCACCTCTCCTTAATCGTCCTAATCATCGCCACGGGGGCCCAAGATGGCGTGACACCGATCTCTCTGTGTTTCTTTCCTTTTTCCTTCCACTCGTGTTTCTTCTTTTCTTACCGCTCGAATTAACGCGCCAAGTCAATTATATTTGAGAGATTCGGAGACGAAATTCTGACGAAGAATTATCGACGGAGATAAGCGAAATTTTCTCCCTTTCCTTTTCCTCGCGAAAAGTTTATACTTTACGGTATCCAGCACGAAAGTGATATAACCGTTTTCTTTTTTCCGAGCAAGTTTCTCGAGTCGAGATACGTACGAGAAAGGTATATAATACGGGACGATTATCGCTAGGTAAATTTTTCTTACTTTGCACGTAGCTTGTTGCTTTTTTCTCCTTTCTATATTTCTTTTATTTACGCTTTTAACGCGATAGATATGTAAAGCACTTAGGCGAATGAATTCGTGTATTCAGAGGGGGAAGGGGGGATATTCGACGATGAACATTTATCGCGCATATACTTGGAATATTTTATCGTCGCGATAAGTGTGGAAATTGCATTAAAAGCTTGTACCATTGCAATTTCTACCCGGATAGATAGAGGCGTTGTACGCCATTAGTAACGATCACGTGGTTCTCTATCTCTAGCGGCGTTGCCGTTATTATTACATTCGTTCGCGTTCTTGCCGTGCTTAACTTGTTACGCAGAGCCAGTGTATTATTACGTGAAATCTTGCTAACGAAAATTGTCGAAAAAGTATTAATGTTAATATGAATCGGTGCCCTCCAATTGCAAGCGAATAGTTTAAGGAGAAAATTTAACCGACGAGAAGGTTAACAATTTCTATTGGAATCCTCTCTGTTGTAGTCGAAGAATTCGAGAGCTAATTTCGCCTCGGCCCCGCAATTTTGTCGAGTCGGACGTTCGACGATCTTGATCGAGGAAGAATTGGTTTATCTTCTGAAACGGTTTGCACCGATATCCGCTTTTGGCTAATGGCGTAAAAGTGTTTGAAAGCTGGCCTCATCTTCCAACAATACGAAGCTTCCACCACGTTTCTCCATCCACGCACGGCTTCTCGCATGCACAAAACATCCATTCAACGCGAATCCGTACGAACGTTGTTGTTCGCCCAACGAGAAGGAAGCCCTGACTATCGCGACACGTGCACGATTTTCCCTCGAATTTGGATTTATTTTCGAATTTTATTGAAAATGTATGGTATTTGCATATATATATATATCGTTTATTTTTTCGATTAATATATTCGTTCAATCCATTCGCGATATTTTTAGATTAGGTCCACGTGAAATTGCCCGTTTTCTTTTCGGAAGAATGATCTTTCTTCGATCGAAATATAAACATAAAGAAATTCTTCTCGGCTGTCGAATATTTTTATTTTTTCGAAAACAAGTGTAAAATAGGTTTGTCTTTTGATCAACTTCTTGGAATAACTCTTTGCAGACCAGTCGTTCGGATCGTACAGCGTCCACTTTTCGTCACAGCTTATAATTCTATTCAAAAATGGACTTGTATTCGTTTCCACGCTCCAGCTTGGACTAAACTCGTGCAGGAATAATATTCGAAATTCGTTCGCTTCTCAAAGAAACGATTGAATTAATGGAAAAGAAAATGTACGAGAGGAGGACGTGAAATTGTGCTAAGCGAAATCTGGGTTGAGTAGAGTTTACGAGTCGCAGTTGATCGATCATTTGTTTCAAGATTTCCATCCGGTACAATTTTAAACGAGGTAATAAAATCGAAAACGCTTTACATTTTCCTCTGTCTCGTGATCTTTCAGGAATTTAACGAGCGTCGAGAGTTGCATTAATCGGCGCAATCTTAATTGGAATTGCGGAATATCAAAATGGAAGTTTTGCCTGTTCTCGTAATCGAAATCGTACAAATTATAATTCGATTCCTCTCGTTTCCACGCCTGAATTTTTGATCTTCTCATCGACGGAATCTTCTCTCCGAAACCTGATATTTCGATATCGGAATAATATTCCAAGAATAGTATTCCAGATTCGTTCGTTCGTGTGAAGATAGTTGAAGTTTGATACAAAAAAAAGAACAACGTGAAAATATGCTAAAACGCAGAAATACAGATCGAGTAGAATTCAATCTAACATTATCGTATTTCGAGTAACGTAAATTATGCGTGGTTGTTGCCGGTATAATTTTCGAACGAGTATACGATTGGTGGTTAAATATACAAGTAAACAGGGATGGAGGAGGATAATATTCGATGAGCAGGGCTCGTCTCAAGGAATAACTTCCCGCGGCGGATGTAAGCAATAGCTGTGTTACCGCTTGAGGGGTTTACTCGTCGAACTCTCGAGATGGATATTAATATTATAGTTAATCAAACCACGATATCGGTATATGTATACCGCGTGGATAATATACCACGAAAATAATAATTCTCTAATAAAGGAAAATACGACGCGTAATCGGGTGTAAACGGACCGACGCGAGGAATGGCGAACAGAAACGCGCGATCGAGTTATTTTTTCATCCTTCGAGCCGAATAATCCCCACCACTTGAAACGTGCGAACGTGTTTTTTTGTTTATACAAAGCGTAATAAGCGACTCTAAATTCTCTCTTCTCTACTATCTTAGAACAATTACACGCGAAGAATCAGAAAGACAGTTTTTAACGATACGTAGGTGTTGGAGAATCCTGACGCAGCAGCGCCACTGGAAAGCGCTACTCGATCGTGGACGAGCTCGAAAACGGCATTGGACCGTGTCGCGTTCGTACAGCGAATTGCTCGCCTCGTTTCCCCCTCCACTCCTCCGCCTCCAAACCGTACTCGACCGTACTTTTTCATCTTGCCTCGACAAAGGCCTGCGTGCCGGCCTCGATTCGCCAGGTAACCGATCAATTGTCAGATTCATCGAGAATAAAGTGGTATAGAGTGCATAAGAAAGAAAGTGGAACGCGATTCGTCACGTATAAGAATCGATTACACACGGAGGAGCGAAATGGCTTGCGGACAGGACGGAGGAGAATGAATAAAACACCGCGAAAGACCTTGCATTTCTCCCTCTCTCTTTCTCTCTATCTCTCTCCGTCCCTCGGCGCAATAACGAAATTCCCTCGTGCTTCTCGAGGAGGAAAAGTTACCCTGGCACTTTACGCTTCGATTAAAATTTTCTCGTAGAGTAGAAGCTTGGAACTTGGAAATTACGTTGAATTTTTTTGGAAAAAAAAATTTCAAATGCAGCCCCTTTTTTAAACGAAGCGTTATCGCTGAACCGTTTCCCAACTCCCCTTGACCACGATTACTAACGGATTGACTTTGCGCGTAGCGTGTCGAATCGCGACGCTCGCACGACCATGGATCACTAACCTCGATGTAAACGGTGCGCAATTATTATCGGTCACGTAACTAAACGCGATTGAAATTCCTCCGGTAAGAAAGTGGTTCGAATAATAAGTATATATTTACAACTCGACAGAAAAGTTCATTTTCAAACGTATAAAAGAAATAAATAATCCGATGCGTTAAAATTTTAAATCCTTTTTTTTAAACGAAATGTTCGCATTAAACGAAATAGGCCTGTAGAGAATTGATCGATCACGTTTCAATTCGGTCGAGAAATATATTCCGTAAATTTTTTTAGAAGCATTTAAATTTTTGTAATCCGATATAAAATATCTCGAAACGTTTATTTTAATTTAAATTTCATTTTAATTTATGCTTATAAATTATCGATAAGCTTTTTGTTCTTTTTGTAAAGTTAAATTAATTACTTCAAATTTAAAAATTTACGCAATATAATTCGATTCGTCAATTATTTTTACATGTTCCGCATCGTCCGCATTGTCAAATTCGAAACTTTCTAAAAAGTTACTTAAAAGTTACTTCGAATCACAAATATTTCTATATGTATATATTTTTTATTTTCACATAACTTTAAAACTTATTGAAAAAAAAAAAAAATTTAACACTGTTCGAAAACGCACCATTATCGAAAACACAAATCACGCGATTATATTTAGATCGAATCATTGGAACGTTCGTTCGTCGTTTTCGCAAATCTTGCCAAAAGCAGAATTACTAATTAGTCCGAGCGAAGTACTCACGCTCGGTGAATTGTTGCCATCGGGTGTCGTTAACGAGAAGTCGTAAATTCGGCCACCAAACTGACCCTCTCTCCCTCTCCTTGTTACAGATATACTTGGATAATCGGGGGGGAAGGGGGGGGGAGGAGGAGGAGAAGGAGGAGGACGCCGCTTGAAATTGATCGATAATTCCACGCCCTGTGTGTAGCGGCGGAATTCTGTTGCTCTCGAAACTTTGTTCCCAAGTTTGAAGTTCGACCCGCGCGAAATAAGATCGCGGTTTAATCGAGATAAATTTGAGGTTTGAATCTGTCGCGTTGGAGGAGGGCGATCGGTCGAGTTTTGTTCGAGGGGAAGCACGACTTGAGGGGGGGAAGAAGAGGACACGACAAGTTTTGGAGATTGGAAACTTGGCGAGACCGGCGAAACTATTGGTCCGAATCGTGGAACCATTCCTATTGTGGGTGGCGATGATTTTAGCTATACTCGAACCTAGTAACGATGAAATTTAAGTTCCGATCTTTTTTTTTTCCAGGCTTAAAAATTCCCCATTCGAAATATCGTAATTTTAACGAGTGGCTTTTAAGGATAGTAAGAAGGAAAGAAAAGAAAAATCAATGGTTAATGTAGGAGGAAACACGTATTTTTGTTTCCAGCGTATCATTCGTCACGTATATTAATCCGATCGTGACAATAAAACGACGATTTGTGTCCAAGTTATTATAAGTATTCTAACGTATCGATAGTTCAATTTATAAATGTAATTTCGTATCCGAGATAATAATTGCACGTATACGAATAAAAATAGTCACGTTAGATGACTATTCTAATTTGATAAATGAAAATAATTTTTACGATTTCGAATGTAGCCGAATTGTAGCTCTTCTTACTGTGCAGCGTGCGCTGTCAGGATTGTAAACAAAAGCGTCTAGAGTGGGGATAAATGGTCCTACGAAGGACGACCCCTCTTGCCTCTCTGCCGTCCCGCGAGACTTTTTTCAGCAGTAAACAAACCATTGGTTAACGATCATTCTTTACGCCTATTTCGTATAAAAATTCTTACGTATAAAATTATTAAATACTCGATCGAATGATATCGCAGAAGAGATTGGAAAGTTTATCGATCGGATAAAATACCAGATTTTTAATTTAATAATTAGTAAATAGACGATAATATTTTATCTTTCTACGTGGCGCCTAGTCTTCAGCCTTGTCATCGCCTGTTGTTTAAAGAAATGCGCTTTCGATTCTCCCCTCGTAATATCTCGATCAAATACTTAATCCCTCGATGGTTTTAGACAGACACTAAGAGGATGAATTAGTCGGGAGAAGGATTCCACGTTTCTTACTCCCCCATCCTCATTCTTCATCGGTTTATTTCGAGTTGGACAATATTTACGTGTAGGCAGCTTAATGCCACTTCTCCTATAGCTTGTGCACGATGATGAATTAATCATTAACCCCACCTCTGGCGAAGTTTGCTCTCTCTTTCTCTCTTTCTCTTTCTCTCTGTCCCCCTATCTCCTAGGTAAAAGCGGAAAAGAGGTTGACACGGTTAATCGAGAAAATCGTTAATCTTGACTATCGACTCGCCGCCGCGAATCAACGCGAAAGATCAACCGTTTCTTTTTTAGCTCTGAGCGAGAATGAGAGAGAAAAAGGAAATGAAGTATCCATCGATCTTGGTCGTGTTATTTTTCTCGGTTAAATCGGTTAGATTATTCGTATTCGTTTTTATTGAAAAAATATTTCTCTCTGTTAGGGCTCTCTGTTTCAACGTGTAATTTGAAGGAACGTAATAAGCTCGTTCGAACTGAAATAAAAGAAAAGAGAAATTGTGTAAGTTTTGATTCGTACGATGGAATATATATATGTGTGTGTGTGTGTGTGGAGGGGGGCAAAGTAAAAATGGTAAAAATTTCCTCTCTTCCATTTTCCGAGAATAAAGAGCCGGCTTTGATAATTTAATACGCACACTCTGGCCCCGTGTCAATTATGAAGACAAGCGTTACTAATTGCACGCACACACAGGGCGAAGGAACGTTTTCCCCGACTATGTAGGGCACACGCGGTACGATTTAACGAGCGGTTTTACCGACTTTAATTATTAGCTTGACTGTACTCGAGAGGGTCTTTCAGTTTATGCAAGCGTGACAGAATGCTGGAGGAATAAGGAGGGGGAGAGGGTGGGAGAGAGGGATAGACAAAGGGCTGTTTGCACCCTCGGTGTTAACGCAATATTCTCGACTCCGTTGAAGATGGAAGCGTTTATACGAGAACGCTCTGCCTGCCTCTGTCTGCCTGCACTTTGTCTAAGCGTTTGGCCACGCGTTTGTTCGCATTCTCCCTTTGTTCCCCTCCCTCCCTCTCACCCTTTTCTTTCTCTCGTGTTTCGTCTCTCATTATCCCGCGCGCTTTTCAGTTTTGCTTGCGCCTCTAATCTCGAAATTTTTCAATTTAATCCGTCAGATTCAATCGTGTTTTAAATTCTTTTACGGATGGAGGAACATTTCTCGCGTGTATTTTTTTCTAACGTATATTTTTCTCTCTCTCTCATTTCTTTCTCTCGTCTTTTAATTTCTTTTTTTTTTTTTTTTAATGCCTCTTCCGTCAGTTCGGTCTTCTCGTCTTCCTCTTCTTTTTCTTCGCTGTTTGTCGAGGTTAACGTGTTTTCATTATAGAAAAGTTTTATCCTTAGAATCTAGAAAAAGAAGAGTTTGGAAATGGAAGAAGTTTTCAGAATCGTTATTTCCTTTCCTTTTCTTTCCTCTCCTTGTTTTCCTTTGATTTTATACGCTTCACTTTCATACAGTCGGCATCATAGATCTCTCATGTGTAATCCTTTGCTTTCTTTTCTTCTTTACTTCGTTTTACTTTCCTCCTATTTGCTAACGGATAGATACATTCTTATGTTTTTTATATCTCGTGTGTATATTTTATACATTATACAGATATAAAATATACATTTTTACGTATGCTAACCGTTTGGAGGGAAAAAAGGTAAGTATAACAAAATATATATAATTAGAATTAAGTAAAATGATGAAAAAATGTTTATTTCTTGAAAAAAGATAAGAGATTAAAAAGATAAATCCTCCTCTTATATCCTCTTCTTCTCCCGATATAAAATCCCGAAATTCGGTCGAAATTTTTCACAGAATACCAAAAATTTCAAATTTCGAAAAAATTCTTGGAATTGGTCGAGAATTCTTGGAAAAATCTCTCGAACAACCTCCTTTCAACTTATATTCTCCTGATATCAAGTAAAAATTTCGACCAGCAAAAATTTTAGATCGAAAATTCGACTTTGTATTAGAAGAACATAAGTTGATAGGAGGTCGTACGAAAAATTTTTCCTAGAATTTTGACCGAAAATTCGACTTTGTATTAGGAGAACATAAGTTGATAGGAGGTCGTACGAAAAATTTTTCCTAGAATTTTGACAGTTCCTGGAAATGACGTCAAATTCTTGGAAATTTCGAAATTTTGGCCGAAAATTCCACTTTGTATTAGGAGAACATAAATTGATAGGACTACGAAAAATTTTTCCTAGAATTTTGACAGTTCCTGGAAATGACAGGAATTGTGGAATTTCAAATTCTTGGAAATTTCGAAATTTTGGCCGAAAATTAAGAGGACTTTGTATTAGGAGAACATAAATTGATAGGAGGTCGTACGAAAAATTTTTCCTAGAATTTTGACAGTTCCTGGAAATGACGTCAAAATCTTGGAAATTTCGAAATTTTGACCGAAAATTAAGAGGACTTTGTATTAGGAGAATATAAATTAAGAGGAGGTCGTTCGAGAAATTTTTCCAGGAATTCGAATTTCCAAGAATTTTTATGAAATTTCGTATTCTTACCTTTCACAACTGCTTTCTTTTTTTTCTTTTTTTTACTTTTTTCAACATTTTACTTAATTCTAAAGGATTTGGCAATATACCGGGTGTACCACTTTTGCAATTACATCATCCAAAATATCTCGTTTGCTTTCGACAATATTAAAAAATGTTTCGGACAAAAGTTGAACGGTTTCGAAAGCTGTATATTCCGACGTTGTTAATTTTCCCCTAAATGAACGCGTAAAGAAACTGCGAAGGCAAACCTTGCCTTTTTAAACGAGATCGTACATTTTTTAATCCATTATTCGACGCAGTTTGACAATCTGTGTGAAAAAGTATCAAGCTACACGGGTCGAAAAATCATTAGTTCACAAGATATTTTATCCTAAACCAATCATTTTACCACAAATAGCCGAATGGTTCTTCACACAGAACTACATACCGCGTCTATCAACGCGTTCAAAAACATATGCTTTCGTTTAAAAAAACAATTTAATCCTCTACACAACCTTCATGCGTCCTCCAACGAAAAAATGAATAACGACCCCCTCGAAACCGTTCGACTCTCGTCCAAAACATTTTTTAATATCGCCAAAAAACGAACGAGACACGCGAGATGATAAATTCAAGCGGAGCCTGTATGCACTAAGGACAGGGATAGGATACGCAGGTTAACAGAGGGATAACACCAGCGTTCGGGAGAAAAATTGAAAAATTTAATTTGCAGAAAATACGATACCTGCTCAAAAAATTTATCTCGCCTCTTGGAAATAAAAGGAGCGACAAACGTTGAAATTTCAGCTTAAACGCGTAGCAGAAAGCTAAATGTGACCCTCCCTGCTCCTCGAGGGGCGATAATAGTAAAAATAAAATCGCGAGTCCCGTCGCTGGTTAACTTTATCCAACGCGGGTATGAAAACTCGGGTGGAAAATATCATCTCTTGTTTATTCTCTCCCTCGGTCGATCCACATCTATTCTCCCCGTTGTTGCGCGGCCGTTTTGCTGGATTCGTCTCTCCTCGTGGAAAGAAAAAAAAGGAGGAAGAGGAAGGAGAAAGGCGGTGATAATGGAAATCTGAGGCAGCAAATGAATTTGTTCGAGGAGGCGGAATTCTCGTTTAACACGTTGACTGTCCATATTCGAGTGATTTATTCGGCTGATTTAGGAACGATCTTCGAAGGTATTTGGAAGGATGCTCCACAGGAATGTTATTAAAGGTAATATAAAAATGGTTTGTTAGACGAATTATTTAGTGAAGATAATTTGGATGAAAGAAAATTTGTTGTCTGTTACATATGATTGTTGATTCACTAAGCATGATACTCTTCCATTTTTCTTTTTTCCAACGAATTGGAACGAATTAGATTGTTATAGAACTCGAAGTTCGATATCTTTTTGTTGACTGTATTTAAAAGTTGAGCATATTATAAATTAAATTAAATATCTTGAAAATTGAAAAAATTTCTCCTCGAGGAATTTTTCAAAGATGGTTTTGGATTCAGACATTATAAATATTTATTCCAACAATCGAGATGAACGTACAACTCGATAATATAAAGAGGTAATATAAAAATGGTTTATTAAACGAATTAGAGTGTTATAGAACTCGAAGTTCGATATCTTTTTGTTGCTCGTATTTAAAACTGTTTCAATTTTTCTCAAAGTGGAGCAGGTTATGAATTATTATTAAATATCTTGAAATTTCTCCTCGAGGAATTTTTCTCAAATAGTTTTGGATTCAGGATATTTATTCCAACAGCCATTAACGATAACGATAAACGTACAACTCGAGTCAAAGTGGAGCACATCGTAGATTTTGTTATCGAATCTTCCGAAATTTGTGAAATTTTGGAATTTTTCTTAAATTGGGGATAGTTTTTAGACAACAATGTCTATTCATCGATATTTTTTTACTTATTTATTTATTTACTCTTAAAATGTACAGCTTCGATTTCTCTCAAACTGGACCAATTGTTTTCTTCGCAGATTATTCCATCTCTTGAAATTTCTGCTCGTGGAATTTTTTTCAAGATGGAATATTTATTCCAGCAGCCATTAATAACGATAAACGTGTAGCTGGAATTTTTCTCAAAGCGGAGCAAATCGTAGATCGTTATTAAATCTTTCGCCTAAATTTCTCGCTCTTATGGAACTTAAAGTTCAGTAAAATTTCATTTGGTTTTATTATTGCCAGCAACACCGCTATTTCTATTATACAGTTGACATTTCTTTATTTTTCTTCGACACATTTCAAATGTTCTCGCGCAATTACGTATAATTGAATAAATAAATTCATTCAGGTAATTCGGTACATTTTATTTACTTCAGTTTTCACTGCCCAGCCAACACAAACACCCGTTGATTGTGATAATAATAAATTTATATTTTCTTGCTCGTTGTATTCAAAGCAGCTGGAATTTTTCTCAAAGTGTAGCAAATCGTAGATCCTTGTTAAATCTTTTGCTAAAAATTTCTCCTCGAAGAATTTTTCTCAAGACGGAAATAGTTTTCGATCCTAAGAATTGTACGTCACTGTGACAATAAATTATCACGATATCTTTTCGTTTATTTAAAATATCCGGTTCGAATTTCTCCCAAGATGGAGATAGTTTTATATCCGGATATTCTAATTCCAAGATATATTTATAGAATTCGAAGTTCCCTGAAATTTCATTTGCGCTTTCATCATCCAACTTTGGCCAGCGACGCCATTATTTCCTAACCGATACCTATTTATTTTCACAGATATAATTAACAGATATAATTAAATAAACATTCATTCATCAAATCCGTATTTTACTTATTTAATTTTCACCGCCCAGCCAATAACAAGAATTTCAAGAAGTTAACTAGTTACACGTTCCAACTATTCGCGTAGACTGGCGAGATAAGCTTAAACGAGGATCTTTAGCAGTGCATTTTTTGAACGAAGAGTGGTCCTCTTTTAATAATGAGAAAGATTTGCTGCGAACGGGGCTCGATTTTCGAAACCGAGCAAAGATTAATCTCATTACAACTAAATCCGATTAATCGACGCCTGCAGTATCGATAAACCTGTGTATCGTCGAGGTTGACGCGCGTTTCCTCGGTCAACGACAGCTTGTTGTGTCCCATAACGCTTCCCCTCCCTTCCTCGATGTGTACACAAAGTGGAAAGGGTGGAAACTCGGAGGGAAGTCGGCCTCGAGGCTCGAACAACCCCACGGGAATTGTTTCACGTAACGCATTAAAAGCTCGTCGAAAACGACGAGCTCGATGATGCTCGTTACACGAGATAATAATCGAAAAGGGGAGCCAAGATCCTTTTTCGAAATTTACACCGTTCTCTCGTCCTCATTCACTTTTCCTTCGTTCCGACGTTCCACAACAACGCGTTATCAAATTTATATCGTAATCCTTCCATTGCGATTTTCTCATTAACTTTAGAATTTTAATTAATTTTACCAGTCAAAATGATTGCGATTTATGTCAAAGAAAAAATGAAATCCATAATACTTTGATGCAAGAGTCTTATCTTATTTTTCAGAATTTAAAAAAAGAAAAATTTCTAAAAGAATAACAAAACCGGTCATTTTGACTAGTGGTTCTATTGTTAAATTCATATAATAATTCAACGTATCTCGAAAAATTCTTCGATTCGATACACCCGTTAAAAAAAATAGTAATAATAAAAATATACACAGCTGTTTAAAAAATTTCACCGAGGAAGAAACGAAGAAATTCCTCTTCCCTCTTCAACGAAGACGTGCGACAAGAAGGGAATGGATGGAGGGAATAAAGGGAAAATGGGGGCAAACGCGAATCAAGAAAGAAAGGCGCACGGATGTGCGCGTTTATCGTCGCATTCGTAGCCCGCGAATTGGCAGAGTGCTGATGAAGGGCGGGCACGGAGGGAGGGGAGGGTGCGTGGGCCAATTTTCGCGTAATTCGATGGAGCGTGATCGTCATAGCAACTCCCGATACCCCTTCTCCCCGCTCGAAAGCGGGAGCCTGTTCAAACAAGCCTCAGACTCCAAGGGATCGCAGTATCTAACTCTCCCCTCCACTCCATTTCCCTCGACTCTCTCTCTCTGTCGTGCATATCGCGCCATCCTCCTTCCTCCGGCTGTCCTTCCCCCTCCTACTCGCCAGTTTCGCTTCCCATAACTATCCTCCTCCTCCTCTCTTTTCACAACACGGATTTCCTTCGATCGCGACACCGAGGGCTCAATCGTTTCGTTGTAATTACTCCTCTGAGTTACCAGCTCATCGAGAGGGGGAGATTTGGTTGAGATGCGTGATTGTATAATTGTCGTTCGAGGATGGATTTCTCTATAATAAGGGAAATTATCGTTGACTAGGTTAATTGGTTCGAACAAATTTTTCACTTTAATACGAGCACGTTTGTGTTCGAGGCGAGACTGCATAATTCAGGAATTATATACGAGGATGGAAAAAGAAGGTTTTCTCTTTTATGGCTAGAAAATCTCCGTTATTTTTCATTAACGTCGATCATCCATGCTTCGAACCGTTTAAATTGAACGGGGTTACATTGAATTCTGAACCTATTTTAAAAGACGCTCAAAGAACTCGGAAAGTAAATAAAAGCCAGAGAGAGCAATGGGATCGTGAAAGAGCGCGGAGAGATAAATTATGAAACGAGGCACACGCTTAATTATAAAACCGATAAATTCATCCTGCGGGACGCGGGACAGACGTCTGGAATCCGGAACGGTTGATAAACGAGACCCCGATCCCGACTTTCCGCCCGAAAAGCGTCTTGCGCCTCGCCGCCGCCTCCAGTCAACCGCGCCCTCTGCTTTCCCGACGAGCGTCGAGCGCGACCGTGCAATTGGATCCTTGCCTCTATGCAACCGTAATTACATTTATGACGTGGCGCCAACGCACGGATATATCGATTCGGATTCGTCGTCGCCTTTACCCGTCTCTCGCTCTCGTCCGTTCCCAATTTCTCGAAATTCTATATATATATTTTTATCCGAGAATGTAAATTTCGAAAAGACGATTTTTCTCGCCAATTAGTTTCGAAATGGAGGAGCGTTAACTAAGAGTGCTACGTTCGAGAAGAGACACGGTTCGAGTGGATGGAATTATTGGAGGGAATCGTAGGCGCGTTTCGAACAATCGCGAGCATAATTACACTCGGCGTTTGATTGTTCCGTGAACGTGTTCTTCGAGCAAGGCGCAGATGCTCGAGAGACGGAAGGATGTTCGAATGGGACAGGACGGAAGAAGGTTCGCGGACGAAGGTCGTTTGTCAAAAGGAAGAATTAGGGACATCTGTCCGTTTTGGAACGGTGCCAAATTGAAGCCAACCGGCCGGCCATCTTCGACGACGCGTCCTTCGATACTGCTCTGCCCGTGATATTACCTTCGTGTCCTCTGTCCTCGGTGATTAACGAGGGATCATCTTTTTCTCGCCCACGGCTTTAAAGCCGATCTCTCGTTAATAAAGATCGACGCCACTTTTCTTCCTCGGTCGATCGATCGGTCAGGGAATATTGGCGAATACTTTTTGTTTTAAGAGGATTTTAAGAGGTCAAAATGAATAGTAGTTTTACTTTTATTGGAATGATTTTTCGCGACTCGAAAATGGTTAAATCAAAGACATCGAAATAGGAGAAATTCTTCTTCGAATGCAGCTTCTCGAATATTTTTATTCCTTGGAAAACGAGTGTGAAATGACGATGAGCGTACTGATGATGCGCTTCTTAATCAATCTCTCGAAGTAGGATGTTACGGTATTATCTCTTTTTAAAAAAGAATGATCGTCGTGCAGCATCCACTTCTCGTCACAGCTTATAATTCTATTCAAAAATGGACTTCGAACACTGCGATTCCGCTCGTTTACGAGATTCTCGTTTCCACGCTTCAGCTTCGACTTAAACTCGTGCAAGAATAATAGTCGAAATTCGTTCGCTTCTCAAAGAAACGGTTGAACTAATGGAAAAGGAAATGTACGAGAGGGCGACGTGAAAATATAATTTCCATCCGCTACAATTTTAAACGAGGTAATAAAATCGAAAACTCCTTACATTTTCCTCTGTCTATACGAATATTAAAATCGAAGTTTTACCTCTTCTCGTAATCGAAATCATACCTTATAATTTTTTATCTACGTTCCAATATCCGTTCAAATATCCGAAACTGCGATTCGAGATATCTATCATCTTCGTTCGATTTTTGAAACTATCATCGAAGCTTTATAACCTTTACCCACATTCCATCCAAATCTTCGAAAACTACGATATCCGCCATCTTCGATACGATCGATAAAATCTCGAATTAATTTTGGAATATCAAGATCGTAGCCTTGCCTTATAACCTTTTATCTACATTCTACTCAAATGTTCGAAAATTACGATATCTACCATCTTCAATTAATTTTGGAATATTAAAATCGAAGCCTTGCCTTATAACCTTTTACCCACATTCCATCCAAATATTCGAAAACTACGATATCCATCATTCGATACCGATTTTTGAAATCGAACGATATTCAATTAATTTTGGAATATTAAATTCGAAATTTTAGTTTTATAATCGATCGGTTCATCGAATATTGATTCGAAACTATATTTCAAGCCTTTACATTCCATCCAAATCTTCGAAAACTACGATATCCATTATTCGATACGGATTTTTGAAATCGAACGATCTTCAATTAATTTTGGAATATTAAAATCGAAATTTTGATTTTATAATCGATCGGTTCATCGAATATTTTCGAAACTATATTTCAACCCTTTACATTCCATTCAAATCTTTGAAAACTACGATATCCATCATTCGATACGGATTTTTGAAATCGAACGATCTCCAACTAATTTTGGAATATTAAATTCAAAATTTTGGTCTTATAATCGATCGGTTCATCGAATATTGATTCGAAACTATATTTCAACCCTTTACATTCCATGCAAATATTCGAAAACTACAATATCCATCATTCGATATGGATTTTTGAAATCGAACGATCTTCAATTAATTTTGGAATATTAAAATCGAAGTCTTGGTCTTATAATCGATCGGTTCATCGAATATCGATTCGAAACTATATTTCAACTCTTTACATTCTATGCAAATATTCGAAAACTACGATACGGATTTTTGAAATCGAAAAATCGACAGAATCTCCTCTCCAACTAATTTTGGAATATTAAAATCGAACTCTTGGTCTTATAATCGATCGGTTCATCGAATATCGATTCGAAACTATATTTCAACCCTTTACATTCCATCCAAATCTTCGAAAACTACAATATCCATCATTCGATACGGATTTTTGAAATCGAACAATCTCCAACTAATTTTGGAATATTAAATTCGAAATTTTAGTTTTATAATCGATCGGTTCATCGAATATTCGAAACTACATTACAATCCTTTACATTCCATCCAAATATTCGAAAATTACGATATCTTCGACACGGATTTTTGAAATCGAACGATCTCCAACTAATTTTGGAATATTAAAATCGAAGTCTTGGTCTTACAATCGATCGGTTCATCGAATATTCGAAACTACATTACAACCCTTTACATTCCATCCAAATTTTCGAAAACTATATCCATCATTCGATACAAATTTTTGAAATCGAACGATCTCCAACTAATTTTGTAATATTAAAATCGAACCTTGCCTTGCAACCATTCGATCGGTTCATCGAATATCGAAAACCGCCCGATCGTTATTTTCGGCCATCGAATCTGTCCAAGCAAATTATAAAGCACCTCTCTTTCTCTCTCCCCCTTCCCTCTTCCCTCCTCCCTCCCTGCAGATACGGAAGGCCTCTGCCAGAGTTTGCCAGACGAACGAGGGAACCTATCGCAACGACAAATTTCCTCATCTAACTTTCCACGCCGAGATGAGATGATCGCTCAATGCCACCGTCACCGGCGCCGCTATCTTCGCCGGTAAACTCCGCTCATCCACGCCGACCCCCTCCCCTCCCCCCAGTCTCACGCAAAATTAATGGCGGAATCCGAGAGTTTTCTATGGGGGGAAGGGTAAGTTCACGGAAAGAAGGAATTCGCGAGAGGGGGAGACACAATAGACTTCTCTCACTGAATGGAGAAAAATCCCCGCGTGGACCACGGCCGCCTCTAACGTTCCCCCTTTCGAGTATCGAAAGCAATCGAGTCGAATTTCGCTCCGCGGTAGTAATTATCTGCTCCTTTTATCGATATTTCTTCGGTTTGTTCTCGAAAATTTTCAGGGGGGACAAGTTGTTCACCCTCGAAATGGGAGCTCTTGATCTGATAAGGGATATAAGGGGAGGAATTTTGGAATTTTCTCTTCCTTTGAAAGGATATCTTATATTTTCGATTATAATTTTTGGAAAACGCGAGTGAAACTTGAAATTTTGTCCCTGGTTTCATTGTTCGTAATTGGTAGCTATTTATTTTTCATTTTCCATGTTCCTCGAATGTTTTATGAACAGATATTATTACGTATAATGAGATATATTCATTCAGCTAAATCCGTACATTTTTATTTATTGTTTTCACTGCCCGGTCAATAGTATAAATATAATATAATAATAATACGAATATCATATTCCGTTAAAAATCGATCGATTCGATATGTAAATCGTATGTATTTAACATTAAGAACAAAGAAAAAGGTAAAAAACAAAAATGAGAGAGCCGAGAGAAGGAGAGAATCAGAAATAATAATAATAATAATCGTATATATAATCGTATATTAAGAAAAAAGAAAAAGATAAAAAAAAAGAAAAATAATAATAATACATAACATTAAGAAAAAAGAAAAAGGTAAAAAAAAAATAATATTAATAATCATATATATAATATTAAGAAAAAAGAAAAAGGTAAAAAAAAAAGAAAAATAATAATCGTATATATAAATATAATAATAATAATAATCGTATATATAACATTAAGAAAAAAGAAAAAGATAAAAAATGAGAGAGCCGAGAAAAGGAAAGAATCAGAAATAATAATAATAATAATCGTATATATAATATTATGAAAAAGAAAAAGAATAATATATAATATTATAAAAAATAATAATAATAATAATCGTATATATAACATTAAGAAAAAAGAAAAAGATAAAAAACAAAAATGACAGAGCCGAGAGAAGGAGAGAATCAGAAATAATAATATTAATAATCATATATATAATATTAAGAAAAAAGAAAAAGATAAAAAAAAAGAAAAATAATAATAATCGTATATATAAATATAATAATAATAATAATCGTATATATAACATTAAGAAAAAGTAAAAGGTAAAAATGAGAGAGCCGAGAGAAGAAGAGAATCGTCCGGGTGGTGAGAAAAGATCAGAAATAATAATAATAATAATAATAATAATAATAATAATAATAATAAAATAGGGAAAAAATAGAAAAGGAAAAGGCGGGGATTAACGCAAAACATCCCCCACTCGGTTTCCCCTTCTATCTCGACGCCGTAATGAGCCCCCGCCATTTGTACACCCTCCTCCTCCGCCTGTTTATCCGTCCACGCTTGTTGTCACGCGGCTCAATTACCTCAAATCCCCCCCACCTCGATGTTTCGTGGCATCTATGTCTTTCCTTGTCGCCACGGGAATCGACTTTGAATTCTTCTCGAGAAGGAGTCTCGAGGCCTTTTTAGAAAAAAAATAAATCGCCGAGTCTCTCAGGTTTGAATATATAAAGGAGGGGGGAGGAACAAGTTGCGTTCGTTATTTTATTTGTCTTTTAAAATATTTGTATTTCCTTCCAAAGAAGAAGAAGATCGATTATCTTAGGAGCGAGTTTTTCCTTTGTTAAATAAAATCTCGTATCTCGTATTAAAAATATTTCATTAAGCCCAGAGTAAGTCCGATTGCTACTCGTTTTTTTTTTGAATATTAAAAATATTCGAAAACGTATTCGAAATAGAAATAAAAAGATCGAGAAATATTTTGCAAATAAATTTTGGAAAATTGGGAATAATGAGGGGGCTTGGTGAGAATTCATTTCGAAGAGAGAGGGAAGAAAGAAATTCTTATTGGATTTTCTGATATTTTACAACGAGAGAATTATTCTCGCCATTTCAGGGTAAAGCAAAATTTCGAGGGACGAGATATTTCTTCCCCGATAATTGCTCGATCTTATTCCTCATGAATCGCTACTTTTTTATTTTTTCAATTTCAAACGGGTAAAAGGCATGCTCGTCGCGATTTGTATCGATTTATCGAGCACCTCCCCTCGTATTTGCACGACGTGTATTAAAGGAAGGGAAGAGAGTGGGCTCTCCTCTCGCCACCAGTTTACCACCAGCCACGCGATAAAATTCAAATACCAGAGGAATCCGGCTTTGGAAATAATGGCGGAAATAAGTCGAGTAATTTTTTTGAGCCCAGCGAACCGTCTCCGGGTTCACGTTTTAATAATTTCATTCTCTCTCTTTCTCTTTCTCCTCTCGATGCACGATTCAATTTCGAGTGGAGCGCGAGAAACATGCAAGGATTTAATTGCGAAAGGGAATTTTTTCTGGAAACTCGTTAATTTAGAAGGAGGAACGAAATGTGGAATCTGGATAAAGATGGATAATGGTTCGATTGTGGAAAGTATTTTCTTTTTCGAAATTAAAATAAAGAACGATCTTCAATCTCGATCTATTCAATTCAAGGTTTATCGCGTCTTGAAACGAACAATTCTCGCGTGATACGTATTTTGATGAAAAAGTAATTTAGGTGAGAGTAAAATACATCGAGTTTTCGATTCCTCTTTAAGGAATCCAAATGGTGCGAATAACGAGAGTATCGTGACGCAATCTTCAAAGAGAGGAAGTATAAATGAGTTGAGCGATTGATATTCCATAAGATCGAAAGACGAAATATCGAGCAGAGCTCATTTAGATTCGAAATAACAAATTCCTCTAATCTTCGAAGAAAGCGAGAGTATCGTTGAGCAAAGCTCGCGAAGAAGCGCAATTTTTTTCAAAATCGAACAAGACGAAATAGCAAGAAAATCTTCAATTTCGATCAACTTTGATCCACATCCATTGTCAAGGAAAGCGCGTACAAATATTACGAGAATTACGAGCAATCGATTCGATATATTAAAATCTGTATCGATATATATTATTTATCATTTCATAAAATATTATTTATCATATATATACATATATCGGGCAATCGAAGCAAATCCCCCGATTCGATCTCTCAAAAATTCCTTCTGCTCGACAAAATAGTCGCGATCAACTGAAACACGACCAGCCGCGCGCGATACGCGATCGGGCAGATATGGAAACAGAGCAGCCGTCCTTTCCCCACCCGTTTTCCGATCGCCCCCCTCTCCCTCCCATTATACATTCACCCTACCGCGATGGTATACCTTAACATAATAAGATCGCATTATACAGTATACACAAAATTTCCAGTTTAAACGCGGCCCACGTTCCAGTCTTAAGGCCTTGTCTCGCCGTGGTGGCGGTCGAGTTCCAAGTTTTGCAAACTAAGGGGAGGGGGGAAGAGAGTACACGAAAAGTTGAGAAGCGTGCAGCGCGGTACAACGCGGCACGTGCTGCGTCGTCTCGAGCAAGGAGAAAGAGAGAGAAATCGAAAGTTTACGTGTCGTACGTAACCCGATCCATCCGTTGCTTTCGGACATCTGGCGGATATAGTCGAACTTAATCGAGGGAAGGGAGGGGAGGAGAGGGGAAGGGAGTGAGGAAAGAAAGAAAGAAAGAGAGAGAGAGATTAACCTATTAATTTTCTCCTTGTTGGATACAAACCTCCTTCCCCGCGAGGCGACGACAGCGCGCTCGCACATCCTTCGATCGAACCAATATCCAACGTCAGAAAGTTGCTCAACGCTTGTTCTCTCTTCGCACTGAATTCTTAAAAACATTTTCCCTTATTTTTCTTCTTTCCTTCTCTCATCCTCTCACGATGATTCCAATCCATTCACGCGTCGAAAATTCGTTAACCCTTCGACTGTGGAAATTACAATTGTCCCCTCTCTCCGTGCCTCCCTCCTCGCCAAGTGGTTGCTCGGGTCCACGCGTCGTTGGACGGCCGGGTCTCGGACCGATTATGTCGCATAATCCGCGGTGGGTGCGTTTGTCACGAGGTGGGGGGGGCGTGTACACCGTTGGTGTCGGGTGTCCCCCGTGGCTGATATTCCCTGTTATCCGAAACGCAGGGCTGTTATCCCACAGGACTTACCGCGGGCGGGTTGCAACGAGGGGACGACATGAGGCGGCGCGAGGCGTCCACGCGGCGCTGCAAGACGACGAGGGGGACGAGGAGGGGGCGGAGGGCCGGTCCTTGGATTAACAGGAGGCGAGGGCATTAATCGTATCGCCTCGCCTCGCCTCGCGCGTAAATTCGCGATTAAATTCGAAATCACCACAAAATTCCCGCCAATTTTGGAACAAACCAGAGAGTATATACTCTGCGATTAATTTAATCTTTATATTTCGTTCGCTGTACTTTTTTTGCATTAACCGCTTCTTTTTTTGAGAAACAAACGAATTCAAGTTATTATTATTTTATATTATTTATTTCAATACGAGTTAAATTGTACATCTTTACATTAACTCAATCTTTCTTTGAGAAGCGAACGAATTTCGACTATTATTCCTGCACGACGATCCGAACAACTGGTCTGCAAAGAGTTATTCGAAGAAATTGATCAAGAGACAACATACTTTCGCCATTTACACTCGTTTTCCAAAAAGTAAAAATATTCGACGTTCGAGAAGCTGCATTCGAGAGAATTTTCTCGTTGAGAAAGAATTAAAATATTAGGTGTGCAAATAAATTCCTTCTCCTTTATTTCCACCATCGTAACTTTCGACTTCGAATTACTTTACCGTTCGAAACAGCGTTCTTTCGTTAAGAAGAGTCGTGATGAGCGCTCTAAAAGTTTGCTCGCTTCTTCTACCTCTTCCATTCCGACTTGAAAAATCGAAGCTACAGAAGTGCTTCTAATGACGCGCCACCAGAGAAAATATGTATCTCACGTGCTCTAAAGTAATAGCAAACATTTAAAGATTTCCATAATACAAATTCAAATTAATTTTAACGAAGTCGAGGAAACGATCGTATTCAAAAATTCGTTTAATTTAAATTACCCAACTAAAACTCGCTCCAAATATATATATATATATATATACACATCCACCCATGCTTTCTCCCTTCTTAAACCCTTCTTTTCTCTCGCATCTGGAGCGAATAACTCGATTTCGATAAAATCCGAATGAATTTGGAAAAGAGAGAGGAAAGAAGTGATCTGACGCATCACGAGACCTAACCTAACCTAACTTAACCTTATCGAACAAATACCAATTGCCAGACAAAGTTCCCTCCTCTCTTCTTAACGAGACATCGGAGAACGACAGTTACACACATGCGCGCGCAACAGAGTGGGCGTATGCACATGCGCACGTGCGAGCCACGTTCTCGTGAATACCGTATCGCGTGACGTAATAAATTGTACGCGGTTTCAATTTAATTAATTAGCGGGCATAGGTGGTGGGGTTTAAAGCGATTAAAATGAAAAATGAACGTTCGTCCCGCGATAACGAGGATTCGAGCGGGGTTCGCGGGAACGGCGCAATAATTTTGAATTTCGTTTCCAACTCCCGCCCGAGAGGAGACATGCGCGTGGAAAATTTTGGAAAGATCAAATTTACACTGCGCACTTACGTAGTGTGAGTGCATACGGAAAGTGGAGGGGATGAGCGTCGTATCGAACGTCGCCTCGCCTCGTCCCATTTAATTAATCATGGAAACGACGCGGAACCGTGGCTCGCGATGTCCACTTTGTGTTTTAATCGTTGATCGATTTCATCGTTTAATGAACATAATAGTATTAGCGATCCGTTTGGGGAGGGAAAAATCGAAAAGGGCGTAATACCGGCTTAAATATTTTTTTGAAACGAGTGTATACGTACGTGTATTTATATTTATATACATATTTGTGTATTTATATTGATTCTGGAGATCGAAACGAGTGAGGAAAGCGCACGTGTGTCCGATAAGGGTTGATTAACGAGTCGTAAGCGTTTTGTGTTTACGTTGGATGGAGTGAGTTTTTATCGTTTCTAGAATCCACCCTCTCCAAACGTGCCGCATATTTTTATAAACACTTGTACATAATGCAAACGTGATAAGATAAGAATATTTGTTAAAAAGAGTCTGACGATTCCCTGTATAACATTTGTCGTATAACTTCTTCAGAATCGAATAACTCGGAATATAGAAAGAAGAGAAAGAGAGGTTGTGAATTGTATCCGGATATAAAACTATCTCCATCTTGGGAAAAATTCGAAATATATTTTAAATAAACGAAAAGATATGATAATTTATTGTCACAGTGACGTACAATTCTTAGGATCCAAAACTATTTCCGTCTTGAGAAAAATTCCTCGAGGAGAAATTTTTAGCAAAAGGTTTAATAAGGATCTACGATTTGCTCCACTTTGAGAAAAATTCCAGCTGTGCGTTCATCGTTATCACGGTTAATGGCTGTTGGATTAATATTCGTCTGGATCGAAAGCTATTCCCATCTTGAGAAAAATTCCTCGAGGAGAAATTTTTAGCAAAAGATTTAACAACGATCTACGATTTGCTCCACTTTGAGAAAAATTCCAGCTGCTTTGAATACAACGAGCAAGAAAATATAAATTTATTATTATCACAATCAACGGCTGTTTGTGTTGGCTGAAAACTGAAGTAAATAAAATGTTAAAACCGATTTACCTGAATGAATTTATTTATTCAATTATACGTAATTGCGCGAGAACATTTGAAATGTGTCGAAGAAAAATAAAGAAATATCAACTGTATAATAGAAATAGCAGTGTTGCTGGCAATAATAAAACCAAATGAAATTTTACTGAACTTTAAGTTCCATAAGAGCGAGAAATTTAGGCGAAAGATTTAATAACGATCTACGATTTGCTCCGCTTTGAGAAAAATTCCAGCTGCACGTTTATCGTTATTAATGGCTGCTGGAATAAATATTCCATCTTGAAAAAAATTCTACGAGCAAAAATTTCAAGAGATGGAATAATCTGTGAAGAAAACAATTGGTCCAGTTTGAGAGAAATCGAAGCTATACATTTTAAGAGTAAATAAATAAATAAGTAAAAAAATATCGATGAATAGACATTGTTGTCTAAAAACTATCCCCAATTTAAGAAAAATTCTAAAATTTCACAAATTTCGGAAGATTCAATAACAAAATCTACGATATGCTCCACTTTGACTCGAGTTGTACGTTTATCGTTATCGTTAATGGCTGTTGGAATAAATATCCTGAGTCCAAAACTATTTGAGAAAAATTCCTCGAGAAGAAATTTCAAGATATTTAATAATAATTCATAACCTGCTCCACTTTGAGAAAAATTGGAACAGTTTTAAATACGAGCAACAAAAAGATATCGAACTTCGAGTTCTATAATACTCTAATTCGTTTAACAAACCATTTTTATATTACCTCTTTATATTATCGAGTTGTACGTTCATCTCGATTGTTGGAATAAATATTTATAATGTCTGAATCCAAAACCATCTTTGAAAAATTCCTCGAGGAGAAATTTTTTCAATTTTCAAGATATTTAATTTAATTTATAATCTGCTCAACTTTTAAATACAGTCAACAAAAAGATATCGAACTTCGAGTTCTATAACACTCTGATTCGTTTCAATTCGTTGGAAAAAAGAAAAACGGGAGAATATTATGGTGAGTCAATCACAATTAATTAAATAATTCGTTTAACAAACCATTTTTATATCATCGAGTTCATCACGGTTAATAGCTGTTGGAATAAATATATTCCGAATCGAGAACTATTCGAGAAAAATTCGAGCTGTTTTAAATACAACAAACGAAAAATCGACGAATTTATTACACGTATTTAATTATATTAATTTAACTCCGCCTATCGAAGAGAAACGAGCAAGCAACTACGAAACAACGATACTACTTTAAAAAAGAATAACACGAATAACCCTGCTGCTTCTTGCGCGGCAATAGAAGAATATTATCCATCGAATGAATGGGCGCTGGATGGCTTCGAGGCTGCGATAAGACAAGGGCGCGACGCCCTCCTCCCCTACCAAAGGGCGCAATATCCTTTTTTTCGGTCGAAAGTAGCACGCCCCATCGAGCTCCATCGAGCCACCCTCGAGACGGTATTACAAGTAATTGTCGCCCTGGGGTGGCCTCTCCCTTCCTTCGTTCGAGGCCTCGAGATGGGTAACTCGAATGCGCAAGCTGGATCGAGCCAAAAACTTGTTTAGAATAAAATATTATTGCGTAGAAAATTTTTCTGTCTCGCAAAGTGGAAACCTATAAAGAAAATAGGAGAGACCCATTCGTAGCCGGTTCTCGAGGGAGAAAGTTTCGCCTAACAAGTGGATGATTCACAAATCATCCCCAATTCCCCAGTTCAGTTCGAACTTGCGGAAACTTGGTGCAGCTCCGATCTAATCTTTCGTTTCTTTCTTCGAGCTCGAGGGAAAAATCGGGAACGAAAGCGATCGGATTTTTCTGCCGACGATTCGAAAATTGTCTGGTTGCGACAATATTTGGCGGTTTTCCTTTTTCCCCTTCCCCTGGATGACTTCATTTCCAGAGAAAATTGAGTTTGGAACGGCGGGGGTCGGTTTAGAATTACGCGGCTAAACGCGCGTGCGCTCCATGAATTTTCAAACTCGATTCTCCAACGAGGATCGTTTTTATTAACTCTCCTCCGCTGGTAAAAATTATACAACGAACGCCTTCACACTTTCGAGCGCTCCGACTCGAGATTCAGAGGGCGATTTAGGCACAAATTAAGGCACAAAGTTTGTACATTTTAATATTTCATGCACCTTTAAGCGTAGAGAAATTTATCGGATATTAAAGTCAGCAAGATGCATCCTCGGCTTGTCAGAGCAAGCAATTTTCCTTCTAATTATTCGTTTCGCGCATTTGTTTCATTGATAAGTTTAAAAAATAGTTTCAAAGAATCTAATTTATATTTATATATTTTCCGATTTTTCGACTATTGCTTTCACACTCGTTATCCTTACTTTTTGCCTTCTCTTATTTCTTTGTCTATGATTAATCCTTTTGCGAAACTCGAAAACGCTGAGAATAATATTTCTATTCCCACGATCGTCGAACTCAAACTCGTGGCAATTTTTATTTACGTGATTTGAATATTTTAAAAAATTCGCGAATAATACGCCATCGAATGGTTAGATTTTTATTGTCTCAAATTGGATGATTCGAGCCGTGGAAATATTATTTTCAAAGTTTCTGAGTATGAGTTTTTGCAAGAAGGAAATTTTATTGGAATTTTTTGACAAAATAAGAAAATCTTGGTAATCATCTTGACGATCACTTATCGAAATATCCCCAAATTTCTTTCTTTATACGTAAAGAACATTTTACCAGTGAAAATGACTGCGATTTGTATTAAAGAAAAAATGAAACAATATTTAATACTTTGCTTGCAAGAGTCGTCTTATTTCTCAGAGGGGAAAATATTAAAAAAAAAAAAAAAAAGAAACAATAATGTCATTTTGACTGGCAAGTTCTATTGTTAAATAAAATATAAAAGTTTATTTTACACACGCGTGAAATAACCTCTTTCCTTTTCCCAAATTCCAGATTTCATACCGCCGTTTCGAAACTAAGAAGGGGCGAAAATAAATATCGATCCCAATCTGGTTTAGTTAGGGGTTGATCGTCGATAAGGGAGACAAAGTGCGGCGATTCGGGGGCCCAGAAACTTTTCGGTCCTTATCAAGATCCCGCAAGATTTCTCCCTTGGATAAGAGAACACGGAGTAACACGAAGAGAGAGAGCAATCGGGCGACTTGGAAATCTGGGAAAAAATCCATCCGGCCAATTCTCCGCGATAACGTGGACTCCATCACCGCCCCTCCCCCTCCAATGCAAATTATCGCTCCTCACCTCTCTGTATCCTTCCTCGCTCCTTCTTTCGGGGGAAAAGGCGTCTTCCTCTTATTCGAGATGACGTAATAATATATCCACCTGGATTTGATTTTCTTTGTTATATTATCGCGTGAAAATTAGGGGCAGGGTGTGTACATATTCGCGAATATATCTCGGAACGCTCGTTGGAATTTTTTAATTAATTAAAATCCGCTTGTCGAGGACGTAATCGCGAATAAGATCGTTCACCGATCGTAGGGCTAATTTTTCTTTATCCGGATTCGGGTAATTGGAAGGGCGAAAGAGGTCTTGGGGGGAGGAGGGGATGGGGGGTGAAGAAGATAAGGGCGGAAACGGGGCTTTCGTGACCGTGAGAACGGGGAGATTTCGCGGTTAACGAACTTGTACGCGGGAGAAATCCGAGAGATAAGCGGAGGGGGGTGGAAAATGGTCCCGAAACGACAATAAAGCGAGCTTACGCATCGACGATAATTAGCCGTCTATCTCGGGAATTTCGAACGGGGATTGGATGAATTTTGAGGCAATTGCTGTGATATTCGTCAGATTCGTCTTGTTCGGGGCGAAGATAATGGAAATCCATTTTTTGTTTTTTTTTTTACGTTGTTTCGTAGGCTATTAATATGTTCGCATCGCGTACACGCTCCTTTCTCCGTGTTATCATGCAAATTGCAAAAAGGGAAAAATCGCTCGGAATTACTTCCCTAATTTCCAATGCGTCTATATCTTTCAAACGTATACGCATTTCTGTGCATCGACTATTTCCAATGCGTCGTGAAATATTAATTTAGATCGCTCTTGCTATCGTCAATATAAACAAAAATACATAGGCAACAAAGTTTGTCATTAGGCTCACCAAAAATTGCTCGAAATTATTTCCAAGTGACGCGTTATGCATTCACTATTGTAATTATGTCATAACGTAACGATAAATACGTGGACGATAAGTTTTGAAATTACTACACGTTGCTTTTTATATTTATCAAAAAATTATCATATTAATTAATTTCGTATCATAATTATTTTAGATCGCTCTTATTAATATATATATATATAAACAAAATTATTTCCAACTACATTACGCAAATATTTCAAATACCGTCAACGATCGATATAAGTTCCCACTTGTCAAGAATCTTTAACCGTCACGCGCGCGTTAAGGCGAACGAAAGAAATTTAAAACGAGATGGCTGGTCAAACAAATTAATACATCGCAGCCGAGGCAACGACAAGGCAACGTCGCTCCTCGGCCTCGCCGTGCTGTGGAGAGAAGAGTAGAAAGAGAGAAGGAGGAGGGGGGGTGTATTTCCACCGTTTATTTCCTCGGCGATGCTCGTTTCATCAGAGGGGAGGGGGCAGGAGCGGTTGTCCGGTCTCCTTGGTGACCGAAGGGAAACGCAAAACCGAGCCGCACACACACACACACGCGTAACGCCCATCCTCCGTCCCTGCTCCCTGTTTGTATTTCATATTGATAGAGTATTGATACACCCCTTTCCTCTCTATCATAACCTCCTCCTCCTCCTCCTCCTCTTCTTCCGTCGTGACGAGAGCTCGCCATCCCTCCCTCTTCCCTCCCCCCTCGAATCCCGTAGCAGCGTAAACGTAAACGAGGATGCCGTTTTAGTTAACGTTTCGAGGCAGGGTCACGTGTTTACTTTGTTCCGCGTTGTTGCACCTCGCTAATGGCGAGCTCGTTGCGATCTCTGCGCCGAATGGGTTTCGGGAGAACGAGATGGAAGGAGAGGAGTAAAGAGGGAAGAGGTAACGTGTGTACGTGTGTGTATATATATATATATATGTACGTAAGGATCTTTGTCCGTTGGTGTTTTTTTCTAGACGCGAGGTTATAATAAATATTCCAGGTTTGGAAGCGAGGATAATTTGGTCTGGGAATAGAAACGAAGAAAACCCATTCTCCCCGCGAGACGAGAATCGTATTGTTATTCCGTGTTACGTACGTACGTACGTACCGGGTGTCCGGCGAGGCTCTGCCAGGAGAACTCGAGATCGGCGATGTTGGCCGGGACCGGAACGACGAAGTTCATTGCGTACGTGTTAACCACTCCTTCCCTCACGTAGTACAACTCGGCCTTCAGCCCTGGAAAAAAAAAAGCAAAACAAATGCGAGGTCGGTTGTATCGATCGTAGGCTGGCCGATGATCAATTATGGAAAGAGAAGGCGGTACGAGTTGAAAGTCTTCCTTTCTGCTCGTCTTTCCAATGACACGTGCGCCACGTGTAAAACGTCTCCCTTCATCGTACAGAGAATGGGGAAGGGACGTTGACCAGAATATCGTTTAACGCACGCGCGAGCGAAAAACTAATCGTCGATTCGACGATTTATACCCCGACTTTGATAAATGTCCCTTCGCCACATACCTTCGATAATGTAAAAATATCCAACCGATAGCGGGGCCACACGTCCCGTAAATCCGTCCTTCGAGTATCAATTTTCGTTTTTACTCAATAAGAATTAAAAAGAAAGGAAAATAGAAATTGAATTCGAAAAATTATGAATCGTATATCCGAATATAATTCGCGTCAACACTCGAATAATATTAATCACGAATGTCCGGAAAGCAGCGACAAATCGCCGACAGTTTCGCCATCTGACGGAGCTAGCGCGAGTTAACACCGTGACGTGTAATTACGCGAGAGGGAGAGGGAATAATCCATTCAAAACTTGGCCGAGCTCAATTTTCAGTTTCCTGGGCGGTAATTATCCAGGCAAGGGATACCGAGTTACGTTTAATCTACGTCTCATTTTATCCTTAATCCTTAGTTACAACAACGTTGTTCCGCAAGGATTCCAACCCCCGAGACATCTTGACACTATCGCTTCCCTAACAATCCGCTTCTGGTTCCAAACTTATCCACCGATTACGTTCGCGCGACAAGATCTCGATGGTGTGCGCGCGCGTATAAGTAACCGTGCCTCTCTACTCGAGAGACATCTCTGTTACATTGCACGAAGTAGATTATACGACGAATTATATCGAATCTAGTTGAATCTATGAGAGTTAGTTTCTTCCGATCCCTCTTCTTTTTTATTTCGTTTTATTATTGGGTTTAAAAAAAAGGAAGAAATTTCTAGAAAAAGTAATCGCGAATCTCCTCCATTTTCTGCTCCATGCTTCTCGTCGTTTTACATCGAATGTGTGAAGAAAGAATAATTGCGAATTGATTGTTAATTGAACGGATCACGTTAACTGGAGAGTTAGAACGGTGAAATAAAGTGATCTGCCAGATTTATTACATAGAATTTTTTTTTTTCATTACGAAAAATAATTTATACATCTTATAAGAGAAGTTGCGAGTTACGCGAGCAAGTGGATTAAGCGTTTCGAGTCAGACGCGAAGAAAGTAGCGTACGTAAGCGAAAGTCGGGCATAATCCGATATCGGTAACATTCTGGAAATTTAACATTCGGCCAATTTTATAATATTCATCTCGTTTGATAAGGAGAAAAGAAATTAACGTATAATCCGTAGACGCGTTGGTTAGATTAATACAAAGTGATAACATTCCCATTGCACAATGCGAGTCACACGCGTGGTGTATCCCCGACTCGATTTGACGTCGTATCAGGCTTGCGATACAACGTCAATCTCTACACTGATTTAATTTAGCGTGCTGTGCATTTCTAGAATCAGATTTGCCGCCTCCCTCGCACAATGAAATTTCAATTAAAATTTAAATGGAACGTTTCCCAATATAAACGAATATTTTACGTCAAATCCAGATATTCTTATTAACGAAAATGGTAAAAAAAAATATGTATATGTATATATATATATAGAACACTTTTCCAAAAATCTCCATCTAAATTATTTTTTTCCTTTCTTTTCGAAATGTATCCGAATAAAATGACTCGAATATTAAGGAATGCTCGATATATTCGAAACGCAATACAGTCGAAATTAACGATTATTCCTTAACGAAATTCCAAAAATATCTCGATTAATATATCATTTTTCTGTAACGAATCAAACGAATCGATATACTCGATCCTCGAACGAGTTTCACAATAAATTAATTTATTTTTCTTCAGATAAAACACTCCATCATTTCTCATTCCAAAAAAAAAAAAAAGAAAATGGAGATATGACAAAATTAAACTTTAAAGTACGAATCGAAAGGAATGCGTATCCTTCGATATAACCCAGATTACTCTTTAAAAATATCTTCGAGAAAATAACCCATCGCTTTTCTCGATCCAAATCCTACGACTGCTCCAGCAAAAAAAAAAATGGAGATATATAATAGAATTAAACTTTAAAATACGAATGAGTATTTGGAATTCGAGCAGTATTAAATAAGAAGATGCAGAGTGGATTAAACTCCAAATTATTCCTTAACGAAAACGGTAAAAGTATTTTTAAGCAGTTTTCCTTCAAGTTCGATAAAACATCCGATCCATATCACTTTTCTCATTCCAATGAAAAAGAAAAAAAAAAAGAAAGAAAAATAGAAGCGAAGATGTAACAATAATAAGATATAATATTAATTAATATAATAAAATTCTTTTTCTATCCCTCCAACGAAAAAGAAGAGAAAAAAGAAAAAAAGAAACGGAGATATAATATTTTAAATTTTAAATCCAAATTAACGATATTCGTTTTTTAAGCAATTCTTCGATAAAAGACCCTATCATCTTTCACGGTCAAAATTCTACGACTTTTTCTATCCCCCCAAAAAGAAAAGAAAAAAGAAACGGAGATACAATGTAATAAAATTAAACTTTAAATCCAAATTAACGATAATCCATCACTTTTCTCAATCAAAATTCCTACGACTTTTGCTACCGCTCCAACGAAAGAAAAACCAAAAAATAAAAATGGAGATATATTAAAATAAAGTACGAACGCATATCTGCAATTTGAATCCAGACTTATCCCAATATAATCCAAATTAAAACCCTATCACTTTTCTCGATCAAAATCCCTACGACTTTTCCAAAAGGAAAAGAAAAAAAAAAAAGAAACGGAGATATAATGCGATAAAATTAAACTTTTAAAGTACGAATACGTGTCTACGAATCCGAGTCTCGCGCAGCAGCGATAAGAAGACGCGGAGTGTATTAAACCCACGTCCAAGGCATCAATCGGAATTGCTAATCCGAATTAAACGGTTACCCCTTCGCATAAACTTTGGCGAAATGCATCTGGATGATCCGAGTTGTAGGGGCGAGGGGAGGAAGGAGAGGGTCCCAGCGTTACATTTAAGATGCAACCACTCCCTCGACATTAGCGGTCTTAGATAGATAGATGGAGCGAGGTAAGGAGAAGCTGGTGGTTGCTCGCTGCCCGTTCATACGGCAGACATGATTCTCTACTTAGCGCAGCCAGAAGAGGCGGCCCATCGACTCTCCGCACCCCATAAACCCATCTTCTGCTGCTTTCCATCCTCCCTTCCCCCTCCCTCCTCCTCCTCCTCCTCCCCCTCCTCCTCCGCCCGTTTCAGTTTCCAGCCTCGTGGGAGAGGAGGGGACTACACCCTTCCCCGTCGTTCCTCCGATTTTTCATTTCGAAATATCGAGAGGCAAATTGATAGATCGCTATCTGACCCCGTCAGCTGTCAAATTCCCTGGATGGGGGTATTTATGGGGAGGGGGAACTCGAGTGGAACGTTTGCTCGATTGTTCGCCTCTTCTTGCGGGGAAGAATGGCGGCCGCCTAGCCTTTAAGCATCGTATTCCTTAGCGAAGCGAATTTCGTTTGTGAACACATATCGGATTCCGACCTTCGATTCCGCGGGATTAAGAAGCGTGGTTGAGAAATTCCCTTCGCTCGGTGTATATACGAATTTTTCGAATTTTCAGACCGAACGCGAAGTCGACTTGAGCATCGTGCGAATCCTATCGAGATAAAAAACGATGCCTTTTGGATCGTATTGCGAAGCGTATTTGCGAAATTCCTTTTTTCAAATTTTCCGATCCAACACGAACGAACGATACCTTTCGATACGAGCGTGGTTCAGAGAGCGAAATTCCCTTTGCTCGATATACGTATATTCGAATTTTTGAAATGGTTGGACCCAACGCGAATGGGAAATTTTTCGTCGACTTGAGAATCGTGTCGAAGTAAAAGCGATGCCTTCGGATGCGAAGCGTATTTGCAAAATTCCCCTCTCTTCGCTGCTTGTATTTCCGAACTTTTCCGAAACTTCAGTTCCACGAATGAACGACGCCTTTCGACACGAAGCATACTTAAGACAGCGAAATTCCAGCTTTCAGATCCAATCGTATCGAAATAAGAACGAATCCCCTTTTTAAACGGATCAAATTCGTCTCCCTTGATTTCTTTAATCGATACACTTGTTACTATTATATATATATATATGTATATATACACATATAAATCCGTACAACTCGATGGCCGAAATGAAGAGGCCACCTATCTTATCCCTCCTCCCCCGTTAAATCCACCCCTACTGTGTCTACTAAGCTGCTCGACTGCCCTTAAAGACAAACGGAACCCCCGAGATAAAGTCGTACGAACGAACGGAAGACTGGACAACAAGTTACCGTAATCCCTTAACGTTGACTTAACGCCATAACGTTTCATTTCTTACCTCTCTTCCCTCTCTTTCTCTCTTTCTTTTCGTCTCACTCAACGTTCGTAACCGTTGAAATATTTCCTCGAGACGGTTTCTAAGTCGCTTTTTTCACGCGCATCCCCTCTCCTCGCGTTTACGTGCCTCGCATTGTTGCCAATGTTTCCGATATACGGGGCGATAAACCGACGTGTAAATATACGTCGGACGATTCTAAATACGTGGCAAACTTGCGAAGAAAGATCTGAAGGAAAGAAAGAGAGAGAGAGAAAGTTTCTTTTTTTTTTAAAAAGAACTCGATCGACAATTGTTAAATATTCGTTCGGGATATTCGTTCCACGTTGCGTTCTCGCTATAAATCACGTAAAGTTTTTCTAATATAACGTTACGTTTCTTGCTCAAGTTTTCTTGCTCTGGAAATTCAAGATTTCAGGAAGAAAGTTCGAGAAGTGGATACGTTACGTGCGGGGAATGAAATGTCTTTGGATATTCGAGGAGTGTTCGAAATGGTATTACTTCTTGTAATAATGATAATGATGATGATGATGTGCGGAATGATCGAACGTGTGTTTCTTGTTATTTCTACGATACCTTCGATATTTTCAAAATATCCTTTCCAGTTTTATCCTCCTCGTTGCACGAAATTCTTGTTTTTATTGTAGCTTCGAAACATCAAATTTTGCATAAAACTTCGATGACGAGCATTATGTTCGTTTCAATCGAAAAAATACAGAGAGTCGTTCTAAAATTTTCTACGATAAAAAATCGAAGATAAAGAGTCGATTATTCTTGAAACTTAAGAAGAAAGAAAAAGTATCGACTTTCAAACTTTATCAACTATTCCTCAAACGGAGATCCTCGAAATATCGCGTCTCGATATCTTCTTCGATTACAAATTAAAAATATCTTCCTCCTCCATCGACTTTGAACAACTTTCTTAAGCTCGAAAAGAGCTTAAAGAAAGAAGGAAAGAAAGAAAGACAACCGAACGATCGATCCCCAAAACTCGAAATTTGGAAATTTCAATCCAATAGAACGACGTGTAAGAGATTTACACCGAGACCATTCTTGCCATAATCTCGACATAAATCGTTTCTCCTCGTAAATCCTTCCCTCCCCGCTTAAACTGCTTAAAATTACTCTCATGGGAGGAGGAGGGAAGAGAGGAGGAGATATCCGATAACGCGAAGCGTTCATAGAAATTCATATTCCGCGAGAAAGACAGTCCATTTCGGGACTCGTGGTTCGCGCCTCGACCAGATTTCACGATCCTTCTTCAACTTCTGCAAACACCTACATATCTACACACACATATATCCTGAATATTTTCCAACCCTTAAAGCTCGCCTTATCTCTCTTCCCCTTCGTGCTTCTCCACACGAATGCAAGAGGAGGAGGAGGAGGAGGTATTTCGAAGGAGGTTGTCGCGGGCGTGATATCGAATTGCGTAGTCATACGTGAAGGCAGACGGATGCGGCGCACAGATCGCCCCGAGGAAATTCAGATCGTGGCGTAACTGTCCTAGAGATTTCGAGAGAACGAGAGGGAACGAGAGACAACGAGAGATAACGAGAAAGAACGAGAAGGAGCGAGAAAGTACGAGAGGGAACGAGAGACAACGAGAGATAACGAGAAGGAACGAGAGAGAACGAGAAGGACCGAGAGAGAACGAGAAGGAGCGAGAAAGAACGAGAAGGACCGAGAAAGAACGAGAAGGAATGAGAGAGAACGAGAAAGAACGAAAAGGACCGAGAAAGAACGAGAAGGACCGAGAAAGAACGAGAAGGAATGAGAGAGAGAAGGAGAGGGAACGATAGGGAAAAAGAGAGAACGAGAGAGAAGAGACACTCTTTCGCTCGAGATTCGCGGATCGTAATCCGAGAGAGAGAGAGGAGTTGGAGAAGGAGGGGAGAGAGATATCGAGTCGGTGGGAAAAGTAACGTCGGTTTCGGTTTCTTTCGAATGCGTGAATAGTCGATTTGACGATAGAATTCTGGAGAATAAAACGGGTTGTTGTAACGCCAGGATTCTGTTTATATTCTGTATTCTTCTATACGAAAGTATACGTTTTAATACGATGTAAAATGTGAAAATAGTTATCCAAGTTATTAAAATCGTAATGGAAAATTTGTGACGTTTTGCAGAAGATGTTATTATTTTATAGTTTTACGCGGTATTGTGAGTTATCAGTTTCTTATTTAATCTTCATAAGCATTTAATGTAAAGTCGAATAAATATCGTGCCCCTCGATACTTTAAAAAATTGTCTATAAATTTATAATATTTGATAGGAAATATTATTGTTTAAATTCTAGCTAAGCTCACTGTATGATTGATAAGTTTCTTATTTAAAAATTTAAACGTAATTTTCATATATCGTTCACCCTCGATGCTCCACGAAATTATCTCTAAACTCGATATTGATTGACAGGAAATATTAATCGGAAACGTGCCCTTCGATACTTCACAAAATACATATTTTAGATACTCCAAACCTGTAATATTTAATAGGAAATATCATTCGAATTTTAACCAAAGCTTCTACTATCAAGCAACTACTAGCACGCCGTATTTACGATTTACCTCACAACGCGTTTCTTATTTAAAAATTTAAACGTATCTTCGAAAGCGTCGCAAAGTCGAATAAATATCAAAACGTCCTTCCCTCCTTTCGATGCTCTCTAAATATACAATATTCAATACACTATCGCTTTGCAATTCAATTCGCGTGTATAAAAATCCCTTTGCCTTCTTCTGCGTAAACCTTTTTTTTCTAAACCTTTATTATCTTCACAATCATGATCAAAAACGCGTGACCCTCTTTCTACAATATCTATAATAATTAATAATTAATCTCATGATTAATTCCAAGAACAATTTAAGAAAACACTTCCACTTGGTTCGATCTTCACGAATTCTAAAACGCAACGTATATTTCCCCCTCCTCCTACACACGAAAACAAAAAAAGAAGAAATTTATTTCTCGTGACGTGAGAGCGAGCATCCATTTCCACTGCAGAAGCGCGAGCTGGTGTGTTTGGGCGTGCGTTCGAAAAGCAGGGGAAGGAGAGAGCAAGGTCAGGAGGAGGCAAGGTAAACACATTAAGAACGCAACATCTCCCAGAAAGGAAACATATCTTGGCCAATAGGGGCGATACGCTCGATTATGAGGGGAAATTCGAACTGTTTTGGGGGAAGGGAGGAGAAAAAGTCCCCCACCCCGGAATTAATCTCGCGTCTGTAAACTCCGTTTCCACGGGAGGGGTTTCCTTTCGTCTCCCTTTCGAGCGAGAGAAAGACAATCTCTGGAAACGAAACGTTACGATCTCGTTACTTTCCCGTTTCGTGTGTTTGCACGGGCGTGATCCGGGAGTGAGCTCGTTTAAAAGAGAAAGCAGAGGGATATATATATATATGGAGCAAGTTTTTTTAGTTGGATAATCTAACACGCGACAAATTTTTAAACACGAATTTTTTATTAATCTTTTGTTTCCTCGACCTCATTACGGTTATATCGAATAAAATTAATCGTTTGAGATCAATGGTGATGACTCTCTAGCAATTAGAAATATTTATTTATGTTTGGTCTTTTTAAAATATCGCGAATAGCGTTGGAATAATATACTATCTCAAATTGGATGATCGAACTACATTCGAGTCGACTTCACAGCCGTGGAATTGAGTTTGATTTTTCGTTGTATATAATAACGAAAATTGATGTATTAAGATATATTAAGAAAAATTTTATTGGAATTATAAGGTTTGCTTTTGATAAAATAAGAAAAGCGAAAAACATTTTATCGATACTTGTCCCGACGAACCGAGGATGCATCTTGGTAATCACTTTATTATCGAAATATTCCGCGAAACAACGACTTTGACATTCCACAAATTTCTTTCTTTATACGTAAAGAACACGTAAAATTTGTATTAAGATATAAAAATCTACGCGTTAATTCGCGCGTGAAATTATTTTAACTGAGCTAAGAAATTCACCGTACGAAATTGCATGGAATTTTATCGCGTAAATCAGGTTACAAGATTACCCGATTGTTTCAGTAGGATGGATTTTCCTCGATCTTCCGAATTAAAATTTCCAAATTTAAATCTTTGCCACCGCTTTTTTCGTCAGAATCATTTCTAAATGGTTTCGACACCGATCCCCAAGCTGAAGCGCAAAAAGTAAGCACTGGAAAAAGAACTAAACTCTCGATGCGCTCGTCGCGACTCTCCTTCACTCTTTCGTTACTATATAGCTCCCTTTCGGCTATGGTCGCTCTGGATAAGACACTGCGTATCGCGACGAGTACATCTTTTCACACGCGATTATCAACAGTTTTTATTATCGTACGATTATATCATGTAATGATATTCTTTCCAAAGTGTAATTAAACGTGTTTACAAATTATAAATACTCCGTTTCGAGGAAAGTATTCCTTTTCAATAAACATCGTGAAAAGCATCGAGGCGTAAACGATTTTTCTTGAGCACCGTGCACATTTTTGCCGCGGCCGAGAAATCGATTAAAAGAGATTGAAAACGAAATAATATTTTTTCCAGGTGACGTTGCGAGCGGCAAAGCGATTCGAATTCGATCGAAATCGTCGCATGGAACTGGCAACTTGTCGCGACTCCTCTTAAAAACGGAAGAACACTATTTTCAGATGGCGCCGCGAACGCATGGAGCTGGCAACTCTTGTCGCGACTCTTCTTAAAAACGAAAGAACGCCATTTTCAGATGGCGCCGCGAACGCATGGAGCTGGCAACTCTTGTCACGACTCTTGAACACGAGAGAACGCCATTTCCAGATGGCGCCGCGAACGCATGGAGCTGGCAACTCTTGTCACGACTCTTGAACACGAGAGAACGCCATTTCCAGATGGCGCCGCGAACGGTAAAGTGATTCGAATTCGGTGGAAAGTTTCACGATCGTTACGAGGAAAAGGAACTTGTTCGGACGCCTGTTAAATGTTTTCCCATCGTTATCGACATACCGAGTAAATTTTGCATTTTGCGTGGAATATAAAAAAGAAAAATCCGGCGAAATAAACGTATTCCCCTTTGTAACGAATCGGAATACCGATCGTGAAACTTCCCCGTCGTCCGTTTATGCGATCGCGATCAGCGATCTCGAAACTTTTCCTTCTGTTCGACGACGACGACGACGATCGACAATCGGGAGGAAAGTTTCGTTGATTCGATGAAATTTAGTTACGGGGTGTGGGAAAGTTTCGAGAAAATTATAGGGGGAGTTTCCTCTCCCCCTTCTCCTCCGAGTAAAACCGTTACATTTTCATGAATCAACGAAACTCCTCGTCGCGTGTAATCGATAGATGTTAATTTCGTTCCGCTCGATTTTCCAAAATTTCGTTATCGCCATTCACCAACTTCCTTCCCGATAATATAAACAAGACTTCTTCCGCCTGGCAAGGATCAGCCTTGTTGCGAAATCGATACGCGGATCGATCCGAGAAAAATACAGAGAGATGCTCGAAGAGTGATGGAAACACGATTAATAATAATTTAAACCCTCGTCTCATCAGAGTCGTTTTAAACGGGATTCGCTGTCCCATTCGCCTCGAATGGGATTCCAGAGTGCTCGTTCGTCGCAACTTGGCGCCTCGTCGAGCACATTGGCGTCGCGTTGACTCGTCGAATTTGCAATAAAGAAGACGGATGAAAGTGGATAGCCGCCTTTCTCGAGCCGCGTTCTCTTTTCCTTTCCTTTCTCTCTTACTCTTTAAATTATTGAAATCTTCGAACAGGGGTTAAACATTCGTTCGAAAGATCGTATTATATCGATGTTACAACCGCTTGGATTATATCGGCGATGTTAATTGCATGGATGGGATAACTCTGTTGCCAAAGTTGAACAAACAACCCTCTCCCTCCCCTCCGCCCACTTCCTTAACATTTACCCCTTTTAATAAGATGCAAACAGCGATCCGAGCGGAGAGGTTTTACCATGGATTTCCAGGAAGCTGTTGGAGGAGTCAGGTCCAGAGAAAATCTCCATCCCCTAAGGCGCTCCTGGAGAGCGTTTCTGGGCCGACAAAGCGCGCTCGATATTCTTCTATATATATTCTATACACCCCCCTTTGCGAAATTCCTTTAACCCTTGGTAATCGCTGCATGATATTTTCATAATCCATCCCCTCCCATCGTGAAACTACTCTACTCTATTTTCACGAGTGTACCTCCAAAGTGTACGGGCCGTTTAGGAGCTCGTATCCACCCTCTTCGCAACACGGAGAGAGGAAGAATCCGTTACGACTCTCGAATTATCTCGGCTACGAGAGGGCGATTCGACTCTCCCCTGAAAAAATTTTTCCTCCTCCCTTTCCTTGCGAAAGGATCTTGCGAATTGCAGTTACGTGTTCTTTTGTGAAGGAGGGAGGGAGGGGGAGGGAAAGAAAGGAAGAAAGGAAGGAAGGGAAAAAAGGCGTGAGAAAGCGGGCGAGCTCGAAAGGAGAGAGGAAGAAGTGGCGGGAAGAAGGGGAGATGGGAGTGAAAGAGAGGAAAAGAGGGGTGGGAGGCATTGTTTCCCCGAGTGGGCCGCAAAAGAGCGTCGTCGAGTTAGAGGGACTGTTTGTCTTTAATTAAAATCAGTCACAACCCGTTTCACGTGCTCTGACAATCCACCCTTTTCCACTCTCCCGTCCCATCCTCTCCGTCCCACTCTCGGCCACTTACCGGTTTGTCAAGCAGAATTCTTAATATTCAATTATTCCATCGCCGCTTTTAATTAGCCGCGCATCCGGCTTTCGCGTGCGTTTTCGATTGCAATTTCGCCGAGAATCGATCCTGTGGGACGAAAACTTTCCGTCCTTTCCCTAAACGGCAAATGGATTTCCCTCCAAGCCGAAGGACGATAACGAACGTGGCGTAATTTAAATAAAGTTACTCGTCGTATGTATTTTCTTTACGCGGTGATCGTAACGGAAACTGAAATTGCGAAAAAGAAGAAGTAACGGGATCCAAAGAAGAAACGAGATAACTAAACTTTTATTATACCGTCGGCTCCATTTTCACGTTGAAACGATGATGATTCTCAAATAAGACGTAAATTCTCTTTAACCGCGGTTGAAAAACACCGTCCCCCTTTGTCTCCGCGACACAAGCGCCATCGCGATAAAATAAAAACTCAACGGCTCTTTGCCTCCTACTTTTTTCCCTCTCTTTTTTCGTCTATTTTCCGCCCGAGCTCGGTGGCGGCTATACGTATTTAAAGGCACGACTATTTAACGGTAACCGATTGTTGGAGACAACAATGAAAGCCAGCAGGTTTTATCATACACCTGCGCGCGACGAGAAAGGTCCTCCCGCGTGGAAAATGCGGCTCGAGCACACAGTGTCGCGCGCATTAAGCGCTGCCTGCAGGCGATGAACGTGACTAATTGAGAAACTTGAGGCAAATGTTCCACAATACGGGAACCTCTTTTGTAATAGGATTGCTTCCCAACAGTGGTGCGTTACTGTTATTTAGCGGCGTTAATGTAAGGGAAAATTTCATGCCCTCTTCTTGAGTCTTCTTGTGCTCGGATGAATAGAACATGACCCAACGAAGAAAAGTATATAATGCGTTTCTCCTTCGTATTTCTTTTTTTATCGTGAAAATTTTTCCACGAAGGAGAATCGTCGATATTCGAGATCAAACATGCTTATGCGTTTGTTTTTCTTTTTCTTTTATTTATTTATTTCATTACAAAAATCGGGAAGTTTACGAATTATTTCTCTCGCATAAAATAATCGTACACCGATTCGAACATCTTTTCAACGAAGGTATGATAATCACGCGTACAATAAGTTTGCTGGATAAATTCAAAATAAATGGGATCAGAATGGTTTAACCTGACAAATTGCGTAACAAAAAAAAAAATTTCAGGCCTCTCATATCGAAAATGAGAACACGACATTCATCATCTCCCATTAAACATCGGAAGGATGAAAGTGTAGAATCATACGCACGTATTTAAACTTCCGTAGGAATCGTTTCACTTTCGAGAGACGCGTCAATCTCTACACCATCTAGTGGAGGCCGGGCGAACTATATCCCTCTGTTACATAATTTCCTCGCGTTTATACAAAGTTTTCCATCACTTTCGTGTTTTAATAAATTTATTCGTTATTTATCGACTCAAACATGTATTTATTTTACTTTTCTCCGAATTTAATTATTTCACTCCTCTTATCCATTAATTTCCAACTTTCTTAAATTTTTCATATTACACATCGTTATATTCACGTCGATCTCGACCATCGCATCGTCGTAATAAAACTACTAATCCCACTAAAAAAAAAAAAAAAACTTGAACGGTTTCGTAATCTCAAAAAACGTAACCTTGAAAAAATTTTCGTCGCGAATAATAAACTCGATACTCGAAGAACGCTCGAACGCGTAATATATATACACATAAAATGAAGACGAGGAATAAAGACACGCGCAAAAAAGTCCAATCAAATCCTCGGCCGAATCCTCACGAATACCGATAGTCGTCCCACTCTATCCTGGCTTTCGATAGTCGATCTACACAGGCTTATCCAAGCGCATCAACAAAAACATTCATTAAACCTCGGGCGTGTGTCTGCCCCGTTCAAATAACTGCACACACCTTGGTCGACGAGAAGGGACGAAGGAAACAGTGAAATTCGTTTAAACGTCCCTCTTTACAAGAGTCGTCAAGCTCGATTCGATCGATTTCGATTGCTCGTCGGACCAATACCAGATACGAGGGGCGTTCGGTAAGTGCGAGTCGTCGGAACACAATCAACGGGGACGACACCGAAGCGAGAGATCGATTCGAGTGGCGGATAGACGGAAACTACGACGGGCTGAGTTCGAGAAGGGCAAGTAAAAGCGTTAACGAGTCGCGTTATTCGACTCGTTCGCGGCGCGGCGGGAGGAGTGGGGGAAGAGAAAGAGAGAGACAGAGGAGATTGCGGCCCTCGACGCGGCTCGAAAGTGACACGTACGAAGGCGTAATTAGTGGCAATTATCGAATATCGTAGTTTCACGAGATACGCGTTGATTAATCCAAGCTTGTTACAAACGCAAACAAAGTGACAAGTTTCTAGATAAATACCGAATTATCTTTACTTTTATTTTAATGTATCGCTATCGAGAGGACTTTTCTCTCAACTTTCAAATGCTTGATAATGCTAGGATTATGATTAATTGTGAATGGCGGGAGATTGATGTTGCAGCAAAAGATAATCGATTAAGAAGACTACTTTTGAACCCAACTTTAGATAGTCCTTATCGAAAGGACTTTAAATTATCAAATCTTTTTAAAATTGTAAACAACTTGCTCGATTCGATTAGATTCGCAAAATATAGTTAAATAAATTCGAATAATCTCTGAAAAACAAAATAAAATCATTTAAAAATATCTTTAAACAAGCATAAATTTAAATTTTGAACGACGAAGAGAGCAAGTATCTTTCGAGACATCGACAGGCAGAGCAACTCGAGAAAAACCATCCTCTTGTGTTCTTCCTCTCCGTATTCACGCGAAAAAGAATAAAAGAAAGGAAAGAAAAGCGGAAAAATAGGACAGAGAGATGATTGGAGAGAGAGAGAGAGAGGCAATGGCGGGGCACGCACAAAAGCCTCCGTTTCCCGCAGGAGGCTGCTTCACTCCGTTCTCGAAATTCGTCGATGATTACCACGGCTTCTTAATTAACCGTCCCTGATTGAGGGGGCCGCCATACCGCCGGCGATAATTAGAGGAGCTCGTCAGCCAGCCGGAATTTTTAATTGGCGAATACCGGCGCGGAACAATTTCTTTTCGCCCTTGAACTCGAAGGGATGCGGAAAAGCCGAAACTTGCTTCAGGTTTTCCGCAACCGGGAAACCGCTTCGATCGAATTAACATCCCCGATAAAACCGTTACACGAACAAATATATATATATAATTTCTCTCGTCCATTTAATCATGGAATAATCGAGCAGAAGATCGATCGAAAGAAAATGGATAGGGATGATAAGGGAATGCAAATTAATTTCCAAGCGCGAAGTAATATTAATTTTACGCGACAATTCTACGGCGCAAATAAGTTACCGGTATGTGTGCATAACAGTATAATTAGATACGTCGGATATTCGTGTAGAATTTACGGAACCAAGTACCACTCGAAAATTACAGCCGTTATTCACGCGACATGTGCTCACGTTCTAGAATATACATATATATGTATATATGTATATATAGGGCGAATTTGTCGTAAAAATTCGTATCTATCCTCTAAAATTTCTGCTTGCAAAAATTTATACCGCGTACGTGCGATTACGCTCGAATTACGGCCGGCGAAAATCTTTCATATCGTTTTATAGGGAAGAGAGAGAGAGAGAGAGACGTTAATGACGATAGTCCTGCTCATAAGTTCGGCCAAGTTTTGCTGCTCTGCTCCAGACACACTCGTCACTGGATTTATTTCCCCGAACGACGCTTACAACGGGTTACGTACACGGAGCTGCTTGTCGAATTGGATTTGCCTCGAAAGGAGCCTCGCGCAGACGTCAAGAACTTCTCGCCTTCCTTCCTTCCTTCCCCCACTACCGTCCTACAGCGTCGTCCTGCCATCTGCAGCCGGCGATGCACCACTACCATTCTGCCGCACGAACAACCGTTCCCTTCCACCTCGCTCTTCACGTCGGATTTATCGTACGGGAACACCCCTTACTCGCTTATCGATACACCCAATAGATTTCCAAAGTCTCTCGCGAACATCTTTAGATAGGGATAATTGTAGAGTGAATATATATTTTTGTAGTTTATTTAATATCGGGAAATTTGGTCGATCCTACGTGTCCGCAATAAACAGTAAATGCGAGTCCGCCTATTGAATATTCATCCGCAGCGAGCAATTATTTATTTTCCCAAGCGTATCGAATTTTTCCACGATCCGTTTTTGGCCGACAGAGAGGAACGAGGAGAGGGGGGGAGGGCGCTTCGAAGCGCATGATTTATAGAAAGTCATCGAGTCGGCAGAAATTATAATTAACGCCGTCCGTTTTAAATTTCATTCGACGCGGTATCGAGCATTCTATCTCCTATTTCACACGCTGACTAACGACAACATTTATATTGTAAGCGAATGGCGGAGGAATTTTTAATACAACCGATCGATCCCTTTCCGAATGATTATAGGATGAAGAGAGAAATGTAAAAAAATGTTCGTTCCAAGATATTATTCTCCACTTTATTATCGTTTATTATTACATGCTTGACGAGCAACAACTCGTACGTCTTTATAGAACGATGCTGTACAACGGAGTAAACCAAGCTTTTCCTACGGGACGAGAGAGGAGGATAAAGCAGGGAGAAGAATACACGTTTTTTTCCACCTAATGAATTTTTTAACGGGGTCGTACATCGGCCGTGGCACGACTGAAAACGATAAAGCGCACGGTTATTAGACGGAGCCATTCTCTGCGACGACAACGACAACGCGGGAAAGGAGAGAAAAAAGGGAGAAAGAAAGAAGGGAAAAAGCGGAACGATGGAAACATAAAAAATGTCAGAGGATCACGAGCAATTTCCAATGGATACGGCCGGTACAGGGTATTACGCCTGCAGGCCGATTTTTATGCGATGATGGAGTTGGACAGGAGTACGACCGTTTCGCAATATGTGCACGGGCACGTCGAACGGGCATCCAACGATTTTCCGCGCATTCCGATTCCCTCGTTTCGAGTCGCGCCAAGATAGAGCTTTTTCGACGCGCGACATTCTCTTTGTCATTCTCCTCGACACTGGTGTTTGCACGGGCATTATAGCTCGACCACTTTGCACCGTGCGCACCGTCTAATATTTTACCAGCTAGCTCGACCCCCTCCCTTTTGCGCCGCTAGCGCCGATACTCGCACGGTGGACAGTTGGCAAAATACTTTGTTCGGGACGTGGGCACGCGTAACGTTGCGTGAAAAAATGTTTCGAGCAAAAATTGTCGCGCGCTTCGAAACGGTCGTCGAATGAGAACGAACGTTATTTGCTCATCGCGTCCTATTTCGCCGACAGTTTTTTTTTTCCTCTATTTTTCTGTTTTATTTGTATTTGTTACTTACGACTATTTTTACGACCGGCCGTTTCCCGTCGTTATCGCTCAACGTTTCGAATCAACGAGTGAAGATGTTTCGTACGTTGCATATATTTTCTGATAGTTTCGGACGATACTATTGAAATATATTCGCAGACACGAGCCGTTCGTTTAGGATAAATTCCATCGACGCTGTGGAAATAGATTTTATTTAATTGCAAATTCTATTCAAAGTGTTGGAGCGTGTATTTATATAATCCAGGCAGATGTGCCGCGTCAAACGTCTGTTAGACGCACAAAGCGATGGGCGATCATAATTGTAACGCGTACAGATATCGGCGTATGTACAATACGTTGCATTATCAATGGTTGCCTATCTTCTTGGTAACGTCGAATCGCGTCATACTGTCGCCATTATCGATATACATTTAGGAAAATTGATCGATAGCGTTGCTCGTTGCTAACATTAGGCAGAAAATTAGATAAAAAGTCAAATTGATTTATAGTCACGACTTTCTCTCCCTTCTCTTTATTTACCAGCTGTTGTCTCGCTGATACGCGCGTCCATATTTAAATGCGCTAAACCACTTTCGACCCGTATACGCGCGCATTTGGCACGTACCATATGTCACGCGAAAACCGATGGCATCTCGATTCAATCGCGAATAATACAACACGTTACGATACTAACCGAGAATTTCGTATCGATGCACGGTTTTTAACCGCGTGTTAAAAATTACACTTTTGAATTAAAATTCTCTCAAATTTCTCGCCAAAGGAATAATCTTAATTTTCAATTATTCATATTCGCAATCACCATTATTCCGAGTAATTCGATTAAGGAAAGTATTCCAGACAATTGGAAGTAAACTTACGCGCCCGTGCCCGGCGCATTTTAACACCGATGAGGAATAAGGATTAAAGGAAAATCCCTAATACCATTTTCCTCGCCATTAGTAGGTTTATCGATCCCCTCGTGCTCCTAATGTATTCGAGGCGAGAATGCAACTACTCGAGAGTAATACGGCCACAGTTATCTCGATTGGAAATGTTTCCGCGAATCGGATAAAAACGTATTTTTCCACGGCACGTGTTTTATATATATATGTGTGTGCGTATATGTATATATATATATATATAGTCGCGAAATTCGGAATATCGTGGAAACGTTGCAAGAGAGGATAAAATTTTAAACGATTAAAATAACTCGGATAATTTTTATTTGTTTTTATCCGTCGACATCGATATATTTCACGTTACATGTTATTTGTTATCTGGTCGAAAAAGTTTCGTTGATTTTACTCTTTTAATGAAATTATTAACGGGCGTAATATATTCATTTATTCGCGTTTAATTAGAAATTTCGATGCAGGGACGTACACAGCATCTTTGGAATCATCGTTTAATAAATTTTACGATACTTATAGTTGGTAAAATTCTTGTCGTCGGATTTGGAAAGATTGAATTATTCATTTTCTACAAACGAATTTACCAATTTTTCAATCGTTTTACTTCAATGCGTTTCTCACAATGTGCATTACACTCTGAATTATCGTATTCGACAAAATGGGTACCTCTTCAAAAAGAAAAAGCAAAGAAGGCAGCAATTACTCCTTTGAATGCCGCCGCTGTAAAATCAAATTTGTACAAGGTTTCAATTGCTCGCAATTTTCATAAAACAGTAGATGTTTCTCTTTTTTTCGCGTAATATTCGTATCAAAAAGGGAGCGTTCCTTGGAGCAATCTTTCTACGAAATTTCTTCGTTCATCATTTCTGTCCATTTGACGTCTAATTATCAATAAATATTAAAAAACGAAATATTAATAAACATTTATCCATCTCATTCACATTCTCTACTCGATTAGACTCAATTTTACGAAATCTATCGCGATGCTTCCCCCACCATTTACGATCTAATAATCGTATTTACGAGAATCAAAAAGAATCTCGAGACTGAGTAAATATTTATCCCTTATTCGTTTCATTAAAAGAATTTCTCATTAACAGATTTACAATCGTACTTCGCATAGAAAATACTGTGTTAAAAGGTAAAAACTGTATTTTAATTAGACTCAATTTTACCAAATCTTTTTTGAGTAAATATCATCTTATTAACAAACCTCTGTACTCAACTAGACTCAATTTTACGAAATCTTTATTAACCTCATTCAGTAATCTATGTATTCAATTATAATAGACTCAATTTTATAAAATTTTTTTTCATCATTTATAATTTAATAATCGCATAGAAAATAGTGCCAAGTATTCATCTCATTCACAAACTAGTAGACTCAACTAGACTCAATTTTACAAAATTTTTCCTCCGTTATTTATAATCCAATAATCGAAAAAAATCGTTAAATAAATATCATCTCTTGCTCATCTCATTCACTAATCTCTGTACTCAATTAGACTCAATTTTACGAAATCTTTTCGAGTAAATAATATCATTCCTTATTAACCTCATTTATAATCCTCATAATCCTCATTCCTCATTAACCTCATTTCAAACTTTAATACTCAATTAGACTCAATTTTACGAAATCTATTCCTCACCATTTATAATTTAATAATCGAATAGAAAATACTGCCAATTTATTCATCTCATTCACAAACTGAACTCAACTAGACTCAATTTTACGAGATCCTTATTAACCTCATTTATACTCAAACTTTAATACTCAATTAGACCCAATTTTACGAAATCTCTTCCTCCATCATTTACAATCCAATAATCGCATAGAAAATAATGCCATCTTGTTCACAAACTGCACTTAAGTATACTCAATTTTACGAAATCTCTTCCTCCATCATTTACAATCCAATAATCGCATAGACAGTAGTGCCATCTCGTTCACAAACTGCACTCAAGTAGACTCAATTTTACGAAATCTCTTCCTCCATCACTTATAACCCAATAACCACAAAGAAAGAGAAAAATAAGCAAAGAAAATAAAGCACTAAGTAATAAATACTCGTGCCTCGCATCCATCACTCGCAAACCTCCTTCAATTAAACCCAATTGAATCGAATTCAACGAAATTTATCGCGACACTTGGCCATCGTTTATAATCTACTAACCTAATATTCCTCGTATAAAACTAACGCGATTTCCCCTCCCGATCCGCAAACTCGGTTAATTTGACGAAACGAAACGGACGCGAGCGAGGGCGCCACTGCTTTGAATCGAAATGGAGGGGAGAGAGAGCGATCGGTGCGCCGAGGAGGCCTTGCCGCGATTAATACGCCGGCAAGTATGCAAGTGATTCGCAATCCAATCCGGCGAACGTCGGCCATCGGGCGGCGGTTTATACGGGAAATTTATACAGGGTGGGGAGGAAGCGGCTATTTCCCCGATACACGCTCCCATACCCGTGATTCCGTACATATTTACACGTGTCTCGCATCGGCGAGCGCGCGTGATTTACGCAAATACTCGCGAGCGAAGGAAGACGCGTGAAAATTTATCCTCCCCTCATCGCGGATCATCGATCCGCGCGGTGGGAGACGGGTTAAGCCTAGCGATCGCCTGTTTGCACGGCGAATTAATATATGCTCATCAGCCTGTTTCTATGTTTGCCCGGACAATTTCGTTGCACGGAACGCGGGCACGGGTTACGTTTGCCCCAACCGTTATTTCCCAAATATCATCGAGAGCTGCGTGTACGAATTCCAAATCGGGGATATAATGACGCGTCTTAAAAATTGGGGATTGATTTGCACGTTGAAATTTGAAGGCTTTTAATTTGTCCTTACGATTTTTTATTGAAAGGAGAAATTTGGAGGAAGGTTTTTAATTCATTTGTACGATGAAATTGAATAATAATGCGTTTTAAAAATTGGAGATTGATTTGCACGTTGAAATTTGAAGGCTTTTAATTTGTCCTTACGATTTTTTATTGAAAGGAGAAATTTGGAGGAAGGTTTTTAATTCATTTGTACGATACTTGAAATTTAATAATAATGCGTTTAAAAATTTTGGATTGGAATAAGAAATTTGTAAGGGGTGATTTTTAATTTATTTGTATAATAATTGGGATTTTGAAGTATATTGGAATAAGAAATTTGGAAGTAAGGATGCTTTTTAATTTGTATTTATACGAAAATTGAGATTTTGAAATATATTGGAATAAGAAATTTGGTAAGGATGCTTTTTAATTTATATTTGTACGATAGTTGGGATTTTAAAATATATTGAAATAAGAAATTTGAAGGAAGGGATGATTTTTAAAATTATTTGTTCGATAGTTGGGATTTTAAAATATATTGAAATAAGAAATTTAGAGGAAGGGATGGTTTTTCATTTATTTGCACTTGAAATTGAATAATAATGCGTTTTAAAAATTTTGGATTGGAATAAGAAATTTGTAAGGGGTGATTTTTAATTTATTTGTATAATAATTGGGATTTTGAAGTATATTGGAATAAGAAATTTGGAAGTAAGGATGCTTTTTAAAATTATTTGTACGATAGTTGGGATTTTAAAATATATTGAAATAAGAAATTTGAAGGAAGGGATGATTTTTAAAATTATTTGTTCGATAGTTGGGATTTTGAAATAAGAAATTTGGATGGTTTTTATTTAACGCGTCTTAAAAATTGGGGATTAATTTGCACGTAGAAACGAGAAATTTGAAGGCTTATAATTTGTTCCTACGATTTTTGATTGAAAGAAGAAATTTGGAGAAAGGGATTTAATTTATTTGTACGATACTCGAAGTTGAATAATAACGCGTCTTAAAAATTGATTTGCAGGTTGAAACGAGAAATTTAAAGACTCATGATTTTTAATTTGTTTCTACGATAGTTGAAATTTTGAAATAGATTGTCTTAAAAATTGGAATTTTGAAGTTGAAACGAGAAATTGGTTTTAATTTATTTTTGCAAAATAAAATCCGCAAAATGAAGAATACGCGTTTTCCACGTGTATGCGCTTTTGCACGTACAAGTATTGCACGTGTGCTCAGCCATTTTGAATTTCAGTTGCATTTTTCACCGTTTTACGATTATTTTTTTGTACTTATCGAAAATCGATAAATTCGCCCCTGGGAATCCCCTTCGATTTTTCATCCGCCGTATCGAACGTTATATTCAACGACAAGAACGCACAATTTTTTTCTAATATTTTCCGTATATTTAACGCGACATTTAATTATCTCTCGAATTATTATAATGATAATAAAAAAAAAGTGGAGAAGAATTTTCTTCTGTTCGATCGACTACGAACGGTATCGTGCTATGAAATTCACGAAGGATGAATTCATCGCGCTGTCGAATTAATTCTTTGTATCCTGCGCTCAAAGGGGCTTGGCAAGACAATGGTGGAGTATAACGTTGGTCGGTAACAATCGGCCGAACGTAACGAAATATTTTTCTCTCTCTTTGTACGAAATTATTTATGCTTCCAACTCGTGTTCCCTCCTTTTTTTTTTTTTTTTTTTGAAAGAGAAATCGAGAACAACGAGCGCGCCAACAACGCGGAGGTGTAAATTTCGGACGATGGAGAATGGATCCACGTGATAAATCGAGTTTTCAAGTTTAACAAACCACGTTTCTATGACGCGAGGCGGTAAGAGGCGGCAACGTTTATAATAGATATAATTAAACGTAACTAAGCACTTTACAACGTACGATTCATTAGAAAATCCGGTGTTATTATCCGAATTAACGCGTATGCAATTAATGTTGACAATATTGCGGATTAATTTCGAAATTATCGCGATGATGAATTATCGTTGCGCGCGCGAATCGATCTAAATACAGTTAAATTATTTTATGACAGATCGTTTAATAATCGGCAGCGATTCGTCGTTAAAATGGAAAATTTATTTGTCTATTTCATCTCGCGACAAATGTGACTTTAACATCGATTCGTGGAAAAAGATGTAAACACCAATTCGCTCCCCCCTCCGACATAAAGATAAACATATAGACAGCTGTCGCAACGCACGACGCACCGACCGTATCACGGCTCGGAGAGCTGTATTGACAGAGTATTTCGCATAGCCAACTGGCCGAGATGACATGTAAATTCGGAAGCCATGATTGGCACAGCGATTCCTATGATAATCGAGACCGCGCGACGAGAATTCTAATGAATCATCGTCTAACGTCCTATTCTCAACGATTAATTTCGATTGCGGTATTGATTATCCTTCCAATACCTTTCACAGTTTCCATTCACACTCGACAAACTTGCAATCGATAATTTTACACCTTAACCAAAAAAATAATTCCCTTCTCGCATTTAATCGAGATGGAAAATCATATTCGCCCGTTAAGCAAGCGATTTCCATTCGAACGAGTATCGAAACTAATTCGACATCGAGCGAATCCAGAGAAACTTCTGGAATCTTTGCCACGCCGCTCCTCATAGTTTATTTAAGACGACAAAACCGTGTATCGGCAACCGCGCGCGTCAATCGTCTCGGTTTCACCTACCCTGCGGCTGTATCAATACGTAATGTATTTACACTTGTCTACTACCACCGCAACAACTGTCCTCCATTTATTATGCGCATATCGGCGGGAATATGTGAATACGCGGATCCTACAGGTACAAACGCGCACGCAACGAGGCGAGCGTGTGCGCAAACACGAGACACCCATGGCGGATCGTTCAGCCATAAACCATGGCGGTTTACGTTATCGTCTGGCCGGATCTACCCGTCGGCAAACTGCTGCAATTTGGCTAACGTTCCTTGCAGCCCGCGTGTATGTGTATGTGCGTGTGTGTACTCGTGGAAATTGCTAGGGAATGAAACGACGCGCATCCACCACCGACTCATCCCAGTGGACCGACTTTTCCCCTCCCCCTCTCCATATTTTTCCCATAATACATAATCGAATGATTAACGACGAGTTCGTATATAAAGAAACGTCCGTATTCGGCCCTCGAGTGTCCGTCGTTCGACGTTTATCTCGATCGCGAAACGACGGCGAAGAAGGAAGGAGGGGAGAGGGCAGACGGGAGAGTGGACAAAAAAGTAATTGGTTCTGGAGTCGAGTCCACGCGAAAGCTTCACGAGAAGAAATTAAATATAAATGAAACATATACTATATATATATATATATATATAAAGAGAGAGTGTGTGTGTATCGGTTTCTTTAATTCTATTTACTTTGAGGACGAATTGCGCGGGGAAATCGAACAGCTTCTGAAGAATATAGGAGAAAACTTTTACGTTCTTTCTTTTCTTTTATCCCCAAACTTAACAAATATGGAGTAAAACAATTTGGCAAAGGAATTTCCATAAAAAAAATCTCGCGACAAAGAATATTTCCTCCTCGTCGTTTCCCGGCGACAGATGCGGACTATCAACTCGTCGTTGTTTTACGAGTTTTGTCCCCTCACTCTTCCCCCTTCCATGGAACGAGGAGCCACGTTGCGTCGACTTGTTTGTCGGTCCGTTTCGCGGTCCAGACGGGGCAAACACGACGGAAACCGATTGCGCCGCACGCACCGGCCGTGTCTGGGGCCAAATTAAAAATCAATTCGAGAGGACCGCGTTAATTCGAAAGTGTTCGACCGGCTGTTCCTCCTCACCGGACAGTACGGACAGTTCTCGGTCGGTAATACGCGCGAAAAGTTCCAAACCAAACGGCCGACACCCTCCTTCTTCTCGTCCAAAATACTTCCGTTACACGTACATATATACGTGCGTACAGGTTCTTCGCGGTCGCTCTATCCGCGTTGCAGATTCGATTAAAAATTTGTTTGGCCGCGAATTCGAAACGCAAAATTCGAAACTGTTGCGCCCAGTTTCTACATGGGAATTTTTTTTTTTTTTTTTCTATTCGCGGTTCGCTTATCTTGACGTTCAACTGCGTGTACATATACACTGTTCGATTAGTCGGCGAGAAATATTTATAACGGAGAGAGAGTGTATTAAAAGTGTTGTATAGAAATAGGAGCAGAGGGAGTTTTGGTACAATATTTATGTAGGATCGTTTGTTAAACCGTAAACCTTTCGCGTCACTCTTTGAAACTGTGAAGAGAGATTGGCGAATTTCACGATTTCATATATCCGTTTAAAAGTTTATTCTCGATATTTCGTCCTTGCTTTCCAGGCTTTTTTGACGAAAAACTAGTTTTCACGTTTCGAAAAATAATTCAAACTTTTCTCATCTACGTTATATAATGAACGAAATGGAAATCTATCGATGTCAAATGCAGAGAGCGCGAGAAACGGGAATTCTCCCCCTTCAGCAGTTCCAATACGCTCTTCCCTATTTACCATACCGTGGTATCGAGCAACGAAAATCGAAAATATTTCTCGATTCGTGGAAACTTTATTACCAGATATTTCGAAATCGAAACTTTATCGTTTTATAATCTTTTCTATCTATATTCCCCAGGATTGAACATCCAAATCCATCATCCGCGTTTCCATGTACACCGTTGAAAATATACTTTTTCAATTATCTAACTAACGTTTCGAAATTGCGCAACAGTCCCTCCGCGTTGCACTCCTTCTGTCCCATCAACTGTACCGCGCTAAAAGTCCTCCATCGAACCGTTCCCCCGTACGAATGTTCGAAACTTTCTCAGGCATACGTGCTGACTCGGCACGACGAGAGGCGTCAGCCAATCGCGTGCCCGTATTTTCGTGTACTCCGACAACCTTGCCCGCGCTTCTGTCCATACTTCGCCCGTAAATGTGCGAACGAACAACGAAATATAAATTATAAAACCGAATCGTAAGAAATTTTCCAAGTTAATAAACTTATCCCGTTATACCCAAACGTAATGATAATCGATTATTCGAACAATTTCGATGGATAATTAACATTAATTCGAATCATTTTATTTAATTTCATATTATTTTTCTCGACATCTACGACTTACCGTAACCGCATACGTACAATAAATACGCAAAATTGGGCAAAGTTTCCACTTAATCCGTCAATTCTCGTTTTCGAGGACGAAAACAAAGTACAACATACACGACAATCATTCGTCAATGCTACGATCCCTCTCTCGAGCCACCTCTCGCTCTCTGTCACCGCTCTCCTCCTTTTTTCCCCGCTTTCAGGCAATGCTCGATCCGACGGAACGAAGTTTTGGAGCTAAAGTCATTTCGCTCGCGCAATCTAAGTTAAGTGACTTTCGAGAGCCCTCCCCCGCCCTAAACTCGCCCCAACGGCGCTGTGCTGGGCGATATCCAACCCTTTCTCTCCTGTCCTCCGCCAGGAGAGGGGGAATTCGAGATCTAACGATTATGTCGGCCGTTAAGTTGGCACGGTCGCTCGCACGGCTGAGAAATCGACCCAGCCCATTGTCGCACGCCGTTTCCTTCGATCTGTGTTGCGCATCGGGGCGCCTCTGTCTAGCATTTTTCAAGGTGACAGGTAGGAGACTTTCAACGATAAGTTTGAGTATTCGAATAATCGTCTTAAGAAGTCGAGGGAGAGAGAGAAACCTCGAAAGAAATTTTCTTTCCTTTTTGATAAATAAATAAAATAATCTATTACTAAATTTGTTAAAAAGATATAATTACGAGAAAAATTAGATGAATCGAGCTCTCGTCAATTGCGCGAGGATATGAAAAATTAATAAGCTCGTCTAACGCGTTCGTCAATCGGGAATATATATCGAATTCACGGTGGAGCGCTCGTTTCCAATTTGCAACCAAATTCTCCCTCTCCCCCTCTCTTCGATATCCATCTCTCGCAGGCGTTAAACCGTGGAAAAGCTGATGGATATGTCGAGGCGTTCGTAAGACCATTGACAGCGGAAATGAGCGATGGAGGGGTCGGCCGTTCCTGGAGCGGGAATTGCCTCGATTTTCCAAGAGTCACGAGCGCCACCTCGTAAATACGGCCATTCCGCAATTTTTCCCCTCTTTTTTCGCGCTGCCGGAAAACTGACGCTGTGCGCGCACAGATAGAGAGGCGCGCGAATCGTGGAGCCGTGAAGCGATATCGAATGGAACGGAGAACTAAGCACGGTACACAGAGAGCGTTATAACCGTGTTTGACCGTCGAAAAACGAAAATCTACCGCGGGCACCGAGTCGTGGAAGGCGATTTCGGCACCATTTCGAAGAGGCTCGTGGGAAACGCGGTTTGGAATGGTCTTAAATTGGAAGGAAAATGGGCGGAACGTGTGTTGGTGATCAAGCCGTAAATCAAAGTGGAGAATAAGGAAACGATAAATTCTCCGAATACAATTTAATTTTTCGAATGGGTGTCCTCGTCAAATGTACGGCGAGGGGAAAAAAATATCTCGCGCATCCTTTGAAAACGAGTTCAATTTTTGTTTATTTTCTCTTTTTTTGAGATGCCGAAAGAATTAGTTTCGATGCGCGTAGGAGAGAATTTTTTAAAAAGTATTCGTCGATCGGAAGGAAAAATCATATTCAATTTTTTTGTCACTAATTTCATCGAAAATTCACGATCGACGAGTGAAAAAGCTGCGGATATAAAGATTTGTTACGATTATAGATCAAAACTCGTGAAAAACAACGAGTTTTCAATCGTTTTGCAGCTTCGAATCGTTTGATCCGATTTAAAAAAAATTTATTTCGTTTTAAAGAGTGTATGATATATAAGGGAATATCGATGGGATAATACGTGAATTTTAAAGAACGATAACGAAGAGTGAAATGATAATTCGAGGACGAGTTTATTTCTCTTCCTCCCTCGTTGATAAACGAGTCTGTAACATTTTTTTTTTCCACGACGCTGCTTGATATTCCATTAAGAACGGGGAACGAGAGGGATTCGACGTGATTAACGCAAATGCGCACTGTTAAATTCGTTGGTCGTTTATCGGGGTTATTGTTAATTCGATAATTATACGGGGTCGTGACTCGTTACTAGTCGTTCCTAATTAAAAGTTCAACGATACACCCATTGCGAGCGTAGTTCCCCGCATCGCTCTCTTGATGAAGCGACATCGATGACAAAGTTAATTGAGCGTTCGTGGTTCTTTTGAATTCGTATCGCCATTCGATACGATGAAACGCTAGAGTTTAATTCTACGTGCCCCCGTCTTTTTCTTTTTCCCTTCCCTCCCGCCGATGACGACGGTCCGTTCGACGCGTTACGATTGCAGAGAAATTTGTTCCCGATGAAAAATTTCTGCGCGATAAATGTACCGTAATAATATTTTACGCGCAACGAATCGACGCGTTTCTTCGAAATACGTAGTTAATCGCAAAAAGTGTTTGGCTTTGTGAATGTTAAATAAAACGAACTCGCGTTTTTGTTCTGGCAAATTGAAAAAATCGCTCGAGGCAGTCGTAGATTTCCAATGTGTATTTTGTTTCTAACATCGTTTGAGTAAACAGTACAGAATGTAAATAGTACACGATTTGCGTCGTTACATTTCACGATGTTGTTCTCTTGAACGTATCCATCGTTCGAACTATAATTTGTCAATTTTTTCTTCTTACGCGCTAAGTAAGGAACGCAAAACAATTTCCATTTTCTACGGTGAAAGTAATCTCTTATGCGCAAAATAATCGTGAAAGAAACCGCGTAAATTAAAAATAATCGGCAAAGTACTCACCCAACAGTTTCATAACCTGGGACTGGCTGATAAAGATATTCAAGTATCCATCGCTGCACCCGACCAGAACCAGAAGAACGAACAACTTGCATCGCAATAAATCACACGATCCATCACCCCACCGCATTGTTTCACATAATAACATCACGTACCGATCGTGATCACGCGCGAAAAACCGTCTACCACTTTTACCGCTTTTCTACATGGTCTACACGCGTGACCATAACCTCAAAAAAGTCCTGTGGCTCGCGTCCACAACGACAAACGTCACTCGCATCTTTTTTACCGTGCACGAAATCCTCGTTCGACGTTACGTTTCCACGTGGCCGATCCTCGAGTGCACAATTCGAAAACTCGATCGAACTTTACGAAACGAATTCCATCTTTACGAATTGCCGAAAGAATGGAACGTCGAAGGATATCTGTTCGATCTGTGCGTCACGGATCATCCATAGTCGAACGAAATATCGATGAGAGCGAAGGTCACATGGTTACTCGTCGCGTCGGCGAGATATCGAAGGGAAGGATCGAAACGCGGGAGAAACGACCTCTACGTCGTCGGTGTCGGAGCGCAACTGACGAATGTCGTTTGCTGAATTGAAAGCGCCACGAATCGCGCATGCGCGCTTTCCGGGGTGCGACACCGAATACGCGACGAATCGTGGGGTATAACACGATGTGCGTACAACCCTATGAATCGCGGTAAGTGTAAATCACACCTTTGGATGGCCAACCAACCGTGATGCACTATCAGAATCGTCGAAATATCGAATAATATCAAAATAGGAGAACGTGAAATAATCTGTCTTTTCATATTTTTTCTCTTTACCTTCTTTCTCTCTCTCTCTTTTTTTTTTTATAAAATAAATCGAGGTTAAGGAATAAAAGAAAGCAAGTATCGAGTGAAATACAAATGGTATGTGGAATAATAATCGGCAAGAATGGCTTTAGAACGTTATGGGAAAATTTAGCGGGGAAATCTTTTCGTATAAAGGGGATTTAAATATTTTTGATGTTATTGGATTTTGAAGGATCAGACTCGTCTTGACGTTGAACGATGACGGGATTCGTGCTACTATCGCCGACTGGTTTACGTTTTGAATACCGTTTATGGAAGACAAACACGGTGTTTCAACTTTGCAAATCCCGTTATAATTTAAACGCCGCCGCGATAGAATGTTTTGCGACCGATGTGAAAATAAATCGAACCATCTTTAGCGGAAAATTTTTCAAAACGATTCGAATTAATTTTTAATAACGAAAATATAGTAAAAAAACACACTTTACTCGATTATCAATCAAGAGAAAAAAAATAAAGAAAAAAAGTTTTTTTTTTTTGCCTCCTCCCCGGGAAAGCTTTTATCGAATCTTCGATTTTCTATCGACGTTTCGATGGAAAACGCATAGCAGTTTGAAAATGGTAGAGAATGGTAGAATTTAATTAAAGATCTTTTCTCTCTCTAACCATTAAATCTCTTTCTTCCCCTTCGTCCTCCACTGTTTCCCTTTTCCATCCTTCTTTCTTCCATCCGTCCTCTTTATCCCCCTCTCGCTTTATCCTCTTTTCCACCCTGTTCTACCCTGTCTACCTGTTTCCCTTTCTCCGTACTTCACTGCACCGGGCACACCATGCACAGTTTGCAACTAGGATTCACGATTTGATCTTCGTCAGTTTAACTTTCATGGTGTAGCAACGTTCCCCAGCCGACGAAACGGGACTTTAATTATACCACGGGGTTAATTAATTCCGTCAAATCCTGCAAAGCGCGCTTCGCTATCCTCTTTACTTCCCTCCCTCCCCCCTTTTCCACCCAGCTTCGAACTTGAAATTCACCCCTCCCCGTGATTTTTCAATGTTTTCAATCAGTAAACAACACGGATGGAACAAGAAGCTTCGTTATCCTCCTTCGTCTTATTCTTCGATATTTGAAAATTGCAGAAATCTCATTTCTTCGATATATCTTGTCTGTCGTCAGATCTTCGATTGGTCTTGTTCCAGAGATGCGTGGCGCATCTTTAATTGGAATTGTTGAAACGAAATTTTGAAAACCAGTTTTGATTGGTTATATCGTTAACGCGCACTAACTTTTTTCCTTGCCTCGACACTATTCTTTTCGATAACAGAAAAGTAAAACACGTTGAAAAATGTTTTTTTCGGTCTTTGTTATCACGCACGAAAAACACGCACAATCGCGTACGGAATCGAACGAATTTTTCTTATAAATAAATCAATGGAACGAATGGAATGTTCTCGAAATTACATAATAACGGTTTGGAATGAAGTTGGCTGGCTAAACGTTCGACTAGCGACACTCGTGTGAGAAAACGAAATTACTTTCCGAACGACCCAATAATTTCTACTCTAGAATGAAGTTGGCTGGCTAAACGTTCGACTAGCGACACTCGTGCGAGAAAACGAAATTACTTTCCAAACGACACGTTTATTTTTTTAAAACGTTATTCTTTGAAAATATGTTACGAAAACGGTGATACTATCGAAAACATCGAGTTAATAATTTTCCACTTTCTAATTTAGCCGTGATAATTAACGCCCGGCTTCCAAAGGTTTATCTTCACACGACCGATTACGAATGTTAAATTGCTTTCGAATTCAAGTGTCTTCTTATTTATGGGAAGTGATGCGAGCACGTGTGCACCGAGTCGGAAGTTTAATTATACGGAGGGGGGAATTAATTAACTCCGTGAAATCTCGCGGAACTCATCCAGAGGTTGATCAGAACCGATCGGCAACTAATTAATGGTCAATCTGTTTTTTTCCTTATCGGATTCTCATAGTCTTCTCAGTTTCAATTCGCTCGAGATTTCTCCGAGACTCCGTATTTGAAAAGTATTTGAAAAACGAGATAATTTTTTTTCTTCTTCAAATTCTATTTCACGACGAAAATTTCAGCTAATTTAACCCAATAAATTCGAATAAATTTTAATCTATCTTCCTAAAGCCTGAAAAACGAAAAAGTTTCGTATCGCGAAATTTCACGCATCGAATCGAAAGCCAAGGATAATCCAATATACGGAGACCGATAAATTTTAACTATCCTTTTCGACTTCGCCCATTACGAGAAAACGAATTTTCGCACGAGCGATCGGAAGAATAAAGATCTTCGAAAACTTTCGTCTCTGAAAAAAAAATTCTGAATAATGAAACTGGGACACGGACAAACTTTCCGTTTCGGTCAACGGGCGTACAGAATCGGGTGCCACTTTGACGATAAAACGATTGTCGAAAAACGGACACCTGTAAAAGCTCGCACGAATATACGAACATACACACACATATATATATATATATATATACATATATAAAATCGAGCAAAGTCATCGCGCAACCGAGCTCTGTATAAAACCGTGGATGGAGGATGTAGAATCCCGAATCCATTAAATATTTGAACGGACGAAAGAGGCGAGGGAAAGGAAGATTCCCGGAGGAGGAAGTCCTCCTCCTCCTCCTCCTCCTCCTTCTCCCTCTTAGCCACCGGTACCTAGTATCTCTCTGTATTAATATTTACATTTACATTTCTTCGTCGTCGTTCCTCTCTTATTTCAACTTGATACAGCCAGGTGGTCGCTCGGCCCAGCTTTTAGGTCGCGCACGCTCCAGTCATCGCTTCCATCCCTCCCCCCTTCCACGTATTATTATGACGGCAAATATCTTTCACGCTGTATCTATATAAATCGTGTAGCGGCAGACGGTGGGCTTTAATCTTGAATTTGCATTTCCGTGCGTGAATGGATATAGGAAGAGGAGGGATATGGGTCCGATTGGGTCCAATTTCGTGGCATTAATTTTGTGATACAAAAATTGGATCCAAGGGTTTCTTATCGAAAATATATTTTCGATCGATAATTTTTAATTCGATTGTTTTTAATTATATTAGTGATTTTTATCGATGGTAATATTCGTGTTGTGTTTTGATAGGCGAAATTTAATTTTTTTTATAATATGGATTTATAATTGGATTTTATAATTGATTTATTGATTAAATTTTTTGATTTTAAAATTATTATTTTATTAATTTCAAGATTGTAACAATATTATTTGCTGGATTAGTAGCAAAAGTTTGAATTGGATATAAAAAAATTGTGTTGCCTGTTTAATATCAAGTCAGGATTTATTAACAAGAATAGTGTCATTATAGAATTTAATGAACTTAATATTTTTACATTTATTTATTCGTGCGAAATATCTCATATTTATCCAATTAAAGAGAATAATTTTGATATTTTCGATATCAAGATATTTCCATTTTTAGATTTTATTCAAAAAATTTAATCATTCTATGATTAGAAGAATAAATTATTTTTCTACAATTAATTTAACCGTTGAAACGATATATTTTCAGTGAACAATACGTATTTGGCCTTAAAAAATTCGGTTTCGATCCTTTTTCAGGAATATCAACAATATCAAAAAACATCTTTGAAGAATAACGTACACGATCGTATAATTAATTTTCTTGTTGAATTTTAAATTTTCGAGTGTTTAAAATTAAAAAAAAAAAAAAAAAAAAAAAAGAAAAGGGAAATCGGACTGATCCCCTTTAACGCCCTCTAAGAGGCGTTGAAATCCTCCAGAGAGAGGATGTACACGCGTATATACACACTTTTATCAAAATATTAGCATCGAGTGTAATTAATTAACCAGCGTGTCGAAGGTAAGGGAACTGCGTGTAAATTTTTAATATCGAGCGGGGAGGGGGAGAGGGGGAGGGGAGAGAGTGAGCCGGAAGCGCGAGAGTGGCGCGCGTTTAGGATGCCCGCGGGAATTGAGGGGGGAGAGTCGCCTCGAAGGATTCCGCGGGGCTCGAACCGATCCGTCCGATCCATCCGTTTTGTAATGAAAAGCTGGAATACAATTAGCGGTGAATTTATTTAATTAACGGGGCGTCGGTGGAGGACGAGAGTGAACAAATATCTATAACGAAAGGGACTCTAACGAGGTTCTCGAGACGGTTTCCCTCCAATCAGCCGGATCATTAACTCTGATAATTAATAATGATTGGAAATCGATCCGTCCACCACCGATTCTTCCCAATCCACTGTCGCCGAACGAGTTCCACTTTCACAAGTTTTCGCACCAGGGAGGGGAATAAAGATGCCTCGCGAAGACGTATTTATTATTTCATCGAACATTTTGCACAAAGATCACATCCGTTTTTCTTTCTGCTTTGTTTGAGAACAGGAATCGATCTTCGAGACTGTGAGGGATTTTTCAAAGTTTCATTTTTTTTATATTTTTATGTTTTATTTAGGGGGGGGGGGATATTTTCTTTTTAAAAAGATGATTTTTCGATCCGTATCGAAACGCTTATCGAGTGAAAGTATTCGATTCATATGCCTGTTGATGGTTGAAGTATTTAAAGACGCGCGCATTCGACAAATTGTGTGAACGATGATCGCTCTTAAGCAAATAAATAAGTGAGCGAGCAATCGGTATGAACATGCGAGGCAGAGAGGGAAGGGAAGCCCGATGGCTGTCGCTGAAACACGCGAGCAATCCATTTAAATCATTCAACGTACTTTCAATCGTTTTCCCTTGGAAACGTGATCCCACGCTACCAATTCGCAGACGAGAAATTCCGTTTGAGAATACTTCCACGTTCTATCGAGTACAAATTTAAAAAAAAAAAAAAAAAAGGGAGAAGAACACTCGTTTCAAAATGGATAAATAAATTTCAAATAAAATTTACTCGAAAAGAAAATAAAAAATAGAGAAGAATTTATTCCGATATTTTTCCATCAATTGCCAAGAATTGTAAGGATTCAAAGGTTTCTAGTAGTACTTGACACGATGCGAGAGTATATATGAATGGAACCTACATTTTTCCTGAAAATGTTCTTCTAAGAATCGTACATCTACGCTTTTCCAGAGAGCCGCGTCTCTCATTCGTCCCATTCGGAAGGACAAATCTTTCTCTTTCACCGGTGATGGGCAAAATTTAATAATTCGAGTTACTTCGACGACGATTTATCGTTCAGAATGTAATAATAATCGTGCAGCACTAAACAAATAGGTTATACGAAAAGCGAATCAATTACAACAGCCACGAATAAATATTATTCAAAATTATTTTGATAAATAATTACTTAAGCCTTTTTTTTCAACGATAATTAACAATTTTGCTCTTTACAAACAAAGTTTCGTACTTTTAATCTTCTATGCACTATCTTTTATATATATATATATATATATATATATATATATATATATATATATATATATACATATGGTTGTTCGGAAAGTAATTTCGTGTTTTCACACGAGTGTCGCTAGTCGAACGTTTATGCAGCCAACTTCATTCCAAATTGTGTTATACTTCGAGACGAAATTGACGTTTCGTGGTTTATAAGAAAAATTCATTTGATTCTGTGTGCGTTTGATTGTGTTTCGTGCGTGATAACAAAAGTGAGCAAGACCGCAAGGAGCATTTTCAACGTATTTTACTTTTTTATCATCGAAAAGGTAAGAATGATATTGAAATAATAAAAGAAAGTCGCGCGAAATCTACGGAGAAACGGTGTAATAACGATAGACCAGTGTAAAAACTGTTTTTCAAAATTTCGTCACGACAATTAAAGATCGAGAAATTGCAACGAGATTAAACAACCCAATATATACAACTCTCTCGCGTGGTAAAAATCTTAGAATCGCAAATAATCCTTCGATTCGCGAGAGGATCAGAGGGAAAAGGGATATCGCTATCTTTTAACGACTTCGTTCGAAATCGACACTGATCTTGGCCATTCGAAAAGTCGATTTTCCGATCCGAGAAAAGAAGAAGAAGAAGAAGAAGAAAAGGGAATTTCCAAAGAGTCGAGTAACGAGTGAAAAGAGCAAAGTTACGATACGACGATGTTACCGCCATGTTTCCATAGGAAGAAGAGGAGGGGGGACATTCGTATCGACCCGATCGATATTTCGCCGAGACATAACTCGATAGAATATCGAATGAACGCGTCAAGCCCTGCAGGGCCACGTCGATTCATTCCCCCTCAGTAATGAGTCACGGAACTGTCCACCACCACAATTTCTCATAGGTGAATTTTTCTCTACTCTACTATTACGCTTAGTCGAGTTTCAACGAAATCAAAATTTTCATTTCATCCGTTCCTCGCTGAGAATAGATGTTAGAGAAATATATTTTTATTATCTCATTTTTGCATTACGTGGCACGATAAAAGAACGGTAGTTGATCAACGGTAGTACCCAATTGTTATACATCGACCATTCGAGAGAAAGTAATATCGTGGCTTACAAAAAGCCCCTCCTCCCCTCGCTCTGCGTAATATTTATGATATATAAGTTGGAAAACACTGTTGTACGGCCTTCCTTATATATATATATATCCCCTTAATGGAGTTAAGCACGCTCCTTTTGGGTGGTGGAGGGGGGAATATAGTGGTAAATCGACTCGAATAAAACGAGGATGAGCGAAGGAGGACGTAACGTTATATATATTTTACCAGGGAAAGGAAATTTTGCGATCTTTGAAACTCGGAGGAGGAGAGCGCGTTTTCGTGCTCTCGTCCAAGGAAAGGAAATTGCTTTTGCCTTCGGGAAAGAATTTTTTCGAAAAAATCAAAAGAATTTTTCTCAAAATTTCAATGTCTATTGTGTAGTAAAATTGGGGAGGGAAGGGTCAACAAGTAAGAAGGGTGCTAATTCTCTCGTTATATTCTCCTTTCCATCTCCCCTCTGTCCTTTTCCCTTCTTCTGTTCTCCGGACCGGCCGATAATGGACTTTTAATGCGCTCGATTCGCCGATCCTCTCCACGTTAAGATCTCCATATTTCCGATTTCCTTTGCCTCGAACGAAAAAAAAAAAATGTCTCCTCCTTCGTCGCCGCTTTCCACTCTCCCCCTCCCTTTAATTCGTCCTCCCGAAGGTATGATACAATTTCACGCGTTCGAACATTCGTAAGAGGATCGTACGATCGTTTAATAAACTTATCCTTGCGGTATTAACTTTTATTTTTTTTAATTAGGATAAAACGAGAGGCGAGAGAAAGGAATTAAGAAGATCGGTTAATGTAATCGATTGATATCCCTAATTGGATCGATTCGATTGAATGTGGAAATAAAATAAAAGAGGAGAGCTCGATAACTGCGTTGAGACGCGTTGGGGGTCGGTTTGGAAGCTGTTTGCCCGGTTTATAAGGAGCGAAGAAGGGCGCGCGCTTCGATTGGAATGCTGTCCGTTAAAGATAAGGGTGGCCACCCCTCCACGAAAAGGATCCTACAATATGCTAGACACCGCGCTGTCACGTACCGGGTGGTCATTTTCCATCGGAACGGTAGCCTAATTAATTTTATTTTGAGTTAAAATTTCGGGAAACGATTGAGAGTATTCGTAACGATCGACGATCGTTGACCGCGTGTAATGCGATAGACGCGCCATCTCGCGTAAGATTTTAAACTTGGCTGCACACAGTGCGTATTTGATTAATATTAATGCGAGTCACGAAAACAGAGCCACTTTTTGGTAAAATTCAAACGTCCCCTACAATGATCGTGCCTATTATAAAGGGAATGAATCTTCGATATTTCTTCTTTGCATTTGAGACGAGACGGTTGGATTAATCACCTCCTTTCTTCTTTTCTTCTTTTCGAAATGGCTGGCATCGATGGGAAGCTCGCAAAACACCCTGTAGAGGGCGCGTAGAGAGCGGAAAGCAGATCGAATGGCGGTCTCCTTATCGCGCAGCGCCACACTGACTAAACGGCGAAATACGATTCCGCACTTTGTTTCCTCGCGCCCTCTGCGATAATTGCACGGTCGGATTGCATTCCTCTGCCACTTTCTTTGAGAACGGTCACGAATAATCCGTCCCGCCCCGTTCAGGGAAAAATTCTAGACGAATTTAATCGCTTTATCCATACCCTGTGTTTCGAAAATTCCAAATTCGAAAAAGAAACTTACTCTCGAATCAGAGTAATATTTTTATTTATCTCGCGCGTTTAAAATCGCAAATATATTATATATTAATTGCAAGCGTACAAGAAGGGATTTTATACAATAATCCTCGTCCTTCGAATCGAACTCGGAATCGAACAAACGTGGTTTGCTTTGGATAGCGTTAACGCGTTGCGTATATCGTATTAAAACTTTCCTAAAAGAATATACTTCGCATTAAAATTTTTCTCTCTTGATAAATCCAATCCTGTCGGCACGTAATGAACAAAGAAACGATTTAAAAACGTAGAATTTGCGAAATAATATTCCGATACGATTATTTCCCCGCTCGACGAGCAGTGACGAGGCCTCCCGCTATTCGCATCGCCAAGTTGTTTAGAGGGAAAACAAAGCGATTTCACGGTATTAAATTAATAGATCCAGACGGACGAGGGAAGTTGTTTGCGACTTTAAGCCTCCCTACGTGACTTCCGTTAACACCGTCGGCTTATTTTATTTCCCGATCGTGCCGTGTACAAACGATCGTATTAAAAAAAATCTCATCGATTCCTCCCCTCTTTTTTTCTCCCCCCTTCCCTATAAATAATTGATCGCGTGCCGATTTCAAATATCAATAACCCTTCACGCAACTCGCGTTTTTCGACGAAAAATCGTCTTTCTTCTCTGCGAAATCTCGTTATGTATTCTTATTTTCTAAAATTAATCTCGATAATAATAGTTTAATCTAATAGGAATAATAATAGTTTGTCGATCGAAAGAGAAAGGAAGGAAGAAGTTTTGAATTAATAAATTAAAAAGAAAAAAATACTGAAAAAAATTTTTGAGAAAAATTCTTAGAGATGGTCCGACGAATGTAAATTTTCCCCCTTTGGAGGGAAAGACGCAAAGACACGCGGGATGTTTATCTTTTTATTGTCGAAAAAAGTTGGGCGACGAGGGTTGAAGAAATTCCGGCGGAAGAGGGTGGGGGTGAATTTATAGTTTATTACTCTTGGCAGAGTTCATTGAAACTTGGCGGCCTATGAGAGCAATAAAAAAAAGGGGAGGAGAAAAAACGAATTTTCTTCTTCTTCTTTTTCTTCTAACGATTTCTACGATCAAATTTCATTATGTTCGAATATTCGAAGATGCGTTAACTTCGATATTATATTCTTATTTTCCAAAATTAATCGAAATTATCGAAATAGTAATAGGTCAATCGATATTTTCTGACCTAAACTTTGCCTTATCGTCAGATAACGAATTTTCGAAGATACGTCAACTTCGATGTCAACTTATTTTCCAAAATTAATGTAAAGATTGTCGACTGAAAGAATAACAGTCAAAGAAATGGATTAATATTCTCTGACGTGAAGCTTGCATTGCCTTTACATATCGTCGATATTTTATTCTTATTTTCCAAAATTAATCTAAATAGTAATAGGTTGCCGATTGAAAAACTAATAGGATCAATATTCTCTAACGTGAAATGAAATAACGAATGAAGAAAACTCGTCCTGTGAAACCGAGGAGAGAATTATTTTTACGAAATAATAGAGTAGAGTACGTTAATAAGCAAAATGAAAAAAAAGAGGGGACTTTAATTTTTCCAAAAACGTTTGTGACAAGAGATATCGCTTTTTGGGGGAGAACGATATTTTTAGACGAGTCTAAGTTTAATATTTTTAACTCGAATGGGCGAAATTATGTATGGAGGGGAGCGAATACGGCGATTGGACGTTCAAAATGTACGGCCAAACGATAAAACACGGCCATGGTGTGGGTAGGTTCGTGTAGCGGCAGCTAGTTGTACGGAATACTCGATAAATACAAATATCTAGATATTCTGAATAACAATCTGAAAGATAGTGGCCATAAGTTTTTGGAAGACTTCTAATTTCAACGTACACCGTGGATATCGTTAGGTGTAAGATATCGTTACGTACGTTAAATACAAAATATTAAATAAATTTGAAATATATCTTCAAAGCGGAGAAATAATTATAGAAATATTGGAATTCCATCGATCGTAATTTTACGAAATCGCTGTATGGAAACGTCGACCGAGACGAATTATTACGAAGATAATTTTAATCAATATTGCATATATGTATATACGAAGCGATTCGAATATTTTTCCAATCTGTTAAATTAAATGCGTGATTGTAATAAATGCATTGACAACTATTGTTATAAATTGGCGAATCATTTTCAAATAATAATCTCGGGAATTCCCTTCCGCCTAATACAAGTTCCTTTCACTTCGTATAATATTTCGTTCATGAATAATTTGAAATATAAACGTTCGAATATTTTCGTTACCCCACCCCTGCCTATGCAAAAATATTTGTCCGCTCGGTTAAAATATACTCGATCCTTCTAAACAAAATATCGTGGATTGACGTTTAATCTCTTTTCTTTCTTTCTTTCTTCCTCGAAAAAGGAAAGTTTCCATCTTCGTCGCGCAACTGCAAAAAATATCGGCGGAACGGTTGCCATTCGTGCACACGTGATTTCGCCTCTTCCCCCCCTTCTCCCGCCGCTTTGGCGTTGGACGGAGCGAGAGAGGAATGGCGGCCGGCCAAATTTTATATATTTCCAGCCGTTGACTCGTGGACAGCAATTTGCAGGTCTTTACGATGTTCACGTGGGAGGGAGGGAGGTTGAAAGCCGTTTCTCGAAAGGAGGAGTAGGATTGGCCGAAAAGTGGCGGTCGTGGGGCTCCCTGCCCCCCGTGTTTGTCGAGATACAGGCCGCTGCCGGATAGCATTCAACCCCGATGGGCTTAGATGGCAGGGGACGTCCGGGAGGGCGAGAGCTTTTTACGAGCTCTTGGCCCGGTTGAAATTTGTCCGAATATATCCTGCAACCTCGCTCTCGGCCGCTCGAGGCAAGGGCAAATCAAGAGATAATAAAAAGGAGAGTCGAATCGCCGCCAATTCTCCTTCTCTTCTTTCTTTTCTTTTCTTTTCCCAGAGTTGGAAGAGTTAACTAGTTAAAAATCTGAAAAGTTTTAAGTTTTCTTGAAACGTTTACTCGATCTGTAATCTCGTTTTCGATCTTACGAATTATTTGTTATTTGTTATTGTTATAGAAATTTTTGGATCGAGAATTTTGGCCGTTTTGATGCATTTTTTTTTTTTTTAGCGGGATTAAAAGAGACGAATGCGATCGTGATTCGGATCGAAAGGGTTACGAAACGATAGATTATGGATATCGTATATTTTTACGGGTCGTTGGACGCGGAGGTATCCTTACTTCGAATCGTGACTTCTCGACCCTAAAACGTTTTGTCATTGCGCCGGCCTCTCAAACATTTATCACCGGCCTTTTCCCACCCCCTTCGTCCCCTCGTTTCTTGCTACTCGACTCGTTTCTTTGTCCTGCCAAGTCGCACGAACGGAAAGGAGAAGGATATACTCGAAAAATATACTCTTTCTCTCTCTCTCTCTCTCTCGTTTTTTTCTTTCTCTCTTTCCTTTCCCCCTCCCCTTCCTTTTTTAAAGATTCGCCAACCTTTACTTTCCTCTTGGCAAGAAGAGGTAAACGCGAAGTTGCACGTGATGAAATGAGTACGAAACGTTCGTGAAATATGATACCCTTGGAGAGAAAAAACCGTGTAATTTAGATACGTATATCGTCAAATACGTAATTCCACGAGTTTCTTTCGAAGAACGTTCTAGAACGATAAAGGTAAAGAATAAGCGTTCAACCTTTTCCAAATTGAAATTATTCCAAGTAAGAAGAAAGAAGGAAAAACTCGAAACACCGATGATATTTTGTTTAATTTTTCCCAATCTCCCTGAAAAAGATACGCGACAAAATTTCGTTCTCTTTTTCGAAAGGGAAAAGGGAAACGAACGAAACCAAAGGGACAAAATAATAGTTCGACACCGCTGAATCAAAATCGCGCCATCTCACGGAGATTCAAACTGCCGGAATGGAAAGTCGCGCGTTATGAATTACAAGTAGGAGGAGTTGTTCCATGACACGGATAATCGAGCAATCGGCCCGGTTATTAATAAAATTACGTGTAATTAGCGTATCGATTAAATTATCAGCCGATTAAATTTCCCATTGATTTACATTCAGGGTGGATAAACGGAGGGGGGGAGGGGGCAACGATCGGCCATTATCCCGATGTGTAAATATCTCGATACTCGTTTACACCGCCCCTCCCCTCACCGTGGAAATAAACGGGCAAGAGCTACACCCGATATTATCAAAATCCACGATAATGACTCGGTTAATTCGACGTCGCCGGCGATAAAATTAGCATTGGAGCCAGGAGGGTTGCGCGCAGTTGAAGAGTGAACGGGCCATGAACGAGGGGAGGGGAGAGGAACGGAGACGCGAGGAAAATGGTGGATCGCAATTTCAAGGGCAAAGACGCGTGGATTGTTCGATCTCGGGGTTTCTGGGGCAATGGATCCGCGCTTAATTTCCTAAAAGATCGAGAAAATGTAAGGCGTTTTCGATTTTGTTATATTACGATTAAAATTGTACCTGTTTTTAATCCCGACGGCGAATGGAAATCTTGGGGTAAATGATCGATTTCGCTTAGCATATATCTTCACTTCGTACAGTTTCTTTTCCGTTAATTTAACTTTTCTTCGAGAAGCCAACTAATTCGGACTATTTTTGAATACTAACCTGTTGGACAACGCCAATGAAAATCGTGAAAATAATTATTTTCCTAAACAACGACAGTACCCTACTGCCAAAAAATCGATTAAGAGACATTGGTCGATAAACCGTGCTCGCCGGATATTTTACCGACCGATCATCGCTCGCTTCGCCATGTACGAAATATTTTTAAAAAAGCGAATATGTCGATCGAGCAAAGATTAAAAACTTGGAATATATATCGCTCTCCTTCCAATTTCGTGTCGACGCGCAACCTGATATTGCACGAGGAATTACACTATTGCACGCTTAAGCGAGAACTCGACTGAAACAAGCAACTGGAAGATGAGAGCGAGAAACACGATACGTGGAATAGAAATGCAGACGGTTGAGCGAGCAATACCGCTGTGAGCAAACGCTTTCTTACGAATGTCGAGTCGATGGGTGCAGCTTCGTAACAGTATCGGATATTCAATTCGATAATAAATATATCGCATAAAACAGAACGTTTATTTATAATTTTTCGTCGTGAAGCACGTTCGAGTGAGTTAAATCCAGTTCGATCGATTCGATATCGGTTTACATCTCCGTGTGTCGATTAAACGCATCGAGGGATAGCGATCAGAGCTAGGGAGGCGAGGCTCAAAGGGAAGGTGGGAGAAATTTGCTATCGCTATCGACTGGGCGACTGGATGAGCACGCCCCCCTCGAGCAACGTCGCCCAACGAGATCCTTTACACACAATCTGAATCTTCGGAAGCTCAATTTCTCGGGTCCATAGCGTTAATTGGCGAAAGATCCGGGACGAATCGTCCTCAAAGGGATGCCTCGTCGACGAGATGACAAGAGTGTACGCTATATACGTACATGTATATATATATATATATTTCTTTTTTCGAATATGAATTTATTCCGTAATTACAAGCTGCCCTCGTTCGCTTTGACAGGAAATTTCGCTAATTACGATCTTCTTTCAGAAGGAAGGAAGGGGAAGCCTGCCTCCGAGGATATGGCGATCCACAGAGTTTCCAACGTCTCCAATTACGGAATTCTTTCTCCTTTTTCTTTTTTCCTCGTCCTTTAACAATTAGACGCTCGATAATTATTCGACCTCGGTTTAAAATTTTCCAAAATTCGAAGGTTAATCGAATCGCTTCGAAATAAACTTGGAAATAGGGACCACTAGAAAATTCTCATCACCCAATCAATCGCGTGGATCTCATCGATCCAAAGATAACCTCTTTTTAGGCATCTCTCTCTCTCTCTCTCACTAATAATAAGCCTTTTCACGGAATTACACACTTTCGACTCGCGTCGAAATATTATACGTTGGATTGAGCATCTGATATTCGTTACACGAAATTCTTTCTTCCACGAAATGAAGTAATCGTTTCTCGTAGCCGACATGTAACATTAATTTTCGATAAAATGGATAAAATATTTAATAGGCGTTTAACCATGATATTGATCACAGATATTTTTTCCTTTTTTTCTTCAATCACAAACCTTCTCTTCCATCAGAGTTTTCGCGTATGATCAGAACGCGGATCCCGGTTAATAATTTCGTATCAATCGGCCCGTTCCAAGGGGAGGGGGAGGATCGGCGAAATCGGGCCAATGTTCCCGTTCCCGACGAGTTAGCTCAGACAGTTTTGAATATTAGATTAAACGGCGGTCGATCCCCTGTCATTAGCAGGATGCTCTAATCAAAGTCGATCCAAAGTTGGAGGCCGGTTGAGCGGCGGGTGGGTCTTATTAAAGGCGGAGCCATCTTGTTTTCCTTTCGACTTGCGATTATCCCGTGTTACTCGCATCGTCGACAGCGCTCCCTGTCTCCACCCTCGATTAAGGGATCATCGTCATCGCGCGCCCCGAGCAGTTTGCGCAGCGATACACAGGGAATTTCTTGGGAAGGGGGAAGGGGAGAATTTGGAAAGTTGGGGGTAAGAAGAGGAGGGCGTTGATTTTGGAATCGAAAGGGGTAAGAGAAATTTGGAGAAGAATGGAATTAGCGGATGGATTGGGATCGCTGTTTCACTTGACATATGGCCGTAATTAGGCACGTCCACTTCTAATTTGGCTTCGTTGGACAGATGGGATTTCGAGTGCTTGAAATAAATAGAATAGAAAAGCCATCTCGATTACTACCTATACTTTGGCTCCACTCGAATCGACACATGTAAGTTATTATTTACATCTGCAGTCCTCTTGAATAATAGGATAAATAATAATTTGGAATATGTGTGTATAGCCTCGTGGAAAAGTATGGATAAAAGAATAGTTCCATCTGAATACCAAATTTCATCTTCTTCCATTCTATGAATATATATTTTCGTGGAAAATTATGGATATCTATCTTTTTAATTTCAGAAAAAAAAGAGCAAAAGAAAATTCTATTCCATATATAATCTCGTGAAAAACTATGGATAAAAGAAAAGTTCCATCCGAATACCAAATTTCATCTTCTTCCATTCTATGTATATATATATATATATTTTCGTGGAAAATTATGGATATCTATCTTTTTAATTTCAGAAAAAAAAGAGCAAAAGAAAATTCTATTCCATATATATATGGAAAACTATGGATATCTATCTTTTTAATTTCAGAAAAAAAAGAGCAAAAGAAAATTCTATTCCATATATATTGTTTTAGAAAATTATGGATATCTATCTTTTTAATTTCTGAAAAAAGAGCAAAAGAAAATTCCATTCTATATATATTGTTTTAGAAAACTATGGATATCTATCTTTTTAATTTCAGAAAAAAAAGAGCAAAAGAAAATTCTATTCCATATATATTTTATATTTCCATATAGTTTTCCATATATATATGGAAAACTATGGATATCTATCTTTTTAATTTCAGAAAAAAAAGAGCAAAAGAAAATTCCATTCTATATATATTGTCGTGGAAAACTATGGATATCTATCTTTTTAATTTCAGAAAAAAAAGAGCAAAAGAAAATTGCATTCTATATATATATTGTCATAGAAAACTATGGATAAAAGAAAAGTTCCATCCGAATACCAAATTTCATCTTCTTCTACGTATATATATTTTCGTGGAAAATTATGGATATCTATCTTTTTAATTTCAGAAAAAAAGAGCAAAAAAAAATTCCATTCCATATATATATATTGTCGTGGAAAACTATGGATATCTATCTTTTTAATTTCAGAAAAAAAAGAGCCAAAGAAAATTCCATTCCATATATATTGTCGTGGAAAACTATGGATATCTATCTTTTTAATTTCAGAAAAAAAAGAGCCAAAGAAAATTCCATTCCATATATATTGTCGTGGAAAACTATGGATATCTTAATTTCAGAAAAAAGAGAAAAGTTCCATCCGAATACCAAATTCCATCTTCTTCCATTCTATATATAGATATATATATAAAGTGGATAATACTGGTCATAACGGGCGGAGAAGGTTAGGAGGATTTACGAGGTGTATTCCTCGCAACACGGGCCGAGTATATTAATGTGAGCATCGCGATACGAAATTATTAATACGTTGAGGTGGATGCGCAACGTGGTATGCGTCATATGAGGCGTCTCTCCCCTCCCTTCTCCATGCAATAGTCGGGTGGGAGAGGTAACGAAGCGCGTGGCAGCGTGCCGAGGAGTGGAAGAACAATTTCAGCCGCGAGGAATTTAAATATTCCACGCTCGGTCGGTTTTTAAGTCGAGTGCGAGGGGAGAGGGCGATATTATTACGATAGAGAATCACGAATTCTAGCAGATTCTCGTTTTTTCCATCTCGTCGAAATGGCGAGTAGTTAGTTTCGGCGGGGATGAACTTTAGAGAGATTCTCCCAACGATCTTTTTCCACCGTTTCTCTTTTCTTTTTTCTTCGTTCGTTCCGATCGAATCGATTCGAAAAACGAAAACATCCTATTCTTATTATGACGGATAAATTCCTATTCCTCAAATTTTCCCATTTACATTATTTCATTCGAAAATTTAGATAAAAAATACGAGCGTTGAATCGAGTGGAAGAAAAGAACTAACCGAATCAATCCTGCAAATAATTATATCTGCAGCCTTTTCGTTCCCAAATTTTTTTTATTCGTTGAACCAAAAGCATTCTATTCCATAATTATATTTCTCTTCGTTCCCTTTTTCGTTCGAAAGAACCGAGATTCTATTTCGACGGCACGGAAAGAAATTCTCAACAATGATTGACCGAATTTTTGGTTCCAGAAATAATTATATTAAGTAAAAGACCGATTCCTTTTATCGCGTTTTCCAAATTTTCTCCGTTTCGGATAATTTCGAAAAGAAACTTCTGCTTAATCTCAATTAACCCTCCAAATATTTCTTCACGCTCCACGAATCATTCTCCTTCGATTCCTCCCCATTTCCCTCCTTCGAATGAGCGAAAATTCCGAACGAATCGTGTCCGCGAGAACTTTTTATAAATACAAACCACCGTCCCTGCTTCTCCTCCTCGCTTTTCCTTGTAATCAGTGTGAGTAACGAAAAAAAGAAGAAGAAGAAGAAGAAGAAGAAAGAAAGAAAAAGGAAGAAGGTCGGAGTTTTCCACTTAGCGATTTGTTATTCGTGTTCCTCGGAAGTAGACAACGACTGTGGGATAAGTCGAAAGGCTTTTTCCCTTTTTTATTTCAATTTATGCCGCGAACGTGTAACGTTAAACGTGGAAAATAAAAGCGAGTAATGGAATGGAAGTGAAATTTAAAATATAAAATATCAAAAATGTACGTGATTCGCGAAAATGTATTTGGATCGATGTTAAAATCGGGAGGGATGATTTGAGTGGAGAAGGGAAAGAGAAGGGAAGGAGGGAGGGAGGAGGATAATAAATTCCCCGATTTTTGTTTAAATAATTACCGACACGTTGCACGTGTTAAAAAGTTCGTGGGATAGATTTTACATTTATTATTTGAATAATATTCGAATGGGGATACATTTTGCTAAAATTTACGGTAAACGGATCAAATGTTCCAAAATGCACCAAAATTTGTATACTTTAAAATACTTTAAAAATTACAAGAAGGGAAAGGAAGAGTGATAAAAGAGACACGGAAAAGAGGCAGCGATTTTTTTAATTAAATTTCATTATAAAATATTACAACTCCAATAATTTCAATACGCCTCACAAATTGAACGATAAACGATAAAAGAAAAATTACATTCGCGATGCACTATGAATCTTGTATCCACGAGGCGTACATCTTTGTTTTAATCACCAGCAATCCCTTTTAAGCCTCTCCCCAAGTGCATCTCCCCCCCCTTACTCTTTATCGCGGAATTTTAGGGTAAAACAAGACGAGCATTTCGCCGCAAGTTCCACATGACGTGTCACACGTGTGGAAATGTAAGGTTAAACAAGCCTTTGAGCGTGGCCCCTCCTTCGAACGAGCACAATTTTCGTTCATTATATATCCTTGGTGGGGTATAGTTTTTAAGAGAAATAAGAAAGAAAAATCTGGAAGGAACGAGATCTCGTCGATTCTTCTATCTTTTTTTTTTTTTTGAAAATAATTAATATAATATTCGTTGGCCAACGTCCAGTTACATGCCTCTTGTGAAATTTACAGGGCGTCTACGTAGATACGTAGAATGTGATTAATATATTTTACCGTTGGATGTAGAAAGGAATATATTTTTAAAAAAATAAAAATTCGTCGGCCAACATCGGCTTACGTAAAACGTGTTCTAGAAATCTATAAAACGTAGAATCTAATTAACAATTTTAACTATTGGATGTAAGAATTCGTCAATTTCTATATTTAAAAGAAAATAAAAATTGGTTGGCCAACATTAGCTCACATAAAACGTGAAATTTACATTTATGAAACGTAGAATCTAATTAACTATTTTAACTTATTAGACGTAGAGAGCGATCAATTTTATTTTTAAAATAATAAAAATTCGTTGGCCAACATTTATGTAAAACCTGTTCTCGAAATTTATATCTATAGAATCTAATCAACTGTTTTAATCGTTGCACGTAGGGATTTCTAAATTTCTAAGTTTTTAAACATTCGTTTATCTATTTACGAAACGTAAAACTTCGTCACAAGGCGCAACAATGAATGAAAATGTTCGGGCCATCCCTAATTATAATATTTCAAAAAAGAAATAAACGATAAAACTCTTTGGAATCGCGAATCAATCTTGCATCGCTTCGAATTTGGCGCGCGGTGAAGGGAACTAGATGGTCGAGACCGACTAGGTGAAATATCGATACGCGCTGCCACGCGCTGCCTACTTCACGCGACACGACGAACGTCACTTGTCACGCGTCAAAAACATGGTGCGATGAAAGCGAAGTCGAGAGGAACGATGATGACGATTTACCGCGGCGATTGATTGATTGCGACGAGAGAAATAAACCGGGCTTGATTCCGGCTTCGGTTGTTTCCACGCGCGAAAAAAGAATTATCGAAGGGCCAAGCTTGCTCGTCGGTAAAAACGATTTCGCGTATCCTATATATTTCGACTACAACGAAACCGTTCACATCCATCGATCCGTCGGTTAATCGAACGAGTATCGAGGCCGAGCAATTCTCATTCTCGAGAAATAGAAATATCTTTAAAGCGAAAAGATCTGAAGAGAGAGAGAGAGAGAGAAGAAAGGGAGAAAGAAATATCGTTCGCAACGATGTTCTGCCTCTATCGGAAGACGCAATTGTGCGAAGATTCGGAATGGCTGAGCTTGGCATTGGAAGTTTTCACGAGGGCTCATCGTTTGTTGAGAAATTTCGTGGACTTTTACAAGTTGGTCCCCCGATAAAAAATAGATGGAAAAAAATATTTTTTTTTTTAAATATAAACGGGTTCGTTCATTAAGAAGAAACAAACATCCATCCAGGTTCCACTCGAAGAAGTGTTTCGCGATTAATTACGAGTCGATCCCTTTGCACGGTGCTCTGGACGTTGTCACCGCCTCGACCGCATCGATAATCTGCGTGAGCGTGTTGAAAAAAAAGTGCCAACAATCGGATCTCTACCAAGACATGTCCCCTTGCGTTCGGTGTCAAGACTTTGACGTTTTGCCGGACGAGGTGGTTCGCAAAGTGAGCGGAAAGAAAGAAACGTTTTCTAAAATGTCCCTAAGATAAAACGTCCCCTTCCCTTATTAGACGGACATGATTCTGTTGTGCCTGCAAAACCCAAACGACATCGAAAACATTATATGCCGGATAAAGGACGTGTTGTACATTTTGGAAAGGTTGGCGCCGTGCAGGATGTCGGAGAAAATTCATATCTTGTCGCTTCTACTCAAGGAAATAGTGAAGAAGCTCGTCTGCCCTTTCCAAACTCTGGAAGGTAATCCGTGCAAAGAAACGAGCGATTCTTTCCCCCTTAATTCTCTCCCATTTTTCATCGCTTCCCCAGAATCGTTCGACAATACGCAAATCAAGATGATACTGAACCTCGTGAACAACTTTATTCGGGACTGGAGCGAGAAGAGGTCCAAATCCTATCCCTCTCTCAGGATATGCAGATTCTGCGACCACGTCATCGCTGAAACTACTCGACAATGGGTACGTGCCTTAACCTTAAGTTGTCTTCTCTCATTTCTCTAATTTCCGCGCCCACCTCTCAGGGGACATTTTGCTGCGAGGAGGCGTTCAAGTTCAACAACATCCGGATCGAGTGGGTCCTCCGTCAATCGATATCGGTCAGTCCATTTCTCCTTCGCGACTTTCGTCACGACAGTTCGAAAACCGCCCGCATTCCACTCTTTCGACGCCATCTTTCCATCCTCTCCTATATACACGTTTTCAACGTATGTACACAGGATTGGTAAGTACACGTTACCCGAGTATATTTAAAATTGGAAACGGGAACATGAATGTAATAACGCTAATTCCAAAAATATCGGAAATCGATCGGAACGATTTATTCGATCATTCGTGACGGGAGTCGGACAAAAACGAGTCCTCGAATCCTTAAAAATCCCGAAAAACGGAGCAGGATGCGAGCAAAGTGCCGCGGGACCCGGGCCCGTCCAAGGATCCCAGATCCCTGAGGGAGGAGCAATTCTTGGACACCGAGGAGGGGACCCGGCGCTCGGTCGAAACCGAGGAGGAGGCGAGGGGCCACAGGGCTCCCCCGAGGAGGGGGGACCGGCACGAGGAGGGGAGGGACTCGCCCTCGAGGAGGGGTCCCGAGTCGGGGGGCAGGGCGGCGGACGGGGCGCCACGGTCGCCGGCGGAGGGCGAGGAGGGTGGCTCCCCTCCGGCGAGGGTGGGTCCCGAGCACGAGGAGGGGGGGAGGAGGGTCAGGGGGAGGTGGAGGGCGCGGGACGAGGCGGGGGCGGACGAGAGCGGCGGGAGGGGGGGACCGGAGGACAGGTCGCCGGGGGGGAGGGAGGGACAGAGGAGGAGGAGGTTGTACAGGGACGAGGGGTCGCGAGCGGGGGAGGGCAAGTCGGACGAGGAGGAGGGCAGGCGTCCGAGGGGGAGGGGAAAGGGTAGGGGGCGGAGGGCGGATGCGGAGGCGGGGGAGGAGGAGGAGGAGGCGGCGGAGGAGGAGAGGGCGGCGAGGGGGAGGAGGGGGAGGAGGGCGAACCCGAGGAGGGGGAGGGAGGAGGGTGAGCGGGAGGGCGAGGGGGAGGCCGAGGGGGGGAGGGCGAGCGAGAGGAGCCGGAGGGGGCGGAAGGAAGGGAGGAAGAAGAGGGGGGAGGCGGAGGAGGGGGTGGAGGGGGAGGAGGTTAAGGGGGGAGAGGGCGAGAGAAGGAAGAGGAAGAAGAAGATAGATTTTGAGAGCGAGAAGAAGAAGGTGACGTACAAGTTGGAGGAGGAGGAGGAGGAGGAGGAGGAGGAGAAGAAGAAGAAGAAGAAGAAGGGTAATCGTTTCTTTTCTTTTCTTTTTTTTCTTTTTTTTGAATAAAAATTTTTCCCCAATAAAATAAAATATTGAATTTTAAAACTTTCTCGATCGATAAATTTTGTTTTGGTCCAGCGGTTGAAATAAAGCCGGAGGAGAAAGCGTTGATAGAGGACGAGAAAGAGATCATCGAGTTGGTGAAGAAGGAGCGGGAGAAAGAAATCGATTTGATCAGGGTGAAGGAGTACGTGAAGCCGATCGTGTTCCCTTACAAGAAAGTGGTGAAGGTGTACGAGAAGCCGATCGGTAAACCGATCCTTTCTATTTCTCGTCTCTCCTTTTTCTCTCCCTCGAAATTTCCGAAATTCTGCCACGATCGAATCGGTCGATCGAATGGGAACCGTTATCGCGGTTTCGAGCGCCCCTCGAGGCCTCTCGCGAGCCCTCGCGTGAAATTTCTACGTTACAGAGGAAACCACGATCAAGTACCAATTATCAAACCCGCTGTTCGTGAAGCTCGGCTGGACCGTGCTCCCCGTTTCGAAAATCATGAGGAAAGTTATCGAGTATCAAACGAATCCTGCCAAACCTCATCTCGATTGGTACGTTTCGAGCATTGTGAATTCGAAATCGAATCCTCGATTCCCTCCTTCTCCCATTTTACTCTTATATATTACGTTTTTAAAGAGAATTAATCAATAATTAATGTTTGCTCCGTTTTAATGAATATTACAGTCCCATGATTTATTACGAGTATGCACGTACCCGATTAAAACGAAATTTAAAGCAAACTTTATCCGTTTTCTTTTTCCTTTTTTTATAATTTATACAATTTCGAGATATAAGATTCGAGATACATCCAAGATTAAACACATCGAGGATATATATATATATATATATCGGGTTTCGATCGACGAGGAAACTCGTCATCCGTGGAATTCGATCACGCGAAACAGCTCGTTAAATTTTATGCATCGGCGAATTTGATTTTGCCAGCTCGAGGATTACCGCGATGGCCGTATCGACGATTTCTCGTCCCCATTAACGAGCGATAAAAAGAGAAGAGAGCGAGTTTCCCCACGCGTTAACTCGCGAAACGAATCGTTCGTTTCTTCTTCGATCGAAAATCTCGATTCAAAGAATCCCGACTCGCCAATTATTCAACTCGAACAACCCGTTCCAAGATTGTTCACGATTGAGTTCGATCGCCAGGTTCAAGAAATACAGGCTCGAAAGGAGGCTGTACTACAACGACAAGCGCATCTTCATGAACTTCTCCGGCGCAAGATCGGCGGAAATATATTACCCGAACGGGAGCCTTGCCATTAAATTCAGCAGGCCGCCTGAGCGAGACTGTAATTATCAATGTTACCATTCCCTATTTGGAAATCGATAATCTCGTTGAAGGTTGAAGCATCGTTGAAAGCCTCGGTATTTCGAAAATTTCGAGTCCCTCGATGAACCTTCAGCTCGGATGATCGATCGTGCCAGAGGGCTGCCAAAAAAAAAAGAAAGAGAAAGAGAGAAAGCAAAAGAGCGATAACGCAGATGTAAATAATCATTATTTTTTTTTTCGGCAACCCTGATTATCGAGAGGAGCGAGCGAGCGGAGGGAAGAGAAAAAGGGAATGATCGGAAAAATCGGTTTCAAGACGATATGTATACTGTATTCAGCCCAGGGGGCAAAGATTTCATGGGCGTGAAGAGGAAGTCCCAGATCATCGCTGTGTTCGACACGATGGGGAACGGTGCCGTGTTCGACGAGGAAGGAAAGACGAGGTGAGGGGAAGAAAGAATCTTTGACCAACGTCTTCCTCCGTTTCCCCTCGACCGACTTTGTTTTCTCTCGTTCAAGGATCTCGTTCAACCAGATCGGCGGTGTTTGGCAGGATAACCCGACCGGCATCCCCCTCACGTGGAGATGGGACATATTCGAAAGGACGCCGATACTGGAGAGCGTGTACGTGGTGGGTGGCCGTTGCTCTCGTTATTGCTCATCTCCTCTCGTTAATTAAGTTGAACAAGATCCTCCCCTTTCCTTCTCGCAGGAGAAATCTGCGGCCCATTTGGAGAAATATTTCTACTCGCCGACGATGAAGATGTTCAAGAGGTAAGGACGATCGAGCGGAAAGGAAACAACGCCGTTCACACTTCTTGTTTGCGCGCAGCAACAAAGCGTCCACGCCTTCGCTGGTTTCGCGAACCAAGGAGAAGAAGACGGAGGACGCGAAGCCTGTCGTCGAGGAGGAGTACTACGAGGAGAAAGAGGAGGAGGAGGAGAAGGCGCAGGAGGTCGAGACCGAGTAAGGATAAATGGGCTCTCGTAATCGAACGATCGTCGATCGCTTTCGTTGCTTCGTAATTGAGAGCGAAATTGTGTCGAACAGGCAAATTTACTCGAGCGATGCGTGCTACTTGAAACCGATCTTCGTGCAAATGAACGATTACATAAGTTTGAAAATTTTGAATCGGCGCACCGTCACCCTTCGATTCCTGGCCAACACGAAAAATGTGAGGTAAGTCTTTCTCTCTGTTTCATCAATTTTAACAGCCAAATAACCAAAGCTGAGGTTATCGGAATTTATCAGAATAGAGCTCGGCACGATCTTGAATTTGACCAAGGAGGTGGGATTCTATTTCGTCGATATGAGGGTGAAATTCAGTTTACTGAAGTGAGTTTGAAAATTACAACCTTCCGATGATACGTCGAAGTAATATTCTCCTTTGCTCGCCGACAGATGCAAGTTCGACGATCCGATCCACATAAGGCCCGACAGTAGCGTGTACAACATATACAAGGAATTGGAAAAAATCAAAAAGGTGGCCAAGCAACGGGAGAATATGATGGAGAAGTACAGACCGTACTTGCAGACTTGGAAACTGATGGGGACTAGATGTAATCCCCGATAATTCCGTTTCGTTCCCACCGATTCCCTCGCTGTCGGATCTCTCTCTCTCTCTTTCTCTCATAAAACAAAGGAATAACATAAGAGGGGAGGGGTGGGAGAGCGAAGAAGAGGATCATTACATTACGCATTAGGATTTATATAAATAAAAACGAGTATGTAATTGAAATAATCATGAAGTAAAAATCAGAATCGTTGCCTCGGTGTAAAAAAACGCTTTTCCTCGCGTCTCGTCGCATGCGCGTACAACTCGCCCGCGCATGCGCGTATCGCGATCGCATCGTCCAATTATATCCATTCGTGTCGTGCTCGTGTATGCGTGTGTGTGTATGTGTGTGATGTGTGTGTATGCGCATGCGCTCAAGCACATACTCGAAACACGTTATCCCCCACGTGTCATCTAGAAGGGGAATACTTAAAATATCGAATATCTTAAATAATTAAATAGGAGGAGGGAGATAGGGATAGAGACGAAACAATTTCGATTTCGAATAAATTAGGTTAGTCGGATTCGATCGTGAGAAAGGGCGCTTAGTTAGAGAAACAAATAAATAATAATAATAGTAATAATAATAATAGTAATAATAATAATAATAGTAATAGTAGTAGTAGTAGTAGTAATGGAATAGTAATAATAATAATAATAATAATAATAATCGTCACGGGTTCCAACAATAGTCGACGAGAGGAGAACCCGTGGCTCGCTAAACGAGATTGAGGTACGAAACGAAGTTTTGAGAAGAAAATACAAGGATAAATACCCTTCTCGTATAATAAGTATACGAACGTGTGTGTGTCTGCGCGTGTGTGTATATGTGTGTGTGTAGATATGTATATAAATAATCGAGTAGGGCGTCCTACCACTTCCGACTTATTTACAATGCCCTTCGAGACTGTTCCGAGGCGATCAACCTTATTCCCCTTTTCCTTTTCTTTTCCCTCTCTTTTCTCGCTTTTCTCTTCCTAAGCGTAACGCTTATTTACACGTTTCCTTTTATTACCCGTTTTGTTCCATCCGTTCTTCGAGCAAGTGGATGGGGAGTGGGGGAAGGAGCAAAGTGGGAAATTGGGAGGAGGGGAAGAAGAAACGGAGAGAACGTTTGCGTGTCGGGTCTGTGATTGTTTCCATCGCATGTATATATATGCATATACGTATATACACATATATATATACACGTATGCAGCGTGTCCTCGAGATCCTGTTGAAACGTCCATATTAACCCGACCATACGATCTCTCAGTTGGCCACCTTGACGAACTCTGGGTTGGAAACGGGGCAGTTCTCGGGCGCGTACGCCGGGTGGACGAAGCCGCCGCCCGCCACCATGTTCTTCCGGTCGACGGCCCGCACCCTGACGAAGAGGAAGGCCGCGACCAGGGAGGCGACCACCACGACGAGCAGCAGCATGACCAGGCCACCCACGAAGCCCGGCAAGCTCATGCAGATGGTCTCGGGGTCGCTGGACGCGGCCGCGTTCTGTATCACGACCGTGGTGTCGTTGCTCGAGTTGGTCGTCCCCAGGGCGAAGTTCACGTCGCCCGGCGCCACCACTTGGATCGTCCTCGACGTGTTCACGTCCGTCATCTCTTGCGCCGCCCTCTTGTACACGCGCCCGACCTTCACCAGGCTCACGATCGTCCGCTCCATCTGCCAACGACACGTAAATAAAGAAGCCCGACGATAAACAACCTCCTCCCAAGTGTACTCACGGGCTCGGGCAGGCCGTCGACGGATCTTCGCCTCCTGGCTCCCCTCAGCTCGGCCGGGAACCCCTCGACCGACCTAGGCCGGCCGCCCAGCGTTGCCAAGTTGCCCTCCAGCTCCTCGGAAGCGGCGCTCCCCTTCCTCTTCACGGTCTGGTAGGCGGCGGCCGGGTGGCCGGGGAGGGGCGGCGGCGGGAGGTGGATGGCGTCCTGCTGCTGCGGGCTCTGGGGGGGGCTGCTCGCGGTCGCGTCGCCCGGCGTCGAGCTCGGCGACGAGGACGAGGTCTGCGCCTGCGGCGCCGGCACCACGTCCGCGTTCTGCTCGCTGCCCCCCAAATTCCAATGAGACATTTCCCAAACTCCCCCCTCCACTGCTGTACCTACCTGTAGGCGCCGGCCGGGCCGCTGGGGTGGCGAGGGTCGGCGAAGGCGGGCGGCACGCCGTACTCGGGGACGGGCGGGGCCCCGTACTCGGGGCCCAGGCTCTGGTGGACGGGCGGGGCGGCGTAGTCGTGGGCGAGGCCCGGCGCGGCGGGCGCGCCGTACTCGAGGCCCGGGTGGCCGCACTTGGGCTCGGGGCAGTTGTAGCGGCAGACCTGGATCACGCACTGGAAGTGGACGTTCATGCTGTCGGGGAACTTGAAGGCTTGGAAGTAGGCGAAGCTGACGACCGAGGCGCTCGGGCCGAAGTTCTTTATCTTCTGGAACCTGGAACGATCGAGGGATTAAGAGGGCGATCCGGGGCGGGATCCGGGGGGACGTCGCACCTGGACATGATCTTGGGCCTGACGACGCAGCCGTACTGGTCGACCAGTTGGATGGGCGCCCTCTTGCCGTCGTGGGCGACGCAGTTCCTCACCAGCATGTCGAACTTGTTCTCGTCGTCCTTGATGGCCAGCACCATGGTCATGGTCTGGCCTATCTTCACTATGCCCGAGACCTCGCTAGCCCAGGGCCCCTTGCCCACCTGTATCTGCATCCAGCACTGCAGGTTGTCGCCGAGGAAGTTGGCGGTGACCGCGTGCAGCATGTCGACCTGGAACGGCCTGAACGTGACCGCCTTCTCGTAGAAGTCGTACCAGGTGCACCTCAGCTTCCTGGCCTGGTCCCACACCTCCTGCACGTACGGGTCGTACTGGACGATGATCGTGTTCTCGACGTAGCTGCCCGAGGGAGTGGGCGCCCCGTAAGCGGCCACGTTGTGATTGGCCGAGGAGCTCATCCCGCACGAGTTGAGGAATATCTCGAAGGTGGCGCTCAGGTGGCCCGTGCCGGGCTTCAAGTGGACGCAGTGGGGGTCCGAGTAGAAGCCCTTGCTGAAGATCATCCCGTAGAACGGCCTGTCGAACTCGATGTTCACGCGCATGTGCGTCTTCTCGCACTGCACTTGGAGGTGCTTGATCTGGGGAGTGTCGGGCGAGGCGAGCGGCCAGTTCTCCTCCGCGCCGTGCGCGTACTGCGCGCCGCCCGCCCCGTAAACCGACCTGTGCTCCAACGGGAGGGCGCTGCTGTCCACCAGCGGCGCCTCGCACCGCGCCCTCTGCGAACAAGAGGAAAGTTTTAGTAATTGGTTCGAGGCGAGTGGAATTCGATCGTTCGAACGGTCTCGCGAATAGAAATGGAACGACGCGTCGAGTCTGGATTTCCATCAACGCGATTTTGGGAATAGTTTGAGGATAGGGATAATAAGTTGTATTCGACGAATTCTGTTTTCAACGTTTCGAAATCCTCGTTCTTGTCCCACGAACGGTGGCTCTAGCAAGCCGGTTCTTCCCGAACGAATGAGCTCGCATCACGAATTCCACGTTGCGACGTTGCTCGAGGTTCAATCGTTTCAGAGTTGGACTAATCTTGTCCCTGTTGCGCAATAAATATATGTATATATATGGAGAGAGTTGTTAAAATCGAGGCGTCGAAGGATCGAGAGCAACGATCCGTCGTTGAAATGCAATCGTGTCGAACCAACGCCCACGGATTCTACAAATTCCAGGTTGAATACGAATTACGCGCTTTCCCCTCCCGGATAAAATCCCTAGCTCGAAATTTTTCTCACGTGCCGCCGGATCATTGACACGCTTCTTCTTCGCGTTGGCAGGCTTCGACGAGGAAGGGAAGAAGGGAGCGATCGTTCTAAAAATAAAAATAAATAACTGTAAAGAGCAGTTACGGTCAGGTTTTTCGAGTTTCCAGTTACGGAAAGAGTTACGAAATCGAATCGTCTTCCAAAAGCTCCTCTCGAAAATTTTCAACGCGAGTCACTTTCGCGACGCCGTTCGATCGAGGAAGCCAGGATCGGTTTCACTTTTCCATTGTCATCGGCCGCCGACTTTCACCTTCCGGATTTCCTTCGAGAATCCTTGGAAAAATCGCTTCGGTCGAGATTTTTAAAGTTTCGAAATGCGGGTGGCGAGTGGGAAAGTGAGGTGACGCGATTTTTGCCAAGAGAAATCGCAATGCCTTCGTGTGCATATGTGTACACATGGCGGCGGAAATGTGGGTCGGGTCACTGGCAGTGTCGCTCGAGAAATTCGTTTCTTTTCGGCTCCAACAACATCGACGTTTACGGTCCCAGATATTAGATCCCACATTGGACGAACTCGATTATTAAGATTAAAGTGGATCGCGGAGATAACGGATGTCGGAGAAAGCTGTAGCTGCGTTTGTTAAAAGTGACATCGCGATGCGATTTTTAGACCAGCTTCGTTATTTCCTCCGTATTTATTATCCGTATTTATTATCTTGTCAGTTGCTATATTATTATTATTTCCTTTGTTTTCTCTTTTCCGATCCAATTCCTCGCATTTCCAAAGCTTCGTATTTTGATTAATCTCTCGTACTGCAACGTGGAAGGATTTATTTTTCCATTGCTCGAAAATCGGGAATGGCGGGAAAGTCGGGGTCCAATTAAAACGCGTGAGAATCGGGTTGAGAAGCCGGCGGGGAGGGATTTTAATTAAAGAAGAACACCGCTGCTGTGCGAAACGAACGACCGTGCATTAAGCGCTTCCTTCTCCGCATTTAAGTTTAAAAGTTTTCGGATCTCACCTTGTCTCTCTATTTTTATTTTTATTCTCCCTCAATTCGATCGATTGGGAGAGAAACGAGCGTTGAAAAGAGCGGCGTGAAACGTTAATCTGCTCGCTCGAAAATCCGGCGTTCTCGAATTACGGCAGAGATTAGCGCGACAGAGTGGAAAGTCGGCGGTAGCCCGCAAGATTGCCAACCGATTACCTCCTTCTTTCCCTTTTTGTCTCGACCGCCTGGTATTTGTTTCGGTATCGAATGACGAGTTTTCACTGATCCGGATGATTCCACCATCGCCTCCCGAATAACGCGGTTCTCTTTCTCGTTTGGGAATAAAAAGGAGGATTGTCCACGCGACGAGGATTATAACGCAATTAGAAATCGCCTCGATTCCGCCGTTCCAGTGAATTATTCGGTAAGAGGAGGTCGGGTCATTTTGGAAAATTCCATGTTTGGCGCGCCTTTCCTCGATCACTGACTTTTGTAATTTTTTAAGAAAGGGAGAAACAGGAGGAGGGACGATATAACGCGCCATATAACGCTCGAGGCGCCACCTGTCTGCCTCTGTTTACATTAATTCCCATATTTCAGCCGTAATGTAATTTCAGCAGCGACGAGTCGGATTCTTTTTTATTTCGCCGCGTTTCGTCGCGTCCCGGCTCGCCTAGGAACACGATATTTCAACAGAAGCGAGGATAATAATGGTTTTAAAAGTTTCGCTCGACCTCTGAGATGAAAAGGAAAACGTAACGTAATTTGTAATCGGGCGTAGCTTTTTTTCTCGAGTATCGCGTTTACGTTTTTTATTATTGTTATTCGCAACGATTGTTCGTTGAAAATTCGTCAAAGGATATGAGATATTCATTAAGAGTTTATTGAAGAATGTTTATTCGAAAGATCGATATGAAATATTTGTTAAAAGATATTCGAAAGATCGATGTGAAATGTTCGTTGATGGATGTTCCAAGGATCGATACGAAATTTTCATTAAAGAATATTCGAAATATCGATATGAAATTTTCATTAAAGAATATTCCAAGGATCGATACGAAATTTTCATTAAAGAATATTCGAAATATCGATATGAAATTTTCATTAAAGAATGTTCGAAAGATCCATGTGAAATTTTCACAATTTTAAAGAATATTCGAAGGATCGATACGAAATTTTCATTAAAGAATATTCGAAATATCGATATGAAATTTTCATTAAAGAATGTTCGAAAGATCCATGTGAAATTTTCACAATTTTAAAGAATATTCGAAGGATCTATATGAAATATTTGTTGAAAGATATTCGAAAGATCGATATGAAATTAAATAATGTTCGAAGGATCCATGTGAAATTTTCATTGAAAAATGTTCCAAGGATCGATATGAAATATTCGTTAAAGAATATTCGAAAAATAGATATGAAAATTCGTAATGATCCAAGGATCGATATGAAATTTTCATTAAAGAATATTCGAAAAATAGATATGAAAATTCGTAAAGAATGATCCAAGGATTGATATAAAATTTTCATTAAAGAATGTTCAAAGGATCCATATGAAGTTTTTATTAAAGAATATTCGAAAAATAGATATGAAAATTCGTAAAAAATTCGTAAAGAATGATCCAAGGATCGATACGAAATTTTCATTAAAGAATGTTCCAAGGATCTATATGAAATGTTCGAAAGATCGAAATGTTCGTAAAAAATTCGGAAAGAGCGATCCAAAAAATCGATATAAAATTCTTTCATAAAATGTTTTCCCAACGACTCGAAAAGGGATCAATCACATGCCTCTGTACACTAATTTGATCGTCCTTTGGAACGCAGTGATTCCAACTACAAATACTATAACTTTCCACAATTATCTCTTTCCAATATTCACAAAACGATACTACTTCTCCTTATAATTTATCACTTCCTCAAAACTACCTACAAACCTATCCTTCAAATCACGCTCTCCTATCCACTTCTTTCTTATTACCCCCTAAACGTAACAAACTAGACATAATAAACTCGAGATGAAAATAAAATAAAGAAGAATAACAAGAGATCCATCTAAATCTTGCTCGAGAGAGAGTCGATAACCTCCCCCGTTCAAATTTCCGCGAGAAAAACCTCTAAATAGAAGAAGAAAAAGAAGAAAAGTATCGAAGAGTCGTGTGTGATCGTTTCGCGTGAAAAAGGCCTGGGCTGGAGGAAAGAAAGAAGGAAAGAAAGAAAGGAAGGAAGGAAGAAGGAGACGAGAGACCGTTTCTCGGGAAAGAAAGCCGGCGATGGAAAAGAAGTGGATCCTCCGGTTGGAACTCGACTAGAGTCTGACCCGCTATATATCTCGTTCCCTTGGAAGAGGGGGAGACGCTGGTGGAACAGGGGCGAGGGAGGGGGATCGTCTAGAGAGCGTATAGTCGAAAGAGGGCATCGCGTCCGGCGCGATGACCCACTATCTTCGCTTCGCCTGCTCAACCGTATAGTTAACACACCGGTGCTACAACGTGGTAGCCTGCTACCTGCCACCTGTGCTGCAGCCCGTGCAAGCCTGTGCCCGCCTTCATTCACTCACCCCCCCCTCCTCGAGATTCTCGAGAATGGAGCGGTGAATCGACAAAAGAAGAATAAACCGGTTAATGATCCCGAATAAACTTACGTTTGTGTATATATATATATATATATTACGCGTTCTTGTTGTTACTCTTGTGTAGAAACTTTTATTCCCTTAACTTGGACCGTTAAATTCTCCCCCCCGATCTTTCGAGAAGGGGAGAATCGGATTTTAGTCGAACCTTCCTTTAGGCGAAAAAGGTGATGATAATAATTGAGAAAGTACATCGATTATATATACAACGGAAGCAAATAACGTAATAGGATTATACGAACGATAAATCTCGTTAAAAAACCCGTCCCCCAGATTTTAATTAATTGCTCGCTTTATTCCCCCATAGCCTTTTACTTTTTTCGCCGCGAATGAAAAAGATAGCGAGATACGAATTCACGAGCTCAGCTAAGAGGATTTTTCTTACCAGAAAACGGACGGTGGTCGTAGGGTGGCGCCACAAGCGATATATATATATATATATATGTGGGACAAGCGGGTGATGCCCCTTTAACGTAGTTTCTCGGCCAGCACGTGCGAATAGCGGTGTTGCGCGCGTTTAGGCGTTGGGCGAGAAAAAGAAGCGTGCGAAACAACTTCAATTTCAAACTCGTTCTTTCGCAAAATCCACGTTTCGTTATTACGCGGATACGTAATGTAATAAACAAACTCGTTGTCTTCTGGACATAAACATATATATATATATATATATATATACGAATGCGTATTGTGGCTCGAAGAGGATGACTCGGATCGGTCGATTCCAAGTTGAGCGCGCGACAATGGCATTGGAAAGAAGACGGACAGGTGCATAAATAGATTCACCTGTTTCACTCGGCTCAGGAATAACGGTCGCCGTCGCGCGACTCCGCGTCCCCGCCGGTTTAAACGAGGGGAGCAGTCGCCTTAAACGACGGTACCCGATCGTCGAATTAAACCGCGCAAAGCCACGAGCGATTTAATTAGACCGGTGCTCGGTCAGGGAAAGCGAAAGTGGAGGAGGTCGAGATCGGCTCCTCTCTCTCTCTCTCTCTCTCTCTCTCGTGCTTCTTCCTTTCTGAAATGCAATCGCGTTCGAACGAAGGAGACTTTTAAATTGACTTTTAAACGATTCGCATCGTTTACCGGGCTATTAAAAAGAATCGAATTGTCTCGAATAAAGCGATGGATGATCGAACCGGGTTTATAGCGCGCGCGTCTAAAGAAAAGTGTTACGCGTCTGCGTAATGGTACACTTGGCAGAGAGACGAATTAATTACAAGCCGAATAATCGTAAATTGTACTCACGGCGAAAAGCAGAGGCAGCAATAAGATCAGAGTCGACTTCCGCCACGTCCTCTCCATCGTCCTCTCCGGGTCTCCTCTCTGCAATAAAAAAACGAATCCTGCTATGAAAACGGGCCACCCTATTTTCCTTCCTCCTCCTTCTCCTCAACACGCCCCCGATTCATCTTTCCACCGAACGCTGTGTCTCTTTTGTGTTCTCTTCCTTCTCTCTCTCTCTCTCTCTCCTTCCTTTCTCTTTCTCTCGATGATTCTCAGGCAACTCGCCCTCGCTTTCACGTACCACGAGGGGGGAGGGGAGAGCTTCTCAAGAGCTCAAAGGACACGAGAGGAGATGGGGGAAATTAAGCAGATTCGAGGAAAGGAATCGAAGGGTACTTTGTCACCACTTGGAAACGAAAATTGTTCACAGGCAGGGAGGGAAAGAAAGAAAAGAAGAATCGCACCTCTCTTATCCCGCGGACTCGTTCCTTCCCCGGCAGCAGAGTCCTTTCCTCTTTCTTTTCCCTTCTTCCTTTCCCCCCGTTCACCCTCGTCACGCGCGCGAGCGAAGAAAAAACTGCCACGAAACTCGCCCCGACTTTGTCATCGGGGCCTCTCTTCCTTCCCCTCCTTTCTCCCCCCTCCTTCTTCCTCTTCTCTTCCCTTGTTCCGTTCCCGGCAGGCGAGGAGAGAAGAAAAACGGATGGGAAGTGGTGTCGTGTCGAGCGAGCTACGTGTACGCGCGCGCGCGTATAGGACGGGGCCCGCTGAGAGTTGGTTCGAGGTTGGCCGACGGGGACCGACTGAAGGCGCGAGCCACGCTCGCCTCGGCCACGAGCCACGTCCCAGTGACCTACTCACGATCTCGATCGCGCTGCTCGTCCTCACCCCCTCCCACTTCCGCCTCCTGCGTAACAGGGCCCCCCCCACTCCGCCGCCGTTCCCATCCCCTCCTTTCCTACCTTCCGCTCCTCGCCTGCCCCCTTTCCTTCAACTTTCTTATCTATCTCGCCAGAGGTAAGGGAGTTCCAGAGTTTGGCGTGCGAGACGGGACGAAGCGAGAGAAGTACAGAATTATTGGAATTATGGAATAATGTGCGAAGGGAGGCGCTCTTCTTTCTCTTCATTTTCGAAAGGAAAACTTTTTAGTTGAACGATCCCTTTTGCTCGTTTCGCTTTTCTTTTTGCAATCGAAATTATTAATACGAAATTATTGGGGTTTAAGCAATAATGTGAATGAGATAAACGAATTGGAGTTTTTAATAAAAATGATCCTCATTTCTATCGATATAAAATTTGATCTTAAATTTGACCAATATATATTTATATATAATATAGGTAGTGAAAAAATTATAGTACAAAACATGAAATAAAATTAAAGATAATCAACGAGTTTCGCTATAAGCTCGTTCAACAAGTGTATAAAAATTAAATTAATAAAGCTTAAATTACAAAAAACATTAATTCACTCGATTAAAATTAAATAAATTTAAAAATGATATAATTAATACACAGTTAAAGAAATTTCGACCTTTCCAATTTTTCGGATGACGATGCTACTTGTAATTGGCCTCTTCGATCCACTTTTACACTCGGCTCGATTAAAATTAAATAAATTTAAAAATGATATAATTAATACACAGTTAAAGAAATTTCGACCTTTCCAATTTTTCGGATGCTCGTCCGTGATTGGCCTCTTCGATCCACTTTTACTCGCTCGATTAAAATTAAATAAATTTAAAAATGATATAATTAATACACAGTTAAAGAAATTTCGACCTTTCCAATTTTTCGGATGCTACTCGTGATTGGCCTCTTCGATCCACTTTTACGTCCCATTTGAATGCGAAACGAGGGGGGAATTTTCTTTCTTCGATGACAACAACGATTTATCGAACCTAGCTAAACCGGTTCCCTATTTAGCTCGTTTAATTATCCGTTAAATCTGCCCCCTGAAAAATTTTCGTAATTTCACCTTCGCCTCTCTCTCGTTACAAAACGACCCCGATCACGGATTCACTTTCACCGGCCGGCTTTATCCGCTGTTTTCGAGCGGTTATCGAGCCCAGGTGGACGCGGTGCAACCGACTTCCGGCAGATTAGCGGCAATGCGGGCGGCGGAGAATCTGGGTCGCTTTTCTCGGGATTTCGACGGGCTACGAAAAGGAAAGTGCGCGCCCCTTCTTCCCAGACAAATCCAGTTGAACGGAATTTTCGCAGGGGAGGATAGTTTTGGAAGGAGGAGGGGGAGTAGAAAGGAGAAAGCGGCCACGAAAATTAATGTTCGGGGGTCGGGCGAATCGTGGACAAGTTAGAGAAGTAGAAATTCCGTTCCGAGTCTTATATTCTTATACGAGAAATGCTGTTTCAAAATTAATATAACGTTAACGTGCCGATGTTTCGTATTTGGACGGTTTTGTACTTTTCTCGAAAGAGCACGGTACACTGGTTGTGTTATTTTAATGAGCGCCATGTAAGTTGATGAAAGCTACTGTTAAATACAAGTACGATTTGGAATGAGATAACGACCTCCTTTCCAACCGACCAACATTTTAATTGAGAGTTTAGGTAAGCGGGTACTCGAATCATCAACATTTACCGCAGACTAATAATTTTCCAATTGGAGAAAGATAATCGTGATAAGAATAATTTCCACCGTGCGAATTATTATTTCGTTTGGGGAAAAGGAAAAAAAGCTCCTCGCGATCGAGTCGAATTTCTCTTCCGCGAGAAGGAAGAATAGTTTTCTTCTTCTTCTTCTTCTTTTTTTTTGCATCCAACAACCGTGGCGACGTTCCATTCGCGCACGCGTGTCTCGAGAATGTGTCTCCCGTCCGCGTCTCACGTTCTAAATCACGAATGCGTAATGGAGAGCGAGGAAAACGTGCATCTAAACGGGGCCGGGTGCTCGATCTCTCGGATAATTTCGAAATTCTCGTCGAGACCGTTTTCCCCGGATGGGTGCAGGAAATAATTGTGCATTAAAAAACTCGGGACGACGGTGACGAGTGGGCGGAAACGTTGTTGCACAATTATTTCGTAGACACGTGTATATGTATAGGTGCATATAGGTGTGCACAGGTTCCGTCATGCGCTTCCTCTACCCTCGTTTTCGTCGGTTGAACTTGAGAGAGAGAGGGGGAGGGGAGATATCCTCATGAATTTATCATCATTGGTCGTTAAATCTTTGTACCGTTTTTTCTTCTTTCCATCAACGGCTAACCTGACCCACATTCAAAAATACCGAGGAATAATTACGTTTCTTTGCTCAAGATCCCGAGAAATTCCCTCCAAATTTGGGATAACCGCTGAAACGATAAAGAAGATGGAAGATATACGAAGGGAAACGATACAACGTATATTCTTTTTCCGATCGCGATTCTCGACTCGATTCCAATTCATAAAACGCTCGACGTCCGGGCGATTAGGTTTCGCGCAAAAAAGAATCGATCGGTGCGCCGCCATCCGTGCAAAGTGAATACTAAGGGAAGAAGAAGAAGAAGAAGGAGAAGGGACGAAGTCCCGGTTCCCTCGTCACGGAAATCAGATATCGGATGACGACGCGGCTTCCTCCTCCTCTCCTTCCCCTTATTACTATTATTATTATTATAATACCGGTGCGCGTGTGGTGCAACCCTTTTGTCGAGGCGTGACAGGTGCGAGCGCTACGTGTGACGTAACAAAGTACCGTTATAAGCACGATGCACACGCACGCATCGAGCGAGAAACCCCGGGTAAGAATGCGAGGCGAGCGAGGCGGCGCGGAACGGAACGGAACGGAATGGAACGGAACGGAACGGAACGGAACGAGGAACGGTCGCCGCGAAATTCCGTCCTTCCCGAGTGTTTGTGAAAGTGATCGTGGACGAAAGGTAAGAAAGAAGGAAAGAAAGGAAAAAGAGGAAAAAAAGGAGGAAAAGATGAGGAACCGGGCATGCTAATGGTTACGCCGTTCCACTTATCGGATGGAAAGTTAAGAGTCGAGGCACGCTCTTACGGGGCGGATTATTTTTCGAACGAAAAATCGGAGAGTCGGAGTCAATTCGTTTCCCCGAATCGTCCGGTGCGATCGTTCCCCGACCCAACGATCAACTTGGATGCGTTACTTGTTATTACGCGTTTGTAATTCGTTGTAATTCGATAATTTAGAGAAGTTTGAGGGTGTTTTATTATATTGGAGAAATTTTGGATTATATATAACCTTGGTCTCGTAGATTGAAAGTTTTCGAATATAATGCTTAAGATGATATAATTTAAGAAATAAATGAAAATTACTTCGATAGGTTACGAATTGAAGTCGATGAAAATATACGAAGAAAAATATATACTTTTTTAAATATCAATGTATAAATACGAATCTCTCAAAATTTATTCTCTGGACAAAAATTTTCAAATTTTGATCGAAGAAACAATATTTGTTAGTCAAAACTTTCTTTCTCTCTCTCTCTCTCTCTAAAATTACGTAGTTCAAAAGAAGAAACGATTTTAAAAAATTACAGAGGGAAAAATGCGCGTGTACGATTTTCAAAATGGCTAAATGAGAGAAAAGAGAAAATAGACGTAATTTTTTACGATCTGGTTAACAGGTGGAAAGAGGGGGAAGAGAATCGAGAAAGATCGGAAAACGAGATGCGTTTCGGGTATTTTCATCTCTTCTTTTTTTTTTCCTTTCCCGTAGGCAGGGAAGGAACGGAAAGCAGAAAGCGGGAAATTAAGGCAAACGGCGTGGCAACGCGGCGGAAAATTGATCTCACGTGTGGACGCGAGCAACGAGCTCCAACTTTCACGAATATTCGTCCCGCTCGTTGAAAGCGGTTCGAAATCCGGACTCGACGAAAATGCTCGCCTCTACGTTCCCGTGGAAATCGCACGCGAGATTCCATAATTTTCGTAATACATTTTATCACGAATTTCTAAGCACTTGTTCGCGGAGAAAGAGATTTCCATCCTCCTCGAGAAGTCGACCATTGGACTCGATTATTACGGCCTCTAAATCATCACGGCGTTCGTGTCGCACGAGGCTCACATGCGGCGGGATTGGATCGATTGGTACGAATGTTGAACGACACTCGTGAGACTCGTGACGGCGAAACCCCTCCCCCGGCCCCTCGTCCCCCTCCCTACCTCCCACCACGCGCGTACGAGCGCGCCAACGTCTTTCTCTGCCTACACGCGGCCTTATTCTCGGCGTAGAACCGGAGAAGGAAGGACGCCTCGAAGAGAGACGTGAGAACGCTGACACACTGACTCGCTACCCCACATACCCTTTTGCCTTTTCAACGTCTTGTCGCGTTCACGAGATCGAGGGAGTGGGGGTCGATCCGCGAGGAAGAAAACGTTACAGCTTCCGCTCTCTCTCTCTCCCTCCCTCTCTCTCTCTCTCTCTCTCTCTCTCCTTCGCCTTCCCGAAAAGAAATCCCCCGAGAAATCGAGCAGGAAATTTTTCTGCCAGAAGGATGGAAAGAATCGACGAGAAAGAAAGGAAGAAAAGGTCTATTCGGGCAATTTAAAGAGAAACTATCGGGTTGAAGCGGTTGAAAATTTTCGTGGTGTAAATGACAAAGCGGAATGATCGGGAGGAATCGACTTGCCCCATCTGTGGCAATCTTTCCTCCCTTCCTTTCTTCCTTTTTCTCGTCCACGGACGGAATGATGGTACGAAAAAGACGCGCGAGTCACCAAATAGACGGTGGGGAAAAAAACACAAATGGTTCACACATGTGCGAGACAAATTTTTCGAAAATTGTCACCGCGTCGCAAAAACCGTACGCATATACATATATACGTATATACTCAAATGTATTAGTCACTGGACGAGCCACGAACATCTCTCCAACATCTCACAAACCTTTTTTCCTATTTTTTCCGCTCTCCCTTTTCCCCGCTGCCAGTCGTTTATAATCCTATTTGGCACACACACTTAGCACTTATTCTTTTTCCTCGTTCTTCCTCCACCTCCTCCTCCTCCGCCTCCTCCTCCTCCACCTCCTCCTCCTCCCTCCTGACGCACAGACCGTTTCGGTCCAACACCCCGGGCTCGAAAATCCTCGGCTCGAGCGGAGGACGCGTGAACGCCGATTCGAGCGGGTGGGAAACACAGGCGGCGACGAGTACGCCGAGCGGATTCGTTGTGAGCTGACCAGAAACGAAACGCTGTCTATATACTCTCCCCTCTCGTCGTTTCGTCGGCTTTCACCAAAAACCCACCTCTCGCCGAAAATTCAAATTCCTCGCCCCCTCCTCCAACCACCTTCTCCGCTTCGAGAGGAAGAGGAAGTGGAAGAGGAAGAGGAGGAAGGCGTTCTCCGGCGTCCTTCGGAAAAATCTCGATTTCGAAAAGAGGATTGGACTCAAAGGGGTCGACACTCTTTCTCTTTCTTCTCTTTCTCTTAATCGAACCAGGGTGCCGGATGAATCATATATCAACGAAATTACCGCGAATCTTGGAGTTTTAAAGGAGAATTGGGGAGAGGGGGTTTCTCTTTCTCACTTTTTCAAATTTTATCGTGGAATAATATCGGATGAAAATTAGGTCATCTCGTTTTTCCAGGAAAAATTGCCGCGATCATAGAAAGTTGTTCTCGAAAACGCGCGTGTGTAATTTACGTACGTGTAAATATCGGCCTCTCCCCTTTCTCTTCTCGAGTACCGGAAGTAGAGCACGGTCAAGATAGCAGCGAAAGTTGCCAACCAGCGGCGGTTCACGGCCGCCGTAACTTTTTAACTCCTCGACCAGATACCGATTATATTCGACGATCGAGACGCCAGCCGATTAAAAACGAGTATAAAAGAAAGCTGCCTGTGCGACACAACTTGTTAAATTTTATCTTCGTTTCCCGAATGATTTTCGCTTTCGAAAACGATCGATGGACTAAGATCGATATGTTTGATAAATATGCCAGGTCTAAATCCTTGGCCTAGATCCGTTACATTATTTGACAAGAGTGTCGGGAATCGAGGAGCCTGGATATTTTTCCACAAAAAGGAGGAAACGGTTGGAGAGCGAGCGATAAATTTCGGGATATTAGACTCGTTCTTGAGGGAAATTACGACGATTCGGGGGGGGGGATCGGATCGTAATTAGCCGTTGATTCCCTCCGCCGGTTTTTCCCGCGGTTCCGATTCCGGAAGAAAGCCGAGGAATTTCGCCCAGCCGTGGAGCGGTGAAATTGCGCAATTTTTCCAGCGGCCGGTTGACGTCACCGGCCCATTCACGGGAGACCCGTGTTCGGCTTTCACACGGATCTTGCTTTGTCGTCCCCGTATTCAAACTACACCGCCTCTCAAAAGTGGAGGCTCTGCGTGGAGACTCGTCGAGGAAAAGGTTGAAAATGAGTAGATGGAGAATTATTGTTGTTATTACGTTATCGATTATATTTGTTTTCTTTTGGGCTGTTTGATTTTTTTTAAAAATCAATTCTTCCGTTCCTCGTGGGGATATTTGAGAAGTTGGAATATATTTATATTCGTAAATTGTTTTTGTGTTAGATTATCGATTGTTTTTTTCCTATGATATAATGTATCGTGTATTTTTTTAAAAACACATTATTCACACATTATTGACACTCGAGTAAATGTTAAAAGAATTGGCAAATTGTTCTTCTATCTTTTTCTACGCTAATGCGCTATTTACTTTTTTAAAAATTAATTCTTCCATTCGTGTAGATATTTAAAAAGGTGCCATTCGTAAACTATTTTTCTATTAGACTATCGATTATTGTTTCCTGTCCCAATATATCATTATTAAAGCACATTATTCGTGTAAAACGTAAATATTAAAAGAATTGGCAAATTGTTCTTCTATATTTTTCTACAATACGCCAATACGCTATTTTTTTAAAAATTAATTCTTCCATTTGTGTAGATATTTAAGAAGTTGCCATTCATAAATTGTTTTTCTTGTGTAAAGCGTAAATATTAAAAGAATTGACAAATTGTTCTTCTATATTTTTCTACAATGTGCCAATGCGCTATTTATTTGTTTAAAAATCAATTCTCATTTTTCTTCATTTTTCGTGTAGATATTTAAGAAGTTGAGACTATCGATTATTGTTTGACATTCGTGTAAAGCGTAAATATTAAAAGAATTGGCAAATTGTTCTTTTATATTTTTTTAAAAATCAATTCTTCCATTTTTCGTATAGATATTTAAAAAGTTGAGACTATCGATTATTGTTTGACATTCGTGTCAAGTGTAAATATTAAAAGAATTGGCAAATTGTTCTTCTATATTTTTCTACAATACGCCAATGCGCTATTTATTTTTTTAAAAATCAATTATTCGTGTAGACATTTAAAAAGTTGCCATTCGTAAATTATTTTTCTATTGGACTATCGATTATTGTTTCCTGTCCCAATATATCATTATTAAAGCACATTATTCGTGTAAATATTAAAAGAATTGGCAAATTGTTCTTCTATATTTTTTCAATGCGCTATTTATTTTTTTAAAAACCAATTATTCCATTCGTGCAGATATTTAAAAAGTTGGCGACTTTTATCCATTGCTTTCCTTATCGTGCTGTTTATTTTTCTAAAAACTAATTATTCCATTCATGTAAAACATTAAAAAACTGATTCATAAATTATTTTTCTTATCCACCAACTGATTTCAACACCTATTCTATCCGATAAAACTATAAAAATTAATTCGCAAACAACGAGTTTCGTCGAGGAAAATCCTCCCCGCTTCACGATTTCCTGTAATCAACTTCCTGCCAATTCATATCGTCACGTTATCTGCTCACATATTCGACAATTTCCAAGGATTATCGATTGAAAAAGTAAATTTGAATAAAACTGTGGACGATGACGTATCAGGCGAAAAAAAGAGGAGAGAGAAAGGTTTCCGAAAACAATGGTCCACGATTGTTTTAAACAATTCCTCTGCCCCTGGTTTTTCTCTTTTTCCCCGACGAGGGTCAACGGCAGGCTTTGACATCGTAACGCGGGATAAAGTAACGCTAGAAATTGACACGTCGATTTTTCTTTTTTTCCAATGCTTTCAATCTGGCGGGAAACAGTTTCGTTTGAAACGCTCTTTTAAAACAATGCCTCGCCACCTGCTGACAGACGGACAGCTCGATAATTCCGTTCCTCTTCCCTCTTTTTTCCTTTCCTTCTTCTTCTTCTTTTTATCTCGATAGCTCGAAACGATAGGATCGAACACGCTTGCAAGAAAGGAAGCCGAATAATAATAATATCTCCTTTACTTTCCTCCTCACGAGCTTCCCCCTCGAGGCGGGTGGAAAAAATTTCTCCGAGCGGAGGAGCAATCCGTCCGTCCATATTGAGGAGGAGAAAATTGTAAGTTGAAATCGGGCGTAATCCGCGAACGATGAGGGAAACGGCTGTTTTCCTTTTTTTCCCGACATTTCCAACGCTTGAAATTTCCACGCACGAAATTGCTCGCGCGTGGAAGAATCCCGATCGGATCGGGGGGCAACGCCGTTTGACCGATTTTCTCGAGCGCCACCGAATTGCGCAGGAATGTCGAGGAGCGCGCCGATTCACGCCCGATTTCACGCAACGTTTCTTCCGACGGCGTTAAACCGGGCGGGTGATTTGGTCCTGGCACACTTTCGCCGAGACCGAAAAAAAAAAACGGATAATCGGTGGAAAACTCGGGCATTCTTTCGCGTAAATCGTAGATAACGAGATATCGCGGCTTGAAGGTGAAGCGGGAGGATTTGTTCGAACTGGATTCGTCCTGGCGGTACAAAGGAAACGATTGTCGGGAGAGGCGATAAATGAATGGAAAACGAAAGTATGTCAGCCTGTATGGAACTGAAATATGCATAACGTTAAGATATGATTCATGCGTGTTTCGCATTCGACGCGAGGAAGGAAGATATTTTTGTTTTTTTTCTCTCTTTCTTCTCTTTTTTTTTTTTTTAAAAGACTGTTGTTAAGCGGAAGAATAAGATGTTTCGTCACGGTGGTTTTTTTTCTCTCCTTTTTTTCCCTCCTCTCTTCCTCTTCCTCTTCCTTACCGATGAAAATTTTTAATTACGTCACGCGACGACATAATGTGTAATCCTTCTGCATAATAAAACTGCATAATAATTTGTCATCGTCGCTCTTTTACGATAGTTACGTCACACACATAGTTACGTTACATCGCGCGTCGATTCCCAGTCAAATAAACGGCAACACCGTCAGCGTTAATTAGTCGAACTTCGAAGCTTTCACTGAGTTGCTTCCCGAGTGTAACGAGATCTTTTTCTTTTCTTTTCTTCTTCTTCTTTTTCCTCTCTTTCCCTCTGTACGGATTACTAGATACACGTCAAAGATCAACGAGGATTTAACGAGGATTTATAATGAGAAGATGAGGATGATGTTATGCAAAGAAGAAAGGAAAAAAAAATAAAAAAGAAGAAGAAAAAAACGGGGATTAACCCACATACGGAGCCGTATATCACTTTGAAGAAACGTTGAGAAAAGTGGTACGCCAACATTGTAATCAATAACGCTATTCGTATTGAGGAAATAAACGTTCGGATGGGACACGCGTTAATAGAATTGGAAAATACCAAGTTCAATAAATATAAAATCCAATTATGCGGTAAACTTACTTAACAACGCCATTCGGAATAATTAAACAAATGAGAAAACATCTTTTAGATTAGCTGCTATCTTCTCGCTACGCGTTAATAGATTGTAAATTACGGTTTACGACTGCGAAAAAGATGGGCGAAACGATAGCGTCCATCGGCCTCGTTACATCGCTTCCACGATTTTACGCGTGTAAATTCCCCCAAAGCGATGCGACCACGCGCGCATCTCCGCCGAAAAGAGGGACGAGGAAGAGGGGAGGGCGGCCGTGTTGCGACTTCTCGTCTCGGGGAGCTACAACTAGCGCCACCACGGCTCACCTTGAACCAACTTTCTCCCAGCCCGTAGACCGGCCGGCCGCTAATCGCGCCACGCAACAGAGAAAAATTCGTGCTCCTCGTTTATCGACTCTGGCTCGATGCGGCTCAAAATTGTGATCGCACACAGGCGCGAGATCGCAACGAAGAAAGAGCAACGAGGAGGCAGGGAAAGGGGAACGTACATCTGACTCGATCTTTCGTTCGAAGACAATGGTTCGTGGGCGGCGAAAACAACTCGTCTTCTTTCGATATCTTTTGCGGTTTTGGGTCACTCGCTTTCTTCTCTTTCTCTCTCTCTCTCTCTCTTTCGTCGTGTCTCGTCCCTCGTACGAGGACGTGGACGTAACGTGCGCCAGTGTAAATACACATCGATGGATCGGATTAATTATCGGGATTGGATATAAATCTTCGTCAGGCCACCCTCGTGATCGAAACTACTTTTAGTCGGAGTTGTCGCTTCTCCGATGCGAGACGAGCGAGTGGATTTATCGCGGTCGCGAAAATGTCGTTTGCGCGCGACTGTCTGAATTTCATTATCCTCCCATCGTGTTTACAATCTACGTATATATACGTGCGTGTGATGTATCGTCTCGCGTTGGCTGGATGATAAACATTTCACGCGATGAAAAATTGAAAATAACGTGTTCCCTCGTTCTCTTTCGTTCTTAATTAAGACGAACAAATAAGAATAACAGCGAATTCGTTAAATTAAGTACCGAGAGAGAGAGAGAGAGAGAGAAAAATTTGAGAAGGAACGTATACGGTATACGTTCAAATGGAGTGAAAGTCGTACCCGTTTGTCGCAATTGACGAACCTTTCTCGAAATTCCATTCCGCGCTCCCTGTGTATCGATATCCGTCCTGTAATAATCCATTACCGCCATAAACTTTTCTCCCCGGCCATAAATTTCGCTCGCTGTTTCTTCGTTTTTTGCTGATGATACGAATCTGGAGCACCTTCCTTTCGATCAAAACCGAAGTAAAATATCGGTTTCATCGCTGTATATAATTAATTTATCCCCTCTCTCTCTCTCTCCACTCCTCGGTTAATTTGCAAGATTCTTTTTTTACGATTGGGGACTAGGGACGCATGAAGGGAAGCTTGAAAGACGTGTCTCTCGTTCAGAGAAAAAAAAAAAAAGAAATACGCTCGTCGAAAAATTCTTGAAAAAGAAAAGGGAAAGAGGAAGAAAAAAAAAGGAAAGCACGATAGATAGACAGGATCTTAGTGTGTCAGTGTGCCCGTAGTAGTATGCTAATCGCCCGAAGAAACGGTTTTTAACGGTTGGACGGTATCGGCGCCATTGGCGCCGCTCCATACGTGAAAGAAGCTGCGCTTTTAACACGTTTAGCGCGCCAATAAACTCGCTACAAGAATTCGACGTACAAATTACACAGGAAATGCTGTCGACGATTACGAATAAATTACCCGAACCCAAAGCTTTGAACGAATTTCCTCCTCTTTCTTCTTCTTATTATTATTATTTATGCTCGTTCCATTTTATATTTCTCGTCGTGTAAAAAAAAAAAAAAAAGAAGAAATAATAACAAGATTGAAATGGTCATGGTGACGGTTCACTATGGAAATTAATGACGGCAGAATATAGATGGATAAAAAAAGGAGAGTCGTTCGATGACTCGTGACAAATGACGGAAGCTAATTTGTAATTCTCTTGTCGGGGAGGAGGAATAGAGGCGCGCTACCAGTCCGTTCATCTTTATCACTTCGCCTGGTTTTAATCCTCTTGTCGCCGTGAGGAAGATGTATCGATATTTCCAGAACTCTCTCTCTCTCTTGATTAATACTATAATATACTATAATATACTTATCGATGTATCCTCGAAATGAAGAATCGCAATTTGACGAGAAGGATGAAAGTTTCGGTGATTCTTCGCTTCTGAAAATGAAAGAAGCTTTTTTCGAAAATAGGTTTTCTGCGATGGAAAGCAGTTCGAGTAAAATTTTTTTTTGAGTTATTTTTTTTTTTTTAATTTAAACATCGAATTGAAACGAATCGATTTATCATTACATTGGAATATTGTGTACAAACGTACGGGATTCGAATTGTGGATTTTTTTTTTTTGAAAACTTCATTAGAAAATTAGCAACAGGAGTCGAGAATGAAGAATTACTTAATTGATAAACGAGACGCGCGTATAATTACGAATGGTTCAATGGCTAATAAATTTTTATTATATTAAGTAAAACGCTTTCTTCCATTGTTTTCAGTCTCGATAGTTGGACGTCCCATGATCGTTAGAACCGCACAAGTACGAAAAGTTTCACTTTTCTCGTTACAATGCCGTTTTATGCTATAAATGAGAAAATTATCCTCGGCCACTTTTCGATTTTTAGTGAGCAACGCCAATGCGACGCATATAATAAGACACACGTTTCAACGAGATGGAAGAATAAAAAGAAAAAGAAACGAAATTGGAGAAACTTGGCGAATCTCCCCCTCCCCTATTCCAACTCCAATCCTCCGAGAACGAGACGCTTAAACGTAAAATTGAAAGTTGTTACAGTTTCGAGGCTGCATCTATTCTGCATCGCGGTTAAGTTCGAGATAAGGATCGGATCCGTTTCACTTTGTGATCCCCGCGCGTAAAAGCATCGAGAATCGACCTTTCCCAACGCGCGAGAGAATAGGAGATCAAAGGAGGAAGGAGGTGGAATGATAGATCGAGGATTTCTCTTAGGTTGGATAGGTAAGAGGCAGGCCTGATCGTTTATCATCGTCATTGTGCGAGGGGAAAAAAAAGAAAGAAGGAAAGAAAGAGAAAAATCGAGCAACCATTTTAACCGAGTCTCGATCGGAAAGGAAGAAGAAGAATAATGCGCTTTCCGCGATAATTTCGCGACGATTTCTTTCCGATGGAAGGGAATAAGAATTCGATGGAACGCTGTTTTCGAAAATTTTCTTTCCGAATGGAAAATTTCGACAGAGATTAAAAGCTCGACGAGTTATTTTCCCGTCGTGAGAATACGAATACGAATCCACGACATTTGACATCTGTTAGACCGGTCTTAAATCATCGTCCGGGTCGAGGCTCGCTCACTTTCACCACCTACGCGTAAATTTTCAACGCCCGCTTGAACCGAACGAATCGCGTGACAATGAGTCATCGCAGGATGGCGGGCCTCCACTCGCTTTCTCGCGCCCGTGCAATTTTCAAATTGTTCCCTCTGACGACACGGATAGGGAATCCCGCCTCTCCCCACTCTCGTTTTTCACTTTTATTAGCCGCACGCTACACCTCCTCGCATACCAATGCCGGTTAGTTCCGGTTACTCCTAATACGGCGAGGAGAGGGGGGAAATTAATATCGATCGAATGGGACAAGTCACTCTCACCACGCTCGCTTTCCTCCTTTTGCATCACCCACAGTGTCTATTTCAATGTCTATTTCCTCTCCCACGTTTCCTTCCTTCCTTCCTTCCTTTCAATCTCGAATTGATATTCGTTTCGGATCTCAATTTCGCTCTCTTTCTCGATCTCGTATCAACGCGAATTGCATTGTTACAGGCACGTTTGAAAAGTTGTCCTTTCCTGTTCCGAGAAAGTGAAATTGTATTTATCGTTTTAATTTTTTTTTTCCACTCGAAATTAGAAAAATTGCTATTGTAATCGAAAACGATGTCCTCGCGCCACTTATCTTTTAATCTCTTGACGCAAGAATACGCCTCTGAACTCACTTTCACCCGGGCTGCACCCCGTACATCCGGAATCCTCGGGTTTCCTCCGAGCGTAAATAGAATAACGGACGCAGCACGAGACGGAGCTCGTCGACTTTCATGCGAGATATGCTGATCTGTGCCTACGGTATTATAATATATATAATTTCTACGACGCTTGAAGAAAATAAGTAAAAATGTTCCGTCTATGTATGTCGAAGATAAAAAATTTATGGTGAATACGAATTCAACATGACCTCGAAAAATGCGATTTATATTTATATTTATCTGATAATTATTATTTCTGTATTTACTTAGATACGCGTATCTAACACAAACAACAACTAACAAATCGAACAGAAATATATGTATATATATATATATATATATTTACATCGTAAAGAACGTTATAAAATTGCTGTTACGTTGTTTTCTTTAATCGTATAGATTGTTCACGTAATCCATTCTTCGTTCGTAGATTAAACAAAGAAACTCGAAATCGACGAATTTAGAGCAATTAGCGCCATCTCGCGTTTGGATCCGCGAAGCTCCAATTTGTTACTAGCGTAGCAGAATGCGCAAAGAGGTATTCGTGACGTCACGAAGAGAAAACGTGCCACTAGTTTTGATTATGAAGCTCCTGATACCTTCCACCATTTCGACCACGTCACGTTGAAAATTAATTAACTAATGGTTTTTTAATGAAAATATACGCACTTTTAAGCTCGCATGTTAAAGTTAACGTCTCGGGCAATATTCTGTTTTAATTTTAACCACAGATTTTTTTCAATTAATTATTCGTGCGTCATATGCGGATTAACACTATCGATAAACGATATATTTTTCATTAATTTATTATTAATATAGCTTTTATTTATAAATAGGAATATATATATCTGAAACTATTATTTCTCTCTATATTTTCTCGTATAATTTTTATTCATAATTTCTTCGTTCTTTGGAAGAATAAATCGATTGTTTATTATTCGATCTCGGAATAGAAATTCGTTCACTCTTGGTCGATAACCGTTAATAAATAATTAATTGAAAAGAATTTCACATTAAAATCGATACGAAATACAAATTCCAGCTTTAAAATTCGAGCTTGAAAGTATCGAAAGTATAGAAAATTAATAATTAACGAATAAGGCGTCTTCGATGTATTAAAATGTATGTGATGTTAATTATTTATTAATTATTAATTATTAATAATTGTTAATAGATAATTAATCGAATAGAATAAAATTGACACGAAAAACATGCTTGAAGCTTGAAAGTATCGAAATTTTGCGTAAAAAACTAATAATTAATGAATTTTCCGTGTAAAATGGCGGAAAATATTTTCTATCCTTCTCGCACAATGTTGATTTCTCTGTCTACGACTTCGCATACCTCCTTGCACATTCTGCTACGCTAATAACAAATCGAAGCTTCCATGATCCAAACGCGAGATGGCGTTGATATCCTAAATTTTTTATCGATTTGAATTTCTTTGCATAATTATGAACAAAATGTACTTACTTTACTTTTCTCATATATATACACTTTATATATACACTTATATATATATACTTTTAAATTTTTGTACGCGTAAATATTCTATTATCTTTCTTCTAATAAATCTTTCTATTATTTTATGCGTCGTATACCCATTGCATTTATATTTTTTTCAATTTTTATACGTCGTATAAAAATACATTTTCCGGCGTGCCACGTCTCTTACGATTATATTCTTCCGTAAGAAATTTCGATTTTATATTGGAAAAGTATAAATGGAGAGGAAGTGGCAAAATTTCGTTTGATTGATACCTCTGAGGAATAAATATATCGAGAACACTTAATTCTCAATTTCTCAACGTTTAATCTCTCTTCATTGTTTCGAGCGAATAGAATAGAACTCAAGCGCGTTGAATTACGCAATTATAACAATCTCGATAATACAATGATCGTCAATTGTTTAGGAGCACGCTTTATCCGGTTTCTTATCCCGACATCCGCTTTTAAATAACGGATATAAGAATGCCACGGTCGCCGAGTTTTGCGTTAAAGTTTAATTATTTATTCACTGGACGCTCTTAAGGAGGTAGACCGGACATACTGTTGGTAATTATTCACGCCCGTTCGAAACATTTCTCCGGTATGGGTGAAGACTTAACTGTTTCCACCGAGCAGTTTTCTTTTTATCCTATTTCTAAACTCGATGATCCAAAATTATCCATTATCGAGAATTACATGGATATAAAGTATAATGCGTAACAACGTAATATTTCGGTATCGATCGGAATGAATAAAATAATGGCAAGAAAGTCATCCGGACTAAAATGTGTTTTAGTTATTGAAATATAAATTTACGATAGAAAGCAAGTGAAATTTATTACTCTTTACTTTATGTTCTTCTATTATTAGTACAAATAATAGTTACACGGTATTTAAGGAAGATTGTCGAGAAAGTAATGGTTAAAAAATGGGCTTGGAAGAATGTTAATTATAGTTTCGCTGGCGTTTGGTGTTTGTAGGCAAAACAGTAGGTACTACCTACTGTACCGCGCGCGTTGTTGTCGGAAGAATTAATATTAAGAAGTAACAAATGAAAAAGAGAAAGCGTATGAGATCCGTATGAGATACTCGGTGTTAAATGCTTTCATCCGGCTTTACGCGTATTTCAATTTTAAGCTCTTATAATACCTGTGTTTATATCCTATTAATTATATCGTTAATGACGACCGTGCATATATTTTCTCCTCGTTTAATAATTGATAATTTTTCGTGCGATCGATAAATATAAATCTTGACGAGATCGTTATTGATTTCGAAAAAAATCACAAACTGTTATTATAACGAAATAATAAGTAATACAAGCATTACAAAAAAAGAAAAAAAAAACTTGAATTACCGCATTGGCCGCAACATGTAGAATTAAAGTCGAAGCAACAAGAGATGTGTACAAAAAGATATATATATATACAAACTTCTTTTTAGAAAGAATAGTTATTGTTGCATCGTGGTGCTCCCTTTCGCACGGTTGCGAGACATCGTCAGACACCGTCTGTCTCCCTGGATTTTTACGATCATCGTTAAGATCCTCTTAATCGGTTATTAGTCCAGTTTCGTACTCGCGCAAGGAGAATTCGCGCGCAAAACAGTGGAGTGATTTCACCCGACAGGCAGACGCTGCAATGTTGGCAACATTGGCCACAATAGACGGAGTGGCGCAGCTTTTCTCCGCGTGGAATTCGAGTTACGTGTTACACGGGAGGAGAATAGTATCGGCTTCTTTCGAAGGCTCGCTTTCGCGAGGCCGCATCCGGAATCGATTGTGCTGGAAGACACGTAGAAACAGGATACGATCACTGACTCACCGGTCATTAGACCCGTTTACAGACAGAAGAACTCTATGGCTCCGGCCCGTGTACGTGTAATTTTACGGCGAGAATTTATGCACGATTAACGAGAGGCCTCGTACATGTTTCCTAGCAGGTGCATTAACCAAGGCTGCGATTAACTTCTTTACGGAATCGTTCAAGAGATTACACCGTGGAGATTAGATTTTTACACGTTATTAAATATATATTATTTATTAGTTGCAGTATCGTATTATTCGAGAGAGTGGAATAATAATTTTACTGGACACTGGTTTCGAATAATAGAAGCTACAACTGGACAAAATTATGACAGAGACAGATGTTAGGGGGAAAAAGGAAGCTTGAAAAAAAGTAGTTATAGCTATTCGCTACGCGGGATGCGTATTCGACGATTCTAACCTATAAATTATCCGATAGACACTACGTTGTAGATATAACCTTAAACAAATTGGAAATTATAAAGTGTGAGAAGCATACTGCATAACCGACCGTTCAAACATTGAAAGGAATAAATAAATTGGCAACTAAAGTTAAGACCATTATTATTAACAATAGATAGGTTAAAATCGGTCCATAAATATCGATGATTGGCGAGGTGGCGAGTACGTATCGCGCGCGTGAACGTTAAAATTGATATAAAAGTTTAAAAAAAAAGAAAAAAAGAGTAGAAAGTTTCTACTTTTCATACGTTCTTATCGCGTGGAACGATGTGGAACGCGTTAAAAATTATTGAAAAAATCGTCGCGTTGCGCCAATTTCCAATAAACAAAAACAAAAATCTTACCGATAATTCATAACGATTTAAGTTAAAATGGATATTTTCGAGATATTGTAAAATCGAAATTTAAACGCTCCTTAGAAAATTTACAGAAATTTACTCGATTATTGAAACTTTAACCAATTATCGATTACTCGTCTGCCGATATATTCCGTTTGAACGTTCGAAAATGAATTTTGTTCGTTTTTAATACACGTTATTCGTACTGCGCTTATTCTCCTCCTTCTTCTTCTGCTCGAAGAAAAATATTCCGGATGCCGTGGATCCATTCACCGGTGGCTAATTACGAGAAACATACTGATGGCTTGCTAAAATTTAATCTACTGCGGCCGTCTATGGAGGACGCTCTGATTCCTCGAGTAATCAGAACATGGCGATCGCGGCGAGCGGGATACGAAAATGAATTTCGATATAGATAGCTGGGCGAGCAGAAGAGAATATGGGAAACGGCGACCCTCGGCCTTCTTTCTTCCTGAAAAAAGAATAATATTTAATACGAACAGCACGTTTATTAAGTAAGAGAAAGTCGAGCAAATGTAAAAGGAGCGTATAAACGAAAGTAGACTTGAAGGAAAAAAAAAGAATTAATATTAATATTCCCCTTATTATTACCCATTATTTTCTCGCCTTTTAATTACACTCGAAATAATTCGCCAATTGGAAAATATATTTTTTGGGCCGATCCTTCTTCTTCTTATTAACGTGGCTGTGGAGCGAGATAGATAGCGGGATCGATAAAGAGGCGGCGAGTTTTAGAATTTTTTACCAAACGTAAATATAATGCGTTCAGTGCACGGTTCGTATACACGGTTTATGGATCGTGGCCCATACTCGGATGCGATGGATACTCGGCCAATGGAACGTCCCAAATAATACTTTTTAGTTGCGCATCCTACGCGCATGCGAGAAGAATTGAGAAGAATCGTTTCTTCTTTGATTGCTTTCAGATTATCGCGATCCCGATCGGTAAATGAAATTATTCGCTTTCAAAATCAAACCACGCGCGATTTCGAAATATTTCGATCGAATAATCTCTCTCGTATGCTTCGAAAAAATTTTACCGTGTAATGATACGTTAGAAGTTACAACGATATACCTTTGCATCAAAATCGACGAATTTCTTCAGAAGACTCGAAACGATAGATCGATCGACAAATCGACCGAATGATTTCTCGAGATCCGACGGGTCTGCCGAGTCTCTCCATATTGCCACGAAGAGCGTGGCGCATGAAATAATTAGGCGATGGAGAAGGGGAAGGAAGAGGAATAGAGGAAGACGGAAAATCTAACTCTCCGAGTTGGAAAAAAAGTTTCGAAGAGTCTTTAATTCCGTGCGTAATTTCCGCACGCGGACAGATTGGCGCGATTGTTCGATCAGGGAATTATTTATACGTTGGGAGCAAGCGTTGAACTTGATCCCATGGCTAGGCCTTGGCACTCGTGAACGCACGAACGACGCCACGAGGAGAAAGTTTCGAAGGCAGGAAGTGAAGTAGGCCACGACTTTGACCGCTCGCAAGGTCCATACTCCCGAGCCACGCTGCTGCGCTTCCATCGAGCGGGTACACTCGGCTCGATTCGACTCCGTTTCGATTGACACTGGCTGTCTCCCGGGATGGGAAATAAAACGACGGCTGTCGCCTTAGTGATCCGTTTACCAACAGGGGGGAATCGTTTCTTGGAATCGCGGGCGAAAAATGTAGGTGATCGCCAAACGATCGATCGTCCGTCGGTCCTGAAACGCGATCTCGAAACGCTGTGAATAGAAAGAAAATTTAAATTCTGACGTGGAAAAGGTATGGAAATAAACGTACAGGAACTTACCTGACCTATCGATGATCCTGCTATTCCTATCTGCAGGTATTTCTTTCCCTTTCCCCTATTATAGCGGGGTCACCGTTCTTCGATACGTTGGAATTCACGCCTCTTCTTTCCTTCCTTTCCAACTCTAAACTCTCCGCCGTTCCATTAGCGCGCCAGGATTATCCTATGATTTATTCAACGAGGTTTTTTACATATGGAAACGAGGATAAAATGAGAGAGAGCGAGGTCGATTATTTTGCTATCTAGAAAAATTCGTAACAAAATTTCGGATTCGTCGACATTTGTAAACATCCTTTTACGGGGGAATAAGCGAAGAACGAAAAAGAAAAAAGAAGAAAAAGGAGCGTAGCGATGAGCGGAATTCATAATAAGAGGATCGGATTACATCATTCCGTTCGTCGTTATGCAGAGCACAGAATGCCGATCCCTTATTGTCACTCGTTTAAATCGAATAATAAAAAAAGGAAATCGATAAACAAGATAATTCCGGAAAGATATATACCGCGAAGTACGATTTCCTGATAGCACAACTCCACGTGGCCTCCTCCCAGTGGGTCAAGGTTGCTTTTCAATCTGGAAAACACCGTCGACTACCGTTCCCCGCTCGACTCTGCACACGTTTCTATTAATATTTTATCATTCATACCCGCGGTGAGGATCCGCGTGCCAAGTTTCTTCGTCGGCCTTCGTGCCCTGGAATCGCACAATTTTGTTTCGCGATAAATTGTGCTGCTCGTAATTTGGCAACGTTGGGCGATATCTTTACGACGCTTGTCCAAAAAAACGTCTATTAATAGCACGCTCGTCGACACGGTCTATTTTCTGCGCGACGAACGCCAGCGGATTAAATAACGCGCACTGTAATACCTCTTTCCAAACCGATGAAGTTACTTTGAATTATTTATCGAATCATTGTCCTCTTCTTTTTTTGCGAAAACGATTTAGACAGTAATATTCGACGCGTTGGCCATCACAATGTTGGTCATCGTAATATTTTATTTTACACGCAGAGAGGCGATTCTACTAGTAGAGAACACTGGTAGAGAAAATATGATGACACGACATAAAAAAGTCGTGATGCATTATGAAACATATGTTTGAAAATATGCTCGAAACACGTTTATATATACGCACGTTTGAAAATATATTCCGTGTAACACGTTTACGTTGCACAACGATACGAGGTTTTCTTAATGGTGTAATTTTATCTAGATGTGTAACAATAACGATATCTATTATCTAACGTAATGTAGAACTTGTGTAACGTGTTAAATTTTATCGTTCTCTATTTCGTTCGGATGACGCGGAGACGTCATAAAATAATATGGAAGAGTTTTATCTTTTAAAAGTTTACGCTTCTTCTTTTCCTTTTTCTTTTTCCTTATTTATAAACACGATTGCGGAATTAATGTTACAACTTTAATAATAAGCTATACGTACCATGAACTATGAACTATAATTAGAGTTTACTCGAGGAATATCTAACGTTTTCGATGCTACTTGCGAAGTAACGTTTTTTACACAGATATTTATCCGTATAAATTTAAAAACTCTTGCAAATCTGAAACGAAAGACGCTGAAAATAGACGACAACAACGATGCGTCATAATGAAAAGGAGGTCACCTTAATTCAATAAATTCTCCTCCGAGAAAAAAGGAAGAAAAAGGAAGAAGCAAACCATTTACGTCTACCGTGTGCACCGCGCTGTTCGTTATACCGCAACTTGGTGCAAAAAACTCGCTGCCGAATTTCCAACGAGCATTCGAATGGGACGACTTTTTGCCCGCTAGAAAGTTTTCAGAACCGCCTCTGTCAGAGATGGAAACGGAATAGTAAGCCGTAGTGCGTATGTCCAGAGGCGAGATCGGATAAAAACATTGATAGACATTGGTGCGCACGGGGAAAAAAGAGAAAGAAAAAAGAATAAGAAAAGGAAGATAGACCAGATTAAAGAAGCGTAATTGATCGGGGAAAAAAACATGCTCGCTTTCGAGTCGGTCACGCATCGCGTGGCGGCTCGATCGCGAAATTGATCTGCCATACTTTCGCCGCGGATACTTGCCAGAAATCATCGATCTTCGCGGGGACTTGCGTGTATCGAGATTTATTAATCCGATGATGAGCCGTGAAGGAGATCGATGATAAAAATATGCGCAGATAGGAGAATACGGATGTTGAGATAGATGTCTCTTTCTCTCGTGGTATACATGTATGCGTTACAATTTTTAACGCTCAGATATGTAGAGTAGACATGTAAGTAAAATAATCGATTCCTTATTTTTCTATATTCGATTCCCCGAAGATAAGGTTTTTATAAGTTCTTTTCCGTATCGTTGTCTTCCATATATATAAAATTTCGCTCGATTAATCATTTCTCTTCTGGCAATTTGGGTTAATCTTTCCGAGGAATACTGAAACATATATATATATGTATATGTATGCATTTAAAAGTATTATTCAGAATAAATATTTCTGATTGTTTCACGAAATCTTTTCATAAATAATTTAATAATTTGGCACTAATTGCTAGAACAAATAAATTATTTATGTTCCATAATTTATAGCTATAATTGTTAAATGATCGATATATATTATATCGATATTTACGATTATTATTAGTTATAAATCAAGAATAGTTATACTTATTCGTGAATATACCGTACATAAGACCATTGCTCGCGACTAACACTAACGATCATTGATTAGATTCAATCAATGGCCGCACTGTCCTCGTTGCGTCTCGATTCAATTACAAGATGAAAATTAGACGTTTAAAACGTGGAGGTACGCTGATAAATGGATAAACTCGCCGTAATCGATCGATACAATAATTGAAAATATTAGCGGAATGTGTTACGGAGGAAATTTCACGAGATGATAAAATTTTGAGAAAAACCTTTCGATATAACTCGTGGCGAAGATTAATATTATCGTCCAATAAGGAATCCCGGAGTAAGAAGCTCGAGATAAATATCGCGCCTTCCTCGGGACGTGAAATTACTTTTGGAGGAAAAGAGATCGGGTTGGAGGAGAAGAAATGGGTAAAAGGACCGAAAATGTTTATTTGATTACGTCCCCGCGCCGCGTCCTCCTTTCCTCGAGGAGGTATAGTTGGCAACGCTAGTTAACGCACACGCACCTGCACCGGCGATCGGGCTATAGTGAGTGATAATCGTAGAGTAGGTCAGCGGAACAGCGCCTCTAGCAATCTGCGTTCCTCGCCTTCCTATACGTGTGTCCCTGCCACGTATGCCGGGCTAACCGTGTGTATCTGTGTACACGCGAGTACGAATAAAGGCACGACGCTCGGACGGTGTGTGACAACAAGAAACGAGTCGAAGCGAGGCGTCGATGTCGTCCGGACGAAACACCCATTCGACTTCCATTTGACTTCTATCTCATTCGACTCGAGCGCCGTTTCATCCATGGTAAACATCGCCGAGTCTCCAATGTTTTGTAACGTGACACTTCGGTTCGAGATAAGGTTTCGTTTCGCTCCATGCGGATCATTTCTTTTTTCAAAACGTCCCGAAAGCTGGAAACTGAAATGAGAGATGAAGAAGATAATTGTGGATAAATTGAGGTATATGGATTACCCGTGTATAATAGATAATTTTCATTCTAAATTTATCCCCTGAGATATAACGTTTCGCTAATACCACGATCAATCACTTTTATCGTAAACGTAAACTTCTGTGACAACTCTTGTGTTATTTAAATTCTATTGTTATTTCAACGTTATACTTTTATGTAATAAAAGCTGTAAACAGTTCTACTGTTATATTGGATTAAGGAAAGGTAGTAATTTTCCCATAGAAAGATGACCAATTTCACGCAGGAACGTGTTTTACCGCTTCACAATTAAAGTTACTATATATATATATGTATATATATATGTATATACTCATTTGTAAGAAAGGCACACGCGATCCTGAGAACTACCGTAAAAGTGGTGTAACGAAGAAAATAAGGTAAACAAAATAAATAATAAATTAAGCGGTGGATTCGTATTCGTGGAAAAATTGAAAGAAATCAATCACTCGAGAGTTCCCCTGGATATATATATATAAATAGACCATAAAGAAAGAAGAATTTATCGAAAATGATAATCAGCCGGATGGGTGGAGTCGAGTGAGAGGTGCAGAAGAGCATAGAAAGTCTGTATCATGAAATTGCATTCCATAAAGAATGGAAAGTCGGTGCATAATCCTTTTCGTTATTCTTCTTTTCTTTTTTATTATTTTTTTTCTTTCTTTCTTTCTTTTTTTCTCCAATCGACAGATGGAATGCGCGAACGTGAAACGAATTACATCGTGAAATACTGGAACGATTTCTGATCAGACTTTTTTCGCTAGCGGCGCTTCTGCGTACAACCGATCAGAAAGATTACGAAGAGTACGACGACCGACGACTGGGCTAGATTAAGACAACGAGGTCACGTGCCAGTAGTAGCGTTACGTATGAGCCATTCCAGGGGAAGTCAATATGATGATTATTCAATTTTTTTTTTTTTGTTATTCTGAAAAATCACGTCACCGGAACATTATTAACTTGTTTAATTAAAGTTATTTACTTACTTATATAATCATAAAAAAGCAAACATCTTGAATCTTATATATCTTATTTATTTACAAATTCAGAAATTTCTGCAATTATTTCATCTTTATTAATGATAATTCTAGTTTTATTATGGATAGATAATTATAAAAATAATTATATATTTAAATAGATTTATAATAATTGCTAATCCATAGATAAATATAACGTAATATATAAATACATTATACGTAAATATAATAATAAATGTAATATATATGATATAGTATAAATGTAAGAAAAATATGATTTTAATAGACTTTCTAATATTCTTTATGAAATAATATAATTTCGTAAAGAATATTATATAAGAAACTTATGCCGTTCATAGATTATTGAAAATAAATTAAAAAATCAGATTTATTAGATATTAGATATTATTAGATTTATTAGATTAGATAATTTCATTCATCATGATATAATAGATAAAAAAATACCAATTCAAAGCTTCTTTAAATATTTTGATGTAAAAATTTCTGAAATAAAATTATAAATAATCTATTAATATAAATGCATTATTTTATTTATATTAATAACAACGCATTATTATCCTATTATTCTATTATTCTAACAATCGTTACGAATTCTAATTTTAAAAATACAGTAAAGACTCTTAAAGATAAAAAAAGTAAAAAAATTAAACAGAAGAATTTTGTCGGAAAAAAAAGAACGAATGTATATTCAATTCTCAATGCCTACAAATTGCCTACATAATTTCTAATAAAAATGAAAGGATATTTATGTTAAAATATGCAGAAGCAAAAAGTTCTCGCAACTGCTAGTTGTAGATACAATGCCTATAATTAATTGTGAAAATTGTGTCAGGAATAATTGCGAATATATAACATACGGAAGTAGAAATGTGAGAATGGCCGTTGGAAGAACGCGACCGATCATTAATCATAATATTGACACAGTGCTAGGAAGATAGCAACAATTACAGAAAGCTCAAATATCAGCAGGTAGGAGATCGAAGCGACACATACTAGTTGTAGATGCGTGCGCACACACTGTTTTTCTGCGATTTACAAGATGACGTATTACGCATCAAAAAACATGATCTATGTCAGACAAATAATTGGAATATTTTATCTAAAGTTCGATCCTTTATAAATAAAATGCATCCGACTCAAAAAAGTTCTCGTTTGCTTCGTTGAATTCAAATATTAATTAATCTGTTTTTATTAAAATCATTGATTTAGGTTATTATAATTGTTTCGACGACAGAACGAAAATATAAAATCATGTTTCTCTGAAATATAAGATTTTTTAATTAAAATAATTATATATTCATCATTTCGAAATTTATTCAATAATATATTCATCTTTCTTTTTAGAATATTAAGATAATCAATATTTATTCGTGCAAATTGAAAATTCGCTAATGATTATAGATTGTCAATGCGATTAACACACTACAAATCGATAGAGTTTCAAAACTTAAGAAAATATACTTGGCAACATATTACGTATTATATTCTTACATTTACATCTATTTCCGTCTTTCAGGTATTACCGCTTTCCCCACTTGACAGTTGATCGTATGTATCAGCGACGTTGCGTGAAGCATGATTGAACCAGAACCATACACAGTCCCTTCATCCCCTCGTAACGAGACGAACGCAGCAGTGACAGTCGGTCATACGTGGCGTGCGTGCACTTATCGTGCTTCAGTATCGAAGCGAAGTCTGTACAATTCGACATTTATTAGTACACACGAGGCGAGAATATAAATAGCGAGTAAAGAGATGTACATTCCATGAGAAGAACAGAGATAAAAGAGAGGGCTGCAATTTTATTGTTAGAGTGCGTGCAAGTCGGTATGCTCAATTATAATTAAGTAATAACGTCAAAAACAACACGCGGCCTCAGTCGATCAGTAACGTTGAAGCCTCGAACACGTTTGTACTAATTCGAAACTCCCGCCGTGCAGAGCGCCAATCGTTGAGCACCGTGATCATAGGTGCATACCCGCCAATCGTTCGTGATGCTGCACACGAGGACCCTCGCCGTCGCTGCAGCATCGCCTATTCTCGTTGAAAATGTCTTACCGTCTTGGTTGCTTCGCGCGTCTAGCAGCCATGTTGTGTCAATGCGTTCCATTGGTGACCGTGCCCTTTATCGTGGTCAAATATCACGTGAGATCATGCTCGAAAATTACCAGAAGATACGTGAAAAATACAAGTGTAAGTATATGTTGGCACTTGCTGCAGCCATTTTACTTTGATGTCCTTCTCAGCTCCACTAGTCTCGCTAATATTCCATCTCAATCACTCTTGTATATGTTCTGCCGCGCCATTTGAGTCCGAGCATGCGCATTTATAAATACTTTGATATTTTAAATCGATGATAATGGCGCGAGACCTTGATACTCATTTATACACGCGGAAATTATAATTGATACATTAATAATCCCCCTTTTCAGGAAGTGTTCGATTTACTTTTAATCAAATTATGAAATTAAATACTTATATCGATTGTTCCTTGAAAATGTGCATATATTTACATATCTGTTGCACGAAAGAACATTATTATCAATTGCTTTTGGCAAATTTCCAAAATCTTCGATACGATGCATTGAATCCATTAAGAGTTCTCATTATTATAAGTACTAATAACCATGATTTATAGACTTTAAGATAACTGTTATAAAACATATTTGTACAATATTGAATTAAATTACGGAAATTACATTAGTTAAATATCAGTTTATCAACGTGTTTAGTGAAATTATTAGAAAAAAATTTGTATATCAGAATTTATATTTAGAATTAATTGGTAAAAAAATGCAAAATGAATTAAATAGAAAAATCTAGGACGGTAAGAAATATCTTTCGAGAATTTGCAGACTTATGATGAATTGAAATAGAATAATAATCTCGTGTGTTACCTTGCTATTTAGTTAAAAACATTTCGTACAAGGCCACATGTAAAATCACGCATCATGATCAAATATCTCTACATCATACATCATGTATTCATCTTGAATTGTTTATTTGATCATCTAGAAAAAAATAATTATTCCGATTTCAAATTATGTTGCATAAGATATAAGAAATGATAAATGATAAAAGATAAAACATCAAATATCACGATAATAACTTTTTAATTTATTTACTATTATAGTATTTTTCAAATAAAGATGATAGAAGTGAAATAAATATTTCAAATTGTTATTTTTTATTTTTATTTCAAATAAAATTTATTAGAAATTTAACGTGTATTTATCGCATTTAATTGAAATATTAATCAACTTTTTTTTCAGCTAAGAAACTTCCCCAAGACGTGAATCCGAAAGGAGTATTTTCTTGCAATGAGCTTGACTTGAAAGAAGTCCAAGTATATGGATTTGATTATGATTACACTTTGGCTTGTTACAAGCCATCCATGGATTATTTACTGTACAATCTTGGACGTGATATGCTCATTCAAAAATACAAGGTATATCAAAATATAATATATATATATATATATATATTATATACATTAATTTTCTAATTATTTTTTTTAATTAACTCTGTATATGATATACCAATCGTGAAAACGTGTACACAAAGTTTCAAACTCGGCAAGATTACTAATTCAAACTAGGGAACGAAACTTTCTAACTCATTTCTGCTCGCGAAATTTAGTTCATCAGGAGTATTTTCTCGAAAATCAAACGACAATTACGGCCGAACGAGAATTTCAATTGAAACTTGACGCAAACTCGTTTAATCGGCTGTACAGTACCCCGAGGGAATCACCAACCTCGAGTACAAGAAGGATTTCGCTGTTCGTGGCCTCCATTATGACATCGAAAAGGGTCTGCTACTAAAACTCGACAGCTTCTTGCAAATTCAATTTGGCACCGTTTATCGCGGTTTACATCCAGTACCCGACGACGAGGTCCTTAGACTCTATAAAAACCGGATAATACCGATCGCCTATGTGGAAGCACCACATAAACATTCTCATGTAAGTATATTTGAATGAACTTAATAATTAATTAATTATAAGTGCGATGTGTCTTTTTTTATGAAAGAAATTATTGTTTACTATTGCGATTTCTCGTGTTTCTTTATTATTTGTTATTGTTATTGTTGTCATTTTCCTGAAATTATAATTAATTATCTTATTATTGTTTCAATATAGAAATCTGATATTTTTCAACTTTTTATTTTGCATTTGTTGACTGTATCCGAAACAATAAATATGTAAAATATTTTCAAAGAATAGCACAAAAAATCCAATTAATGTTCAACGATATGAAAAGATGCATGAATGTGTTTTAACTTTCTTTTAAAATTTTTATTAACTATATATATATATTTTTTCAATTTTATTCTGAACAAAAATTGATAATATGAGAATTTATTTAGTTACAATAATTGAAGTGATTATTTGTTTATTTTTGTTGCACGCATCTACTTGTATGTTTTTCATGACGAATTTTTTCAACATAAAATATAGAAAGTAAGTATTACGTTATACTTCTGCATACATATACATTTCTATATATATACAGATTAAATTTCTTTTAGGAGACGTTGCACCGGACAAAAATGGTTCAATTGGCTGATTTATTTTCGGTACCAGAAATGGGTCTTCTATGTAACGTCACGGAATATTTCCTTAGAAATCATATCGATTATCATCCTGAAATACTTTTTAGAGACGTAAAGGTAAAAAGAGAAAAATCTATACAAAAGTTAAAAAATCAATTACGATTGTTTTTGATAAAAATCAGATATCATTATTTCTTATTTAGAACTCTGTACAAAGTTGTCATCCTATAATGCATGGAATGGTAGTAAAAAATGTTTCCGAATATTTGGAACAAAATAGAGATTTGAAAAGATTTTTTGATCGACTTAAAAGAGCTAATAAAAAAATGTTTCTAGTAACCAATAGTCCCTTCCATTTTGTGTAAGTATTATAATAGAATGATAACGATAATAATAATAATAATAATGCACAAAATTCTACATACAATTAATGTTATTTTTTTTAATTAGTGATATTGGAATGAAATTCTTGGTTGGTGATGATTGGAAAGATTATTTCGATGTAGTAATAGTACAAGCAAGAAAACCAAAATTCTTTACAGAAGAATCTCGACCTCTTAGAATATACGATGAAATTAATAAAACACAGCTATGGGATCGAGTTACTAAACTTGAAAAAGGAGTTATCTATCTTGAAGTATGTATAAAACGTTTTACATTTTTTTTTTTTAATATCTAGGATTGATATTAGGTTTAAAATCAGGGCACAGTTAAACAATTACAAGATATGACCGGATGGCAAGGACATCAAGTATTATATTTTGGAGATCATCCTTATAGCGATCTAGCGGATGTAACTTTGGAACATGGTTGGCGAACTGGAGCTATTATTAAAGAATTAACGGTAAATTTGTAATGCATTTATAATTTATTATGTGTATATGTATTCAAAATAATTATTTATTATCGTTCATAAAAATTGTTATTTTTAATTGATTATTCAGGATATTATTTATATATATTATATATATATAATATATATAATATAGATATATAGTATATTTTTATATATTACAGCATGAAATTGCAACGTTAAATAATCCAAAATTTAAAGAAAACGCAAATTGGTTACAAATGCTAACAGGATTAATTGAAGAACATCAAGATTATGAAGGGCCAGATGTACAAACGATACTCAACGAATGGATCGAGGAAAGAGATGAATTAAGAAACGAGATAAAACGAGTATTTAATAAACAATTTGGATCTGTGTTCAGAACATATCATAATCCTACATATTTTTCAAGAAGACTTTTCAGATTTGCCGATATTTATATGAGTTCAATTACGAATCTGTTAGAATATTCAACAAGTCATACTTTTTATCCAAGAAGAGGTGTAATGCCACATGAATATACAAGTTATTTCGTATAATATATAGTTCTAATATTTAGATTTTTAATTAGAAGCATCAAATGCTTTAAAATGTGATAGAAATGAATCAAAAATATTTTAATTGAAAATTCTAGAAGACATAAAAATATAAAAAAAAAAATAAATATTTAAAACGCATTTGCGTTTTATGTAGATAAAAAGAGAATATTAGACTGCTTAATACGTTAACTTTGCGAAGAAGTATGTTGTTACATATAACTTATATATGGATAATTTTGTTTAGATAAAATACTATAATTGATTTATTAAAAAATTCCATTACAAAGATTCAAAATAAATAAATCTATGTACATTATGTTTACAGGTATTGTTTAAAATATCTAAAAATTTTGCAAAAAAAATAAAATGGTAAAAAAAAAAAAAAAAAAAGCTACGTAAAACAAAAAATATACTACACTTTCAGGATTAAAAACTATTTGATTATTTTTTTCTTTATGGTAAATAGATACAAGTAATTTATTCAGGTACAAAATTCATTACACTAATTGTAAGTGTTAAAAATAATATTCATTATCAAATCGCAATATATATGTACTATATAATATTGTAAAACAGCCATATGAAAATTGTTCTATATTTTGTAACAAAGTACAATGATATATATGATAAGAGAATATAAAAATTGAAGTTAATAGGATTGTTTCTAATAACTGTGATTTTAATTTCAAATATAAAATAATTCTTTTATATTTACTACCTAAAATATTTTTGCTGCTATGAAAAATAGGAGTCTTTTTATTTTTTAAGTATTCATTTATTTTAATTTCAATCTTTTTCGCAAAATAAAAAATATTTTCTTATAATAGCACTTATAATATTCAGTAGAAAAGTATATCATATAAAAGTTATGTAAATTATCTAAAAAATTTTTGTGAATTTGAAATTTCTGAAAAAGTTAACTAACTATGAGGAAATCATTCCTTTAATTATAATATATAAATTGATCCAAGATGTTTTATTTTTTATTATAAAGTAAAAATTTTTGAAAATAAAATAAAAAAATATTTTACATATTAATGTTGCTTAGTTTAATATTTATATTATATGCAAAGAGAATATATATATATTTACATTGAATTATATTATATTATAATTAATATAAAAAAGAAAAGTTGTTAATATTTTGTTTATCAGAATGGAATAATATTTCTTTTGTTTCGATAACGAACTTTTGTTTAAATGCAAATGTGTTCAAATGTATATGAATGATCTGATTAATCAATAAAAATCAATTAATCCAAAACTAGTATGATGTTTTTTCCAACATGAATTTAGCATTATTTTATTTTTCGATATTTTATTTTTCAAAATTTTTTATATTTTTTATAGCATTAATATCTATTATAAATTAAATTTCAATTTATTCAAAATAAGCAAAATAATTTCAATATATAAATTTAATAATAATTGTGAAATTTCAATAATTTTTTAAAAAATTTATATTTCTTTTTGTATTATTATTTCTTAGAAATTAGAATTATTTAAAGTTTAATAAATACTGTAAAAAAATAAAGCATTTAAAAATATAAGTATTACTATATATACATATATGTATATATATATTATTTTAACTGATTTTTATTAATGATATTTAAATATTATTATTTATTATATTATTTCTTCTCACAGATAATATTCTAATTATATCAATAATTATAAAATTTATGAAATATATCATAAAATAAAATTGAAAACAAATATTAAAAAACTAATATTTTAATAAAAATTATATAAAAAGTATAAAAATTGATTAATTTTTATTATGTATTATTTTCTTAAAATTTTTATAATGAAACAAATATAAAAATAAAATAATTTAAATAAAATCCAATCAAAACTAAGTTTATAAATTATTAAATATAAAATAAAGTAAATGAAATTCAATACTTTTTGCTAAAGATAAATTGTAAGTATTTTATAACATAAATTAATTATAATTATATAACAATAGCTACAATTCATGTTGGATTTGATAATAAAATTAAGCAATTATATGAATTTAAGACCACACATGTGTACAACATATATAATGTCATATATGAATGTGTATGTGTGTATGTGTATGTGTGTGTGCATATATATATATATATATATATATATATATATATATATATATATATTTATATACATATATATAAATTATAATATTTATAAATTATTCAAATATATTTAAACAAATATCAGAGATACAGTATATTTACATAATGTTCTCTCATACTCATGCAAATACAACATACACACAGCACTGTCCTATGTATATTTATCATCGAATACAGTCAGTCCATAGTATTATTTATTTATTTATTTATTTATTTATTTATTTATTTATACTTGAAGTATCTGTATTCGATGGTTATATTATGATAATGACTTTAATTATATTTACTTCATCTAATTATCGCACAATTTCAAGCTAAACTTAATAATCCACAGCCAATGGCTGTTAGATAGCATATTTTCGGCAAAATACATCCTAGAGTTTTTTTAAAATGCGATTTTAATCACGATTTTTATTTCGTATATCAATGGTACGAAATCTATATCTATATATATATATAATATATATATTTATATAAATATTATTATATTTATTATATATAAATATATATCGATGATAAAGAATATTGACATTGCTGAAAACTAATTTTATGTTCAGTCTGCATCAAGTATGTTATTCAGTAAGTCAATTACTCAAAATTATTATAAAAATTCATATATTATAAATTATGAATAACGAATTAAATTATGTGCATGCATTATTTACATTATGTATATGTTTAATTTCAATAACAAGTTATGAGAAATGATAGTAAGATAATTTATATATGATTCAGATAAAAATTTAATCATATTTTATAATTTGTTTTAATTAATTGTCACTTTTTTGACTTACTGACCGATTAATAATTTTTCACATACAGTCTTCTGATTCCATGCAGATGCAAAACATATAACTACCGACGAGGTAGATTAGCAAAATGAAATTTTATCTAAAATAGCAAAAGTTGTGTCGTATACATAACGACGTTATGAAATCACGAATTTTATTTGAGCTAGAACCATAAAAAATGAAAAAAATAACTAATTAAAATGGAATTTAAATTGGAAGGGAGATCCATGGAAGTGATGAAATTCTTGATAGGGATTAAATCCTTGTTGATGTTTTCCTGATTCAGGATCTAATGGATCTTCTCCTTGGTCAAATTTTGCTCTTTTTTCATCATCAGTTAATACTTCTTTGGCAGCTGCAATATCAATAAATCTTTTTTCTGCCAGTTTCTTTTCTTCTCCTTCTTGAAAATTATCAGGATGCCACTTTTGTGCAGCTTTTCTGTATGCTTTGATAATATCACGTTTAGATGCTGTTCTTGGCACACCCAAAATTTTATAATAATCTCGAGATTCAGAAAGTTTTTGTCGTTGTTGCGCTTTATGAAGACCTTGTTTTGCTCTTTGTAGACTCATATCAATTTCTAAAGCCTCTTTAAAATCTCTAATAGCTTTTTTTAAAATAATAATTATATTAGTAAATTATATTAATAATACAAATCTATATATGATATGTTCTCCCATTTTAATCTTTACATATATTTGTTTTTTAAACAATTCATTATTTGAAAAAATATTACTTTATTTTGAATTTTATAATAAATATAAAATTTGTCTAAATGTTTCAATATTTTTAAAATTTCTATTTTTTTTTTTTAATTAAAAACTTAATCTATTCTTATAATTCATCAGTGTAATATATATAATATTTGATATTTAATTTCCGTTAAATATATATGAAAAATTACTCCATATTTATAAATAATTAATATATAATATTAATATATTAATTATTTCAGAATTTAATGATAATATTTAGACAAGATTTGTATTTATTTGTATTTATTCAATATATAGTAAACTTTATGTGAAAAAAATTTTTTTTAATAATTTGGGAGAAAATCTTATGCAAGCTTTAATAAGCTAAAATATTTACAACTATAAATATATAACTTACCATCATCAAACATTTCAGCAGCAAGATAAGCTTCTGCTCTATCACAATATACTGCAGCTTCTTTTCTTATTTTTAATGCTTCATGACAATTTTTAATTGCCTGAGTTGGTTCCTGATTACTAGTATAACATTTACAGAGATGCTGATGAGCAAGGAAACGTACATTGATTACTTGTGGTTCAAGTTTAAGTATAGGCAAGGCTGAATCTATACAATTAGTATAATCTCTTTTATCTTCATATTCTGTTGCAGATATTAATAATTTTGCTACCTTTTTAACTTTTTTGTAAAATGAAAAACATTTTGAATGTTCTGGATCAAGTTTCAAACATTCTCGAATCTCCCTATATATATATACATATTATATATACATATATATAATTTTAATTGCATAAATTTAAATATGAGATAAATAATAATATGACTTATACATTTATATTTTAATTATTTATAATATTTATATTTTATCCTTACTTACTTTAATGATTCTTCAACTTGTCCAAGACGATAATGCAAAGTAGCTAATTTTAAAAATCCTTGTGTATTGTCAGATTGTAATTTGGTTGTAGAACGTACATCAGAAATAGCACTAATATAATCTTCAAGTACTTCATATAATTCAGCTCTATGTTGTCTAAGTTCAGCTGACCATGGACATATTTCAATAACTCTAGTAATTTGATGCACAGCTGCTGCATAATCACCATTCATTTTTAATCTGTCTACAACTAATAAATCTTCTTGGGCAGGTGCTATTTTATATAAGGCATTATAGGCATCTGAATTTTGTGGTTCAATTGCTAACTATAATTGGGGAAAAATAAAAATTTATAATATGATTATATGTGAATAATAAAAAATATACTAAAAAAAATATATCACAAACAAAAAAAAAACTTACCACATCTCGAAAATCTGCTTCTGCTTTTTCAAATTGAGCTTGTTTAAGTAATACATTACCACGTTGTAATCTTGCAGAAGTAAAATCTGGTTTCAATTCCAAAACTCTATCAAGATCAAGAAGTGCAAATTTAGCTTTACCTAATGCTAGATATACTGTGCCCCTTTTATAATATGTCAAATAGTTATTTGGATCTCCCTCTACAAAAAAAAAAAATATGTATCAACATTTGAATTTTAATGACAGATTTTATTTTTTATAAATCAAAGAAATCAAAAAAAAATAAAACAAATGATTACAAATATAACTTACCAACAGCTGCATGATAATGTGACAGTGCATCCTGTAATTGTCCTTTTGCTAAAAATTCTCTACCTAATTCCAAATGCCTGTCAATTTCTAATTGAGAAACACTTCCAACCACTAAAATATAAACTCGTTAAATATTATACTGCAAAATAGACATTTAAAGATACTTTAGGTTAGGATTAATTACCATCTAAAGACAGATCCAATAAGACCAATAATAAACCACAATGATACATGACTGAATAAAAAGAGTGAGCCACGATAATATGAATATTTCAATACATAAGAAAACAAAGTTGCTGGCTTTAGAAGCCTCTATCTAACCACCCGATATCACAAAACTGTTCAGCCACGCCGCCATTGCAATCGTGGTCTTATATGATTGGTCCAAGTTGCACCAACAGGATTGACCTTTCATCATTGGCGCCCACAATCCGTTATAATGTTTTAAATATTGCATTTATAGTAAATACCTGTAGATAACAATGATTATTTGTTTCCTGAATCATAATTAATATAATACAGGACAATCAACAAAAAATTATTTCGTTTGAAAGTTTATATAAATTTATATTCTAATTTTTTCCAAAGTAATCTTATTTATAAAAATATTACGAATATAGAATTGTCAAAATCAAGAAATTCATGTGTGAAAATTTATTGAATAAATATTGCTCATCTTCTTTTTAAATATATAAAATAATAAAAATACATACTCCGTAAAATTTAAAAATATTAACATATATGTGTTTGTAAATGTTGGAAACAAATCTAAATTATCTACATATATATATATATATATATATGTATACATATATATACATATATATATATATATATATGTAGTTAACATGTAAATTTTTAATAATTATTTAGGATATTTTTTCTTTTACAAATTAACATTTCTTCATATATCCGATAAAGATAAATTTTTTGTAATATTTTTTAATATCATTACTACGGATATAAAAACACACATTATTTTAATTATTTTAATTAGTTTAAATTAAAGCTCTATGAATTAAAATTGTTCGGTATAAAAGATTATGCAATTTTTTAAAATATAGAAAATAATTACAGAAATAGAAATATATTTGCAAAAAATATAAGTAAAAGATTGATGAACATATTTGAATATTTATATAAATTGTAGGGTAAAAAAGGCATATACATATAAAAAGATTCTACACTGCATAATCTTTTTTTTTCTTTATTATACGGTTCATTTTATAGAGTTCTCCTGTCACTGCATAATACTATAAATAAACGAATGAATCACTAAATGAATGATATTTAAATAATATGTGATCCATCGTCTTATATGAGGTATTTGTAACAATATTGACACTCTACATCATTCTTCACAGAACACACATGTTGCTTTAACTAAACGCAAGATGCATATGTTTTCCACAATGCAATCGTAACTTATTGCTAATGAACGACAAATGTTTGTGTATACATACATATATATATATATATATATATATATACACACTTTATAGGTTAAGTGTGACTTCCCTTTTAAATTTCAGACACTTTATTTTTATTACTTCATTCAATAGCCGTACGACGTACAGTTGTTTGCAGATTTTTTTTTCCTACTTCTCATATTTTTCTCGGTTCACCTAATGTAGCGTGTAAATGTGCAATTATTAATTAAGAGACCGACAGAATGGTACATACACCGTTCCTTAAGTCCTTCACACTTTTGCCATTTGCTCGCCATCTCAGTGAAGTAGATATATAGCAGTATCATTAGAGTTACAAGTGAATGATACAATGAGCGTCATTCGCCGTAGAAAAATGAAACACAGCCATTGAGACTCATATTAAGAAAGCACAAAACTGTGCTTCCTTTAAAATTTGTTCTTTCTTTTTCTTTCTTTTATACATATCTTGTCTGCGTTCTCGATTCAACGACAAGCGACGCTTCTCGATTAAATAACATTCATAAAAGTTAGAAGACATTTTTTTTTGCCATCCCACCTAATTTTGCTCATATTTTCCACCTACGCGTGTGCTCTTTTCATTTCTCTCTTTCTCTCGATACTTTACTTTCTCTCTTTTTTCTCTCTCACATTCATATCACGGGCATACGATAACTCAATGCTTTTTTCTTTAATCTTTTCTTTTTCCTTTGAGTATTAATATTTTATCTTTTTCTTATTTTAAACACAGAAAACTGCTCGAGGTAGACACACAATAAGCGCATACAAATTTTTCTGTTTCTCACCAAGAGCAAATCGAACAAGTATTCATTTAATTTTCCGAACATGGGTAACATAAAAAATATGGGAAAAAGAAAACTATGACCTACACGCGACAATCGTATTCGGTGTCAATTCCACATGCACCGATCTTTATCTGTGACATTGTAACATGTTGTACATAATAACATGGCTTACAATGTTTTTCTCTTCTCTCTTTCTCTCTCTCTTTCTCTTTCTCTCTCTCTTTCGCTCTTTCTTTCTCTCTCTCTCGCTCTCTCTCGCTCTCTCTCTCGCTTTCTCTCTTTCGTATGTGTGCTTCTTTTCTTAATAATGATTGCAGTCACAGTCAAACGCCACTTTTTTTTTTACATAATATGTAATGAGTACTATTCTTACCCCCTCCCCCTTCTCTCGCTTTCGTTTTTTTCACACTTTAATTCTTCTTACTTTAATTGATCTTTGTCTAATCATTCCATTCTGCGTAGATCCATAAAAGTTTCCTAAGGCTGCTCGTCCGATATATTTTAGAGGACTAAACATAATATTTAAAGGTATTTATACAGTACAAATATATAACTGTTCTTCTTAAGAGAAGTAACATAAAAAATAAATACTTAACATGTTAATAAATAGTCTCGTTTATTATATCATCTTCCTATTTCTTCTAAAAATGCTAATACGTTCTAAATCATAATACCGTACATGAATTTATACATTTACCAGTTACGAAACGGTGGACATCTGACTATCGCACAAATATATTTGTCAATTTCTTTTTTAAATATGAAACATACGACAATAGCTACACATCGCTTAAATTCGATTACGATACTCGAACACCTGTTGGTTAATATAGAAAATGAAAAAAAAGAAAAAAAATACGCATGGAATTAATGATATCGTGATTACTTGACGATCAACACCACTGTTATGTATAAAAATAGTGTTATAACTATGAGAGAAATAAGTATGAAAATACTTTCGTATATAGCTGTTACTTGCATAATCTCTGTCCACCACATTATTCGTAAATGAACATATTTTCAAGTTCACAAGACTAATAACTTACATCGACGCGTCATATGTATTCGTTGCCTGAGTGAACAATTGGACAATAAAATCTAGAATTTCTCTTTGATTTGAAGTATAGCTATAAAAACTTTAATAATGAAATTTATAGTAGAATACTGACAAAGTCATTTGTATTCCATTGATTATAAATTTCGCAAAAAAAATAAAAAGAGAAAAAAAAATATATATAATATATGTATATATTTTATATAATTATTTATATATATATATATATATATATATACATATATATAAATACATGAATATATGTATATATATATATATATATATATAGAAAAGAGAAAGAGAAAGAGAAAGAGAAAGAAAGAGAGAGAGAGAGAGAGAGAGAGAGAGAGAGAGAGAGAGAGAAGTGTATATATGTGTATATGTACATATACATATACATATACATATATATATTTAAAAAAAATTCGAGATAATAGTGTCCAAATGTCACTTATTCTTTTTCTATCGCAATAAAATAACGCAACGCAATACAGCAAAGTCGTTATGCAAAGTTTGCGCAAATAGTACCACCTTGTCAAAAAAAAAAAAAAAATGAATAATAATAATAAAGTAAGAATAATAGCGGTAGTGGTACTAATCATAATAATAATAGTAATATTACGGCATGATCTACTCTCTTATATAGACTAAGGTCCAACTAAACAATTGTGCCGTAAAATTGTACACTATATAACGAAAAAGTGATGGATCACTTTTCGTTGTGAATTCTTCTTGTAATGTTCTTGGCAGGGCCTCCGAGTTGACAAACAGACTCGATGATAAATCAATCATATTAGAATTTGAAACCACACACACCATGGTCGGAAGCCAACAATATTATTCGTAACACTATTTGAAAGTTCTAGTTGAAATAATTATTCCCCATCAAAGAGGCATTCACACCTTGGTCCACTGTCACACGGCATACGATTCACGCACGCGATTGCACTATAAATCTATTAATATAACAGGTATAAGTATGACATGTCTAAAAATCCTGTCAGTTGTCACGCAAATTGAATTTGTACTTTTTCTCACATAGATTAGGTAAGAATCCGACTCGTTTGCACAAAAGATATCGACACATTCTATAAAGCCCTACCAACATCATCAACCAGTAATGACGCGTTTCGCCGTTATTATCTATTATTAATGCGCGTTTATTTTAAGTAGAAACAATGCCCCAAAAACATGTTTTTAGGACTGTAAGAGGCTAGCGTTCAGCCCTCCCCGATCGGACAACAGCCACGTTGTTCTTGATGTTCTATTCACTTTTAACGACTTAATATTTCCATTCTTGGCTCGCATAACTGAGCTTAATGCTTTCCTGACATTCAATACCGATTAATTAATACATTTAATATTTGTATTTCGTTAAATTGTTCATTTATCAATTCACATGGAAATTGAATGTCGCAAGATCGTTCGATATCACAGTCGTTTTTCAATTATTTTAATGTTTATGTATTTACGAATATTACTTAGTATGTATATATATATATAGCGTATTGATAAATACAGTTATAAAATATGAGTGCGCCTTTATGTATCCTTATTTCAAAGGGCTTGCTTTTTGTATATTTTTCTTTTTTTTTTTTTTTTATCTTGTAAGGTTGAGCCAACTAACAGCGTATTTTTGCTCCTTTTGTTTTTATTTCTTTTGAAGTTCCCTTCTGTAACTGCAACCGTATATTTTTACCCGTTTTTTAAAATGTAAGCTTTCTCGTTCTAGAGCACTCGCATTCAGTACTGCGATCTAAGATTTTTATAACACACCGTATCAATTTTACAGGACAACGTCTTTGTTACGTTTAGAAATTTTAATTAGAGTACGTTAAAATTCAGGTACAAATATACCTGATATTTGCTGAAAATTTCCAGCCTACTCTAAATATAATGACCGAACTTTTAAATAAAATAACTCTTTGAATTAAGAGTTACAGAAGCAATAAGTTTACAGCATCAGACTTCTAAACTTACTTAATATATTAACAGGACGTGACAGAAATATAAACGAGATTTCTAAAAGTATCTTAAGACGCAGCCTGTGTCCTTCTCATAACATCAAAGCTTTCGACTACTGAACACTTTACGCGATTTAGTCGATTAAACCATGATATTGCCGGCGCAACGTCGTCTGTGTCTGGGGACGGCAAAACAACAAAGTACCATTCGTCGCTGGATTATAGTAAATTTAAAACAGGAATCGTGACGAAATCTATGGCGATGGCGGTATGGCGTATCGTGGACGCCTAGTAAAAAATATATATATATATATATAATTATATATAAATATATAAATATATATACATATATATGCATAAAAAGAAAGAAAAAAATAGCGCCACTGGTTTAAATTAAATTACACAAGATACTGGCCATTCAGGCGAGAATAATAAAGCACTTGTGCATTTAAAGCTCTATGATTACACGAATCTAGACGCCACGATTCTCGAAGATACGCCCACCACGTCCTTCAAAAATTTTAATAATGAAGCCATAATGAGCCCCATAATCTCGACAGGAGTTCTAAAAAATTTCACTAAGTTTCTTCACTTACTACGTGTCACATCGTTATGCCCTAACTAGACATGAACGACTGCTCGATTTGATTCATTAATGATTATACTATTTGTGTTCTTCAACACGCACGGCAACGAAACCTTGGATGGATCCTATATCTTTGTCTAGTATTTGACAAATCCTAATAACTCTGATTCTCTTAAAAATGAGATCATTTTTTTTTCTATATTATATGGTGATTTTCTTTTATAGTTCTTAATGCTGAGATTATATTTGGATTTGTCAATAGTGTTTCGTCGCACGCGAATAAAAGTATTTATGGAATTGAATAAACACAATTATTTTTTTTTCCTTTTTAGTTTGAAAATTGTAGTGCACAGGCAGTCAGCGAACGTGATTTGTATATACGTGATACTGTCTTTTTTGTGTATACGTATACACGCGCAAATACGTGCGTGTTGTATCCGATGTGTATGTCGTACGTGTCTTTCTTACATATATTTGAATTTACGTGTACAGTAGTAATAATGATAAAAGTGAAAATAGAGATGGTGATAATGATTTACTTGTCCCACCAATCAGGATCATTACTGTTGACGTTGTTAGCAGAATTATTATACGATGAATTGTTATAGTTACCTCCATAATTTCCGTAACTTCCTATAGAGGAAAATGATTATACACATGATAATCTTAATCGTTAATTATTCTAACAAATTTTCATTAAAATTTTAGATAAATATTTACTAACCTCCATAACTACCAGGCCTATTGGAGGAACCATTATTGCGAGCAGACCCGGAGCTAGGTTGCTGACGATAATCTCTAGCACCAAATCCACCGCTAAATCGGCCTTTAGTACTTCCGGCTCGACGAGATCCACCTCCAGAATATCTTGCTTCACTAAACATATCGTCTAACCAAGGTGGAAGTTCTTGATTAGCTTCAACTAGGAGAGATACCAAGTCACGTACTAAGTTAATATTCTTATTGTTGAAAAATGATGTTGCTAAACCTGTTATAAGATTAAATTATTTTCAAACATCAGTCATCAAAGAAAAATGAAAGTAAGTATGAAATAATATATCATGAAATGAGAAAAAAAAGAAAACGAACCTAAATTTCCCATACGACCTGTACGACCAATCCGATGAACATACTCTTCTACATCTCCGGGTAAATCGAAATTTATCACATGTTTTACATGTGGAATATCAAGTCCACGGGCAGCAACAGCAGTAGCAACAAGTATTGGCGCTTTACCAGCTCGGAAACGACGTAAAGCATCTTCTCGTTCACGCTGTGTTCGATCACCATGAATGCTAGTAACCGGATATCCCATTTGATGTAAATATTCTTCTAACATATCTGCACCTTTCTTTGTTTCCACAAACACTAAAGTCAATGATTCGGCAGCTAAAATTTAGAAGTAATTGTTAAATATCTATATGATACATATATGATACTGTGTTTTATAATTTTTTAATCTTTATAACATACAAGGATCTGAAAAATTGCTAGCTTGAAGAAGATCAAGCAAATAAGAACGTTTATCATGTTCTTCCACCCATACAATTTTCTGAGTAATATTTTCAGATGTAGAACCAACACGGCCTACAGCTAAAAAGATATAGTTACTAAGGAAATCTCTTGCCAGCATTTGAATTTCTTTTGGAAATGTAGCTGAAAACATGAGTGTTTGTCTTTCTCCTGTGGGAGGCATTGTATCCTCCTGAACTATACGTCTTATTTGTGGCTCGAAACCCATATCCAACATACGATCTGCTTCATCCAATACTAAATATCTAAAAATGAAAATTGAATATTATACTATAAATTAAATATTTAAAATTAATAATTATAAAAATTCTGTACGAACCGACAATTATGTAATCCGATTTTACCACGACCTAACATATCTACAAGGCGACCAGGTGTTGCAACAAGTAAATGACATCCACGATCTAATTCTCGCATTTGATCTACGATATTCGAACCACCGTAGACTACAGCAGGACGCATACGTGATCTATATGCAAATTTCCGTGCTTCGTCATATATTTGCGTAGCAAGCTCTCTTGTAGGTGCTAATACTAGACCAAGAGGAAAATGTTTGCGCTTTCCAGAAGAATTAATTGGTGGTGGACGTGGCCCGCTTTCATAAATCTGATTTAATATTGGCACTAAAAAGGCCGCTGTTTTACCAGACCCTGTTTGGGCACAGGCCATAACATCACGGCGTCCGATAATAATCGGTATCGCATACTTCTGTACTGGTGTGGGTTTATCATAACCAGCCAAACTAATACTATTCTTTATTATCTCCGTCAGCTTAACTTCGTCAAACTATAAGAAAAATAACATTATAACATATATGACATATATATATACGATGATTTATTATTGAAAAAAAATTTATTATTCTGTAATTTTAAAACTTACAGATGTGATGTGTGGAGGTATGTTATCCCCAGTAGCCTCAACTGGGATATCCTCATATTTACTAAAATTAATGCCAGTATTTCCAGTACCAAATAATTCCACCTCCAATCGCTCATCTCTGGAAGTGGGTATTGTCCAGTCGATTTCAGAATTCGTCCTACCTCCTTCTCTGTCGTCCTTCCATCGACCGCCTCCCATTCTATGATCGTTTCTGTTGTCTGGCCAGCGATCGTTTCTAGGTTCTTGCCAACGATCATTTCCAGAGTTAACCGTGCGATCTCGATCTCGCTCACGGTCTGAATTGGAATATCTATAATCTCTTCCATTTTCTTGATTGGCACTACGTCTAGTGCGCCCACCAAAATTTCCGAAATTTCCAAAATCGACATCACGAGAGCGCGTATCTCTATAACCTGAACCACCTCTTCCTCTATCACGATCTCTTTCCCTTTCCCTTTCACGATCACGATCTCTTCCTCTATCTCTATCAGAATATGGTCTTGAGTTGGAAGAAAAATGATGATCTCCGCCAGAAGGCGCGTTACCTATAAAAAATTAATAATACAATTTGTTTTATTATTTATTATTTATTTTTACATAAAGATAAATTCTTTTACATGACAATAGTATTATCAAGAGGTTCTACTGACTCATAGATTTTTTCAGTAGCAACATTTTTTTTAATTATTAATTTTTAAATATTTCTTCAAAATATTTAATATATATATATATATATATATATATTTGCAATAATTTCTTAATTTAAGAATTTGAAATTAATTTAACAAAAAATGAAATTAATAAAAATAATGAACATATAATATATTTAAAAAAAAAATAAAATCAATTTTTTAATTTTTCATTTAAATTTCAAATTTAAATATATATAATAAAAATTATAAATAATAAATAATTATAAATATAAAATAATATATGTATTAATAGTATAATATAATTATTATTATTAATATATGTACAATACTCACTTCCAGATTTATTTCGTAAATGCGGTGGTACGTAGCGACCCCCACTTGGTTGGCGGGAGCCCTGCAAGTCCAGACCAGCTAACTAAAACGTAAAATATAAATATTTAAATTCTTGCTATATATTACTCATAAAAATTATTTTAACCAGAAAAAAAGAAAAAAATATAATTAACTATAATTAAAAATTTTATTAAATTAAATCGGAAATTTATTTATTATAATATAAAGAATAAAATTGAAGCAAATAAAAAAAAATAAGTAAAATTTATTCAATCTTTTAATATTTTTAAAGCATAAGAATTATTAAAAAATTATAATTTTTAATATTTATTGTATTATTAATTAAAATTTATTTAATCATGTCTATTTTTTTTCTTTATTATTATATTATATTCGAGTATATTACTTTATATTTATCAAGATCCAAAAATAAATTATTATAGAAAATATTTTTAAAAAAAATTTCTTAAATGTCATTATTAAGAAATTTATAAAATGTATGTCTATACTATTTTATATTATTACAGATTATTTTAAATATATATGATATAATATTAAAATTATTTTGTATCATTTTGTTCATATATATTTAAATTTACTACTAAAATATATATATCTTTTTATTTTTATTAATAAAATATTTAATAAGTAAATATATTTATTATTAAATAATTAATTATTTATTAAATAGCATCTATGACAACTTTAAGAAAAGAAAAAATTATATTCTATTTTTTAAATAAATAAAATTTTTAAAATGAATATATTCTAATTTTTTTAAAGTAACATTATATATTATATTATATATATTCATCTAATCACGAAAATTCAGGACGTAGTAAAAAAGCAATGTGAGAATGCGTCACAGCACGAGGTTTGCTGTTCCCGGAATTGGTTGCCGCCATTACAAAGCTGTACGTCACAAACGAACTTAACGATGATCCAAATCTAAAATTTTTAATGCAAGACAAGATGCAAGAACATTTGATTCATGGAATTATAGGTTATAAAATAATATTTTTGAACATTTACATACAATTATGTACAATATCATTTCTGAAACGATATAAAATGATGAAAGAATCAAATAAAAAAGACAAAGAGAAAAATGGTAGATTACAATAATAATTGTCAAGAATATTAAAAAACTTTTAATTTCTTACCTGCTGCTCTAGACCTGATCCATTCTGGTTGGCTGCATTACTCATATTACTCCGCCTCGGTGCGTATTTTTCGTGGCTCTGCCGCAGAAGCTCTTTAACTATTATTCGCCTAGACAATCACTAAGCAAAAAATTTCAATTGTTCAATCCTTTTTCCTCTCCTTTCGTTTCTTCCTGAGCTACAAACGAAACTTGTCGACTAAGCCAAGTAGTTAGAATTACAGTTTTTATCTGTCGATAATTCGATACAAAGGAAATTCGAAGACTGGCTACGATGAAAGGCCTCTGGCCACACTTGACGTCGACGCAACAAAAATGGCCGAGCGCCGAAATATTGCTAGCAAGATGGCTGACGACTTATATCCGCCGGATATCGAGAAAACTAAGAGAACATACTCTGCTTTTTAATTTTCTAATTGTTTACTATTCCTATTATTCTCACGTATTAAAGTTTGAAACACATTTATGGCTTACACATGATATTGTAATGAAATCTATGAACACGTTGCATTACTTTTTCAATTTACTGTCTGTTGGTATCCGTGCTCGACATATTGACACATTACTTATCTACGAATTTCAGATCAAATACTTCAGCTAAATTCAGATCGTACTATTAAAAACACTAAAAACATAAAATCATAAAATTACTATTTCATAATTTTAGAAAATTATTCTTTTAATGATGTAAAATAAACAATAAGATAAATAATATTACGATAAATAATATTTACAAATAAATTTTTTTTTAAATGTTTTATTGTACAAGATCCAGAATTAATCAATATTTTGTCTAATCATCTTTTTTAGTATCGGTTTTTCCACCTCGGATTCTTCCTGTACGACGCGCAGCAATAAGACCAATCTTACGACCAGCGCTAGTTCCACGTTTAACTGTAGATGCTTTACCAATATGTTGATGATTACCACCACCGTGTGGATGCTCAACAGGATTCATAGCAACACCACGAACCTGTAAATAGGAAAATATATTAAATCTTCAATAATGATTATATTTAATATATATATATATATATATTAAATTTTATCTTCAGTTAAAGATTTTCAACAAAATATTATTCAGGTTTCAAATGTCTATAAACATCATTGATAAATTGATAAATATTTATATTACAATAAAATATAAATTTTGTTTATATTATTAAATACTATACCTTAGGCCAACAGTTCCTCTTAGCCTTGTATTTGTGATATGCACGACCAGCTTTAAGAATTGGTTTATCAATACGTCCACCACCAGCAACGATACCCACCATTGCTCTATTGTTAGAAGGTATAACTTTTTTAGCACCAGAAGGCAGTTTCACTCTAGTTTTTTTTGTATCTGGATTATGAGCTATAACTGTAGCATAATTTCCTGATGCTCTTGCCAATCGACCTCTATCACCAGTTTTTTCTTCCAAATTACAAACAATAGTACCTTCAGGCATTTGACCAACAGGCATTACATTTCCAATTTGAAGATTAGCTGTAACATAAAATATTATTTTATTGATTTGTATAATTTAAATTTACTATATTTTATTATATTATATTATATCTCATGTTATTATGTCTATATCTATATCTATATCTATATCTATATCTTTATCATTTATAATATCTTTTTTATGAAAATAATTTAATATATATTAATTTATTATTTTAAATAAAATTTATTTACCTTTTTTCCCACAATAAAGGAATTGTCCAGTATACATTCCTTCTGGAGCAATAAATAATTCTTTACGAGTTTTAAACTTGTATGGATCTCTGAAATGAACAACAGCTAATGGTGCACCACGGCCAGGATCATGAATAATATCCTATAAAAATATAATTTGTTTAAACAAACAAAAATTACAAGTGTGGTTTTATAAAGTATAAAACTGTCTCAGAAAGAGCCTCTATTAACATTTCTTCATATTTTCACTCAGAAATAGGTATATTAAGATTCATCACAAATACAATAACAATAATAATTAGAAATAAAATTAAATTGAAATGAAATAAAACAAAATAGTAATTAAAAATTATTATTATTAAAATTAAACAAACCTTGACAACACCTTTGATGTATCCATGTCTTTCAGAAAAATCCAAGGAACGAAGTTTAGGTGCTCCCTTTCTTCTTTTTGTATGAGATCTGAAGACAGATCCAGCTCCTTTACGTTGAGCACGAATTACTCGACCCATGATTCAAAATCTATTTACAAAATTACATGAAATTATTTTACTTTTACAATATACAAAACGTGATACTGTCTGTTATTTCTTACACTAACATAACCTTAAAAAGATACAAACAAAATTTAAATTCTTTTTTTTAAAAACTAAAATATTTATAGGAATATTTAGAAAATTAATAAATTTGCTCAAAAAATAATTATTTTATCATAGATGCATTTTATTTTTATGAATTTAAGACGATTTTGTATCTAAGACAATCACGGGTTACATACCAAGTAAATCGACATCAAATAGAGAAAGATTCAACCGGAAATTGAGCGACCTATACAAAGTTTATATTGGTTGCATTGTTTGCCCGCTAAAATTTTGATTTGAAATGATATATATTTTATAAAAGAAAATATTTGATTTATAAATTAAATTATTAAACGTAAGAATTTATAATTTTTAATTTTATAATATAAATACTTTTGTAATATAAATATATATACTTCTATTATATAAAATAAAATATCCTCTCTTGTAAGAGTTATCAATTATAAGATCAGTCAAGGAAATGAATATTAATTATCAGTATAATACAAACATTCAACATGTGTAGACGTATAATAATTGTAATTTTTTTATTTTATGTATTAACGATTGTTACCTCATATAATTTAAAAAGACAAAAAAGAATTGTTGGTGGTAGAACAGCTGCACCACCTCCTGTAGATGATCCCATTGTTTATGTGACGCAAAATGAAAGACAAGCACGTATTCATGGTATCAGAGATCCAAATAAAGGATTTTATGTATTTCGTGGTATTCGATTTGGACTTCCTCCAGTAGGTCGTTATCGATTTCAAGTAAGCCAAATTTTTATTTATAAATGATTTTAATAAAAATGAATTATGTATAGTAATCAATACTAATAATTCTACTAATTTTTTTATAAATAAAAAGAATATTATTTTATATGATTTAAATAAAAAAAATTATACTTTTAAATAATTTAAAAATATTACAAATGAAAATTTTATAACAAGGAGTTCATATCGAACAAATTTTTTAAATTTATAATAAATTAATCTGAATTTAAAAAACAGTATCATAATGATATATTTTATCATCATTCAAAATATAGAAATGAATCAATTTATCAATTCATACATCCTGTCATAACGATTATAATTTAATAAATATACGTATCTTATTTTGCATATGTAACAATAACAGTCTATTTAAATTATACTGATTTTTAAAAATAATTTTTCTAATTTTATTGCTGATTTTTAATGAATAAAATAAATAAAAAAAAATAATAATTTTTTAGAGACCTAGACCTTTATATTTAAAAGGTGAAATTAATGCTACACAATGGGGATCTCCTTGTCCACAACCTAATAATATTAACGGCCAAAAAATCGAGGGAAGCGAAGATTGTCTTTTTTTGAACGTATTTACACCTATGCTCCCAGATTCCAGTGATGGATATCCGGTATTAATTTGGATTCACGGGGGTGGTTTTAGAAGAGGTTCTGCTTGTCAGTATGATATGAGGAATCTGATTAAAAAAAAATTAGTAGTTGTGTCTATCCAATATAGATTGGGTTCACTTGGTAATTAAAAATTTATGTGAATTTATATATATTTTAAAAAAATATTCATTGTATCATTCATTCAGGATTTTTAAGTCTTGGCACGAAAGAATTACCAGGTAACAACGGTATATTCGATATGATGCTGGCGGTTAAATGGGTGAAAAATTATATTGAATATTTTGGCGGAAATCCGAAAAAAATTATAGCATTTGGTCATGGTACAGGAGCTAGTGCTGCTTTTATGCTTGCGTTATCCAAATTATCAAAAAGTATATCACATCGTGTAAAATTCTGATGTCTAAATGTTCTATATTTTAAAAAAATTTGTATTTGTATGAATTTTTAGATAATTTTAGCGGGTTGATTGCTATGTCAGGTTCAATTTTATCTCATTTTGCATTTGACAAAAATCCTGCGTCCACCGCACAATATGTCGCTTCAAATAACGGATGTCCTACGAACAATACAGTTGAAATGATTCGTTGCCTTCAGCAAATACCAGTTGATAAATTGATACAGGTTGATTCTAACTTGGAAACTGTACGCTCTGCAATTCAAGGTTTCATATCTAGTTTGTCAACTTTACTGGGCCCTGGTCCTGTGATCGAAGGAAATGATGATGGAAGGTATTTCGTATTTTTCAAATTTTGTAATTCTTGATTTGTTATGATGAAAATGTTATTTTTTTTTTTTTTAAGATCTCTTCCTAATTTTATCACCAACACACCGGAAGATACTTTAAAAATCGGAGATTTTCCATCTGTACCATTATTGATCGGTGTTATGAATAATGAAGTAGGAGGAGCAATTTTTGGAGATTACAAAACTGAAATTGAAAATAAATTACGTACTGTTCCAAACTTTGTGAACGAGCATCTTATACCAACGTTACAAAACACCGTTTCGAATTTTGGAAATATATCCCGTTTTACACCTGAAACTTTTAATAAATATTTTAATATTTTTAACACTAGAAATAACTCTGCTCATATTGCGAAAATAGCTGAGGCTATGGGAGATTCTCTATATAATGTTCCAGCTTTTCTTACCGCAAATCATTGGGCTAAAAAATCGGAATCGTTTTTATATAGTTTCGATCATAAAAAAACTCGAAAATGTGGTAAAACTTTTTTATCAGGATTACCTATAGTAAAAGCAAAACATGCTTCAGATGGTATACAAATAAGTCATTGTATATTTAAATATATTAAGCATACTATAATGCATTTTATGGATATTTTTTTTATTATAGCTATAATAAGTCACGGCGATGATCTTGGATACATTTTCAAGGAAAACACTATTTTCGGCGAACCAACCCATTGTATCGAAGAATTAAACGAAGAAAATGAACGCGTAGAAAATATTTTCACAAATTTAATAGCTGAATTCGCTAAAAGTGGAAAACCTAATATAACGTTTTCATCTCAAAATGATACTTTATTTCCAAACATATTTCCAAAATTTTCCGATGAGATCAATCCATTCATTAGTATTACTTCAACACCTCGCATAATAGAACAATTCAGGTAATTAAAGTATAGAATAGAGATTAAGTAAATTATAACAAATATTTAAACAAATATTTTATATTCCTAACTAATTATTTCAGATACTGTGAAATAGGTATGTGGACGGGTCTTGCGAAACGATTACAATCTACTTCATGTAATTTTTTCAAAAGTACCGTGGATATTGTGGACAATACTCAAAAAGTAAAGGAAACTGTTCAAAATTATTTAAAAAACGAGACAAAAAATATGAATATCAATAGTGTAATTAAAATTAAAAAGTATCCTTCAATAACATTTTAGCAAGAAGATATATAAGTGATTTAGAAAAAAATTTTTATTACAAAATCGAAGAATATTATATCTATATTTGATATTAAAAATGAATGGAATATATATAATACATATATTTTTATTTTAAAATACTAATTTTTTGGTATATCCTGAAATAATTGTAATATTTCTTCTTCTCCTTTCTCTAATTCTGAATTTATTTGATTTACTTCAGATGTATTATTTTCTGGACTAGGATCAATGTTTTCTGTTATATCCATGCTTTCATCGTTTCTAGTGTCAGTTTGTTTCATAATGCTCGATGAGGATATTGAATCTGAAGTACCTATATTAATTACATTTGACATTGAAGTTTCATTTGCATTTGATTCTTTGCAAATTTGTAAAACTTGTTCATTTTCTTTAACATTTTCATTTTGTGTTGTGACTATCATTTGTTCTTCTTCTGTATCATCTCGTTTTTCTAAAGGATCTTGATTTGTTTGTACGATATCTATTTTATTTTGAATGTTGTTTATTATTTCACTTTTATTAGAATTTGTGATTTTTAATCTTTTATTTGAAGACGGTTCTATACTTTTATTTAGTTCAGTTTCAATGTTAGAAGAAGTTCCATCTTCTATTATTACATTATGTTCTTGCACAATTTGATCATCAGAAACAAATTCCTTTTGTATTATTCTAAAAAAAATAATATTATATATCGATAAAATTTTGCATGCAACAATTGTTGAAAAATATTTTTATATAGATATATAAACTTTTAATACTTACTCCACTTGAGTTAGTTGGATAGGTGGAGCATAAGGATGTATGATTTTCTCAAGTTCTGCCAATGCTATTTTAGCTTCTTGAACGATATATAAATTATTATCATTTAATGCCATTTCAAATATTTCTAAAGAATATTGCGTAGGTAAAGGCATTAAAGAATGTGGATTCATTTGTGAAGCTCTTAAAACTCTAAGCAATAAGAGACGACAATCAGGATATTCTTTATAAAATTTTTGTTCGGTATTACTCAAATAACAATCATATAATAAAGATATTACAATGTTTTGTACTGTCTGAAAAAAAGATAGAAATGATTATATTCAATGTTAAATTTTACAAAAAAAAATTTAAAATAAAAATTCTTACTTTAAAGAATGTTTGTTTTAAAAAAGTTCCGCTACTGAAAAATATATTTTGCAATATATCAAGAGCGATTTTACATGTATCTATATCTAGATAATGTTCTTTATCAGAAGCAATTCCATTATTTAAATATATTCCTTTCTCATATTGACTATCTCGCAAACGTTTTAAAGCTCTTTTTGACAAATTTTGTGTCTTTTGAATCTATAACGATAACATTATAATATAACAAGCATTGTATTATAAAAAAAAACAAAATAAATTGTTTTTAAATATTTAAACTTACAGTTAATAAGATACGATCTTTTTCTGGTACTATATCTTTTAATATAGAAAGAAGATATTCATCTGCAATAGTTTCTATACCTGATAATGAATTAGTATTCATTAACCAAGAGTTAAGACATTTATAAACAGATATCCTTACATTTCTAAACGGTTTGTTTCCACCAATTGTTATTTGATTTACTAAAACATTTTCAGTCCATTGCAATGTTTGAAGAAATAATTGTAATATTGTTAAACCAAATGGTATTAATTGTTCCTTAAATCTAAATATTTTAATCTTATAAATTTCATTTTAACAATAGCATAATATATAAAAATTATCATATTCTTACCCATTTATTAATGAATCTAAAACATGGAATAGTGCAATATGCAATTCTGGTAAAATTAGATATAAAATTTGTTCTTTAACAGAATTTTGATTCTTTATGTTCGATGGTTGTATTGCTAAACCTCTACATAAAACTTTTAAAATCTCATGTGGTAATACTGAATTTTTTGTGCCCAATCCACTGTAAAAATATAAATTATTTAAACAATTTCGTTTTTTATACATTATATTTAAATAATTTGTAACCTATTTTCTTACCACAACATATATGATAAGTAAGAACACAAATTTAAAAATCTTTGTTTTTGTTTAAAATAAAATTGAATAATATTTTCCTCAGATATATTGGGCAAATCTAATTTATCCCAGATATTTACATTTTCTAATTCTATTAAATTAGAAAATAATTCATCCATTATTACATGTAAACTATTACAAATAAGTGCTTGGTTATATGTCCAACAAGTGTAATTTGATTTTGAAACTGAAGGTTTAAATGAACGCTCTGTTGCTTTTGCTAAGAGAGCATAACATCTTGCACTTGCATTAACTAAATTTTTTTCGGAAGAATCAATTTGTAATAATATAATCTTTTTTATAGATATCTAAATACAAAATATCAAAATACATATGAACAAACATATTTACAAAATATATACAATACAATATATTATAAAGAAAATAAAGAAAATTGATTACCTGAAAACGTTCACAAACTTCAGGGTATTGATGTAACAATACAGCAATTAAATAATATATTGGACCACACTTTTTCTCTGAATTCAAGTTATTAATTATATTAATAAATTGTTTCACAATTTGTGTGGATACTTGTTTTTGTATTTCAGGAATATTTTTTGACTGGATTATTAAAGAGCCAAGAACTTTACAAGAAATAGATAATTCTTGTGAAGTACTATGAATGCTTTCTAATACTTGCATACTTTTTGATATCCATAATATGCAATATTTTGAAAAAATATCTTTCGAACATTGTGATAAAATTTTGTCCAAAATTATTAAACCACTATATCGAGATTGCGATTGATTTAAGTAAGTATTAATAGTGGATATGATAATATTTTGTATTTTATCAATCTAGGAATAAAAATATATTCAATATTAAAAAAAAAAAACAATATGTTTATATTGAAATATTTATCTTATATGCATATTTCTTTTATATATGTAAGAGGTTATTTTCAAATAATTAATTTTACCTCTTCTATATTAAATGGTATATCTCCACTGAAATTTATTAAATATTGTAAAAATTCATTATACTCTTTTGAATTATGATCAAAAAAATTAATTAAATCCATAATTGTTGCTATTTTACTTCTACTTCCAGTAGTCCACGTGCTTTTTACTATTTCATAAATGAGGTTAGTTTTCTTAAATTTTAAAATGATTTATAATTTAAATATGAAATATTATTCACAAATAATTATACAAAGAAATTAAATAAATATCATATCACACTCATTTAACATAATATTATTATTAATAATAAATTACTAAAAAGAAAATAGAAATTTCATTTCAGGAAAAAATATAATAAATAATATGATAAAAAAATTTACAATTTAAAAATAAACATAAATATGTGATTAATTATAAAAATATTTAATTTATATTTTAATTATAATATGAAGCAAAAATGTATATTAATATTTTATAAATTCAAAAATTAAATTTAATATTAGAGATATTTTTTATTGTTGTATGTATATACTATACTATATTTTTATAGTATAATTTAATTCTTTTTCATAAAATAAATTGAAAATTAATTGTATAATTTAATCATTTTTTCTTAAAGAAATGAAGAAGAACTTGATATTTTATGATATAGATATTAAATATTATTATTAGATATTAAATATTAAATAATTTATTTTAAATTTTTCTTTTAATTTCAATTTATATATTTGTACATATTTGCATAAATCGCGCGCTTAGTAGTAATTTGAAAGCAGTAAACACCATACTGAGATTCTTTTACGCAATGCGATTGGCCTCAATCGTAAAAGGAATTATTATGTAATTTTGCAGTGCAGTCAGCAATAACAATTTAAATATTTCTTTTTCTCTCATAGATCACGCGAATCATTTGATGCATTTTTTGTCAATCGTAATGTTTGAAAGTTTATTTTTTGTTTCAATAAAATAAATGTTTAAATGTACATATAATGTTTAATATGTACATATAAAATATATATTTTAATTATCTCATATTACATACACATATAATACATAATATATATGTATGTATCTCATAATATATTTAGAAAAAAAAATAATTATATAAATAAAAAAAAAAATTTTTTTTAATCATTATATATTTCGTTTCAAATATATAATGTAATTATGAATTTTTCTAATTTTTCCAAATCATATAAATTTTATAAAGTATTAAAAATAACTAGGAAATAAATAAAATGATAATTTTATGATATTAGAGAAACTAAGTTAATATTTTATATAAAATATTGAATAGAATAGCGCGAAAAAGTATTGGATCGTTTATGAGTCTGTGTCATCATACCGTTATTCATATGTATTACTTATTTGTATCCCCATTACTTTGATTTCTTATACGTTATTAGTTACACTTCGTTATACAAAATATCCGATTCATAATTTTCAAATAACACATAACAAATAACACATAACACAAGATTAAAATATTTAAAAATGTGATTTTTATAGTCGAAAATTTTAAAACAAATTATACAATCATTAAATATAGAAGATATATAATATGTAACTAAATATAGTAAATATTTATTACATATTAATATATTTATTACAAATATATTTTTGTTTTTTTTAATTAATTAAAGTGATTCGTATCGTTAAAAGATATAGAAAAAGATATAGAAATGTGAAATTAAACATAAATTACAAATAATAAAAAAAAAAAAAGTATAATCAATTAATATGTAATAAAAAAGTCGATTCAATTTCTTTATGTTTCAAAAAAATAAAATTTTTTTAATTAAATTAGTTCGCGATAATGGAGAAATATTAGTTTAGAAAGCAAAAATGGAGTCACGAGTAAGACGATACAAGTGAAAAAAAGAGTTGAAAGAAAACAAGGATATTTCAATTATATTCACGTACATATAAAGACGCTTGTAGGATATACAGACGCGGATTGTGTTGAGCCCTAACGCCTACCGGTCATCCTGCCTGATCAGGACAGAAGTTTTCCCCCTCCTGATTTTGCCCTGCCTCCCTCTCCTGTGCTAGCATCCTTCCTCTCGCCTTCGAGACTCGATTCTAGCAGTCGTTCCTCCTCGAATCAGTTCCCCTACCTACCGGTGTCCAGTTATGTTGTGGAGAACGTTGCTCGGGCAACAATTTGTTTGGACTTTTGTTTTGAGAGATATCCCGTAGGATCAGTCGTTCCATAAAGATTATATGGATAGTATTACATTATCGATCGTGCGTGTAGTGATCGTGAAAAGTAGTTTCCGCTTGTTTTCTTCGATTTTTCGATAACTTCGTTCAGTACATTTACATTCCAGACCCACGCGTGCTTCTTAGTACGCAGGATCAAATGCATTTGATGAATACATCCGTGAAAAACGTGAAAATATTTTTCGGTAATCAACATTGCTGAAATTAGTTTCAACGAGATTTCTTTCTGGAATTTTCAATGATCCAATCAGGAATGCGGCGCGAATCGTTAACGGAAAATGGACATTAAAGAACTATGTAAGTAATATAGTGAATAGCGGAATGGGATCTGTGCATACAGCCATATTGAAAACGATAAGTTTTCGAAGGTGATTTCGCGATAGTTAGAAAAGAAAACTATCGCGAATCGCGATTTATTTTCCACCGTTAGTGGTTTCTTTGCTTCCTTTACGGTCCGTGAGAGAGCAGACCCACCTTCTGACAGGTGGAATGTGGGGACCTAACATAGCCGTGGGGTCCGACAATCGCGATCGCAGCGACGTGAAGCGACTTGTTCAGGTACGTGCTTTTGCTTTGCCCGCGATTCCTGTCTTTTGCTTTTTCTTTCGTTGTTTTGCTTTGCTTTTGTTTTTCTTTTTTTTTTCCCCCTCTCCTCCCTTTCTATTTCTTCTCTTTGTGTTTAGTTTGATTGATTTTCATTATTTTAAAGTGGAAACGTGGATTCTAGGAGAAATATTAATTTTCATAAATATATTAATTTATAATAGTAGCATCTTTTCGAACGTAATTCGTAAGGAAACTAACCGTAAAAAAGAGTGGTTGCTCTTATCCATGATACGGGAGTGAAAGTCAAAGATAATCCGTTTTAGAATAGACTGCATATGAGTATCGTATAACTTTATCGTTTAAGGATAAGCAAATGGAGTACCACCGGATGTAAACCAGTTCTTGCATATCGTCTCGTGCCAGATTAATTTTAATACGCGTGTAACTTTAAACGCGGGAAAATATTCAACTTATGAAAAAGATTGTTTATCATTAGAATAATACACAATAATTTTCATTGACTATTTGTTTCATACGTAAACTGAATTTTTAATATAACTAATTACTTTAAAATACAATTTAAAATACAAAATATTTGCAGAATAATAGTAAATAAATAGATGAGGAAATATACGAAAACTTTAATTAAAAATTAATTTCATAACAAAAGAATATATTTGACTTTATTTATTATTTATTATAAAAATTATATCGTAATTATTCATTTATTCGTTTCATGTTATTGTTCTAACAATGATATCTTGAATATATCGAAAACATAATGAAATATCATCAATCCATAAGCAATCAACATTCTCAATAATAATTTTGAATAAAATAGAACAGCAATTTTTTAATTATTTTCACTTATTATCGATATTTACAGTTCACAACTTTAGAATCGGAAACAAAGTATTCTAAAATTAGAAAGAATAGAATGCGAGACAAAGTTTGATCATCTATTTTTAAAATCATCTAGTATAAACTAATGGACGCGTAGCTAACGCGTTATTTATTTCTTTAATATTCTCTATTACGTAATATGTTAGATGATTATTACAAATATGGTCTCATCTATATACTAACATCTGATTTAGTCACTTTATAAGTTCTCCCGGTCAGTGTAGTCGATATAGCAATTTCTAATGCGTTAATATCCAAACATGGCGTAATAATGCATCTCCTTCAATTTGAAATAAGGTACGCGTAAAAAGTGCAAATCATGCAAATTCATTTGCACGATAAATAAGGAAATCAAAAAGATCTTTCGACCATCGTCAATATTCCGTCGTCATTTCGATTGTCATTTTTTTTTTTAAAATTATATTAAACTTCCGTTCCGTATAATTGAAAGAGTCAAAAATGGCAGATTTGACTTTCACTGAGTGGTGCACTACTTTCACCGAGCCTCTCCTATACGTAAGAAAATTTCGAAATGAAAAGTTTCTGATAATCTCGGCGATGTATTTTATTTCGTTTTAATTAAGAGTAAACAAAATTTGTAAAAATTGATATTTAAAAACGACGTAGCTGTTTCTGTGTTATTTTATATCAGCTTGCAAAAAATTTAAGATTCTCTTCTAATTTTGAAATTTCGATACTGATTTCTATCAGTATCATTCGTAAAATCTTTTCCTCGAATTTCTACACGAATGCAAATATAAATATAAATCCATTTTTATCTCATTTTATGTAGCCAACTCGAGTGCTTTATTTCTTGAAACATGGTATTCTGTAAATATTTTGTAAATTTCTCCAATTTCTATACAATTTAAATCTTTTCTCATTATATAATTCTACATAATGTATTCCGTGACATTATCCAATTTATATATTTTAAATCCTGTTTTATTATATAATTCTTTAATATACTTACTCACTACATCTTCCAGTATTTCAAAATGAGCGCAGTTTTAAATTAGAATAATAAGATTTTGCTGTAAGCCAACGAAGTATTCAATTGATATTTATTCATACATAAAAAGATTGCATAGCGATAAGACGAGCGGAAGATGTTTGAACGTGATTTACATTGTTTGCACTCTCTGCATACGAATTAAATTATACGTAAATATTGTTTATTTCTGACTCGCATATTTATCTACTTTTTATACTTTTAATCAAGTCGGCATCGCAGTTCAAACAAGAATTTTTTTTCCATTGTATTTCTACTTAATCATCGTGTCAACAAGACACAAGTACTTATTAGAGAACCATTAGATTCTCTATAATGTTTTAGTTCAATTTCCAGTTAATTATTTAAAAAGTTTCCAGAATCTAAAATATCTGAATATTAATACCAACTTCTCGCCTTGATTCTGATTATCTAAATTATCCTATCAGATTACTCGTTGGAGCCTAGTTATATAATTATATAATTCTAACAGAGTTATAAAAATATACAAAAGAATATTATTTTCCTTCTTTGTCAAACGCGACCAACTTTGAAACAAGTTTGCCCCCATATTTCCAAATAATCATTTTTTCCATAATCGCGATTTATCATCGGAGAAATAAATATATTTTATCACAATTACTCTTTTCCTTTCGACTACTTTTTCCTTTTTTAACATTACTCTCGTAACAATAACACAATGTATCGCAACAACACGAATTTTATTTCTTCGAAATAAAACCCACATCGTTTATTATCCTTGCGGGATGAAATAACGTTGTTGATTAAATCACATTATCAGAACCTGACCTTAGCCAAGAAGCAAGGTTTATCAGTGTTGAATTAAATTATCGTGACACCGGTTATATTAGATTATTTACCTAATACGTTATTATCATTCATCTAAATCCCATAAACTTCTGCCGCTAATTCTAATTTCCTATTTATTTTTCAGTTTCTGCACATTTTGTATCCATTATCGAAAAACGTGATTTTGGAAATTTCCACGACGAAACAATGGATAGAAAAATCCACAGCGAGCAGTCGCAAGCTCAAGGATAAGTCACAATTCACAGTGACCTTCCAATTTGGCTAATCGTCCTACGGGGTCAACTCGATTACGCGAGGTCACTGCTCCGTCCGTATCTCCTCGTCCTCCTTCAGAGAATAGAATCCCGAGAGTTATTCTTTTCCCTTTCTTTCTTCCCTATTCTACTCTCGTTACAAAGAAACGAAAAGAGAACATAGTGTGTTGCGAGTGTCGAATAACTCGTTGTGAAAATATAGGGAGGAAGAATCGAAGCTTGGAGGAATTTTTGTAAGAAAGAATCTTTTTTCCACAAGTATCATTCTTAGAGAGTTCTTCGCAACGAGAGAGCAAAGAGTTGTGCTCATATGTGTTTATAATTGTTTTATAATTGTATTTTCGTAAGAAGGAGGAATCTTTTTTGGTCTCGATCTGGACGAGAGAGGGGTTTAATTACAAGTTACGATTACGAAGAAAATGTGTTTTATTTGTCGATAGTGTTCGATAGATGAGGTAGATTTTTTAGGAGAATCTTGTCGATTATGAAAATATACTTACTTTTTTCACGACGTCTACGTTTTGTTTCTCTTGGTTCGCTTCCTCGTTTATTTTTACGGCGCGTTGTTCGTGAACTTCTTTTGCGAGAAATTTAAAGATAATAAATTTCTGCAAATTTCTTATTGTTTTATTCGATATAAAAAGGAGAGGAGAGAAAAAATTTTGTTTGTTTCAAAGATTTTTCTTCGAAAAAACTTCTTCGTTTTCTTACTTAGAAACAATTCTTTGCGAATTCTTTCCCACGTATTCAAGTTTTTACCATTGAAAATTGACGTTGGAATAAATGGCGATCGATTATTAAAATGAAACGATAAGGATTCAAGAATTTCTTTTTTTTTCTTTTATCTTTAGCAAATTAAAAGCAAAATTTCACACGGCCATCACAGTTTTTGCGCCTATTTTTGTGACAAACAATTATACTTTGCATCTTAAAGATGAATAAAAAAAGGGATATAGAATTAAGAAAAAAGTGTGTTCTATATTTCGTGTTGATTAATCTTTTCCCAAATCTGCATAAAGATCTGTTTAAAAGATGTTTTTAAAAAATTCTACGATATTTTAACACACAGGAATATTATGTAACACTTGGCGGACACTTATTAAAAATGCAAACACGAATACATTACTTCTCGTGGCAAACTCGAAATGTTAATATTCAAGAAATAAAACATATTCTTCCCTCGATGAATTGATACAGATATTCCATCTTTCGTGAGATAAATGTCGTAAAAGCAGATCGATACGATTTATCCATAAAAACTTTCCAAAAAGTCATTAAGATAGATAAAATTTCTTTCTTTTTTCATCTACGATTAACAACATCGAACATTATATGCGCACAACAATGAATACATATTGGCGAATTTTCCTGCGTTTCGAATAAGTAATCCAGAAAATGGACGAATCGGCATTTTGCAAACAAGTGGAAATCGTTTCGCCTCCGCATTAACATTCAGCACATAACCGTTATCGTTTCTACGTGCAATGCACCTCGCGTGATATTCCGCACGCGGCTCGTCCACGTTTCGCGATTTCGTGGTTTCGCAATAATACGAGTATTAACGAGCGTGCAGGTGAGCGCAGACCGGTGAGCATTAGCGACAAAATCGGTCCGTAACGATCGCGTCATGGGTAGTCGTCGAAAGATGCGTGAGAAAAAATGCGTAAAATGTATAAAAACGTTGACCGAATGGGTGAAATAAAAAAGAAAAATTAGAATTGCGCAAACTTTCGTTCCGCGATGGATGTGGTTCGATACTGTTCTGAGAGAGAATAAGTTCTTCGTAGTTGAAATATTTTCTCTTGTATTTCTCTCTCTCTCTTTAGCAACGGGAGAAAGTTTTCGAATTTTTCGTTCGAGAGAGACGAGAGTTAAAGGAAATGATAAAAATTTTAGTCCTAGCGCGCAACACTGGATTGAATATTTTAATTGAATGGATTTATTTGCAACGAAAACGTCTAATATACGGGTTTGAAATTGAATACAGGTGGAAGAAATGTCGTACGCTTTCACCAAATTACAAACGATGGACAGCGAAAGTTGTTATTCTTTTATGTCGCCTTACAAAATTCTGGGGGTAATGATGTAACGTTATGGGCTTTCTTTCGAGGAATTCGTATATCTATTTGCATACAGTATGCATCTCTCGTGGGATTTTTTTTCTTTTGTCAAATTACTTTCGATGGAGGACTTACTTTGAAGGAATGGAAGTTAACGGTAATAAAAGGGAGAGTACAATAAGGAGGTTTAGAAGCTTAGCCGATAGACGGACAGGCAGGTAGAAGAATTAAGAATTCTAGAAGAATAGGTATGAAAGAATGTTCGAAACAATGAATCTCGTGGACTTGTAGCACGTACGCGTATCTGTTATTAATCTTTTTTAACGGTTGCTTACTAAAATGACCAACCGAGATCTCCCGTATTTCAAAAAATTAAACGGAACTTATATACACGTTTATATTTCTATACGATTCTTTTTAACTGTATAGAACAGTTGGCACGGTTTTTGGAACAGAAGATCCTTCCGTTGAATTGCGAGATGTACGCTGAAAATATATGAAAACGAGGCAAGTATGTAAGCATTTAGTTTCCCGGCGCAAGATTGTCTCTACACGCTTCATCGTGCACTAGGTCTGTCGTATGTACAGGAGCGCACGGCGAAGAGACACACGGCGAGGCTGCCAGCAGCATCGAGCGAACGCATCTCATTCATTCGTTTCGAAAAAAAAAAGAAAAGGAAAAAAAAAAAGATACGCTCGGTACCAGTTCCGCCTCTATTGTTCCTGGCCGCAGAAACGCACACGAACGATCGCGCAATTTAGCCAGGTGTATGGAGTGTATATACGTGCAAGGTGGTCGGCCGTCGACCAATCGCGTGGCGAGTAGTTAGGCGCCGTCTGTAGTCGGACGCTTACGTCGCGAGCCAGCGGCACACTCGTGTCAGTTCGTCTACGACCGCCCGTGCGTGTGTGTCGTCCAAACGTTTGCTTTCCCCCTACGGTTTCATTTCACGAACGCGTCTTTCTCGCTTTCGAGGTGTTGCAAAGGTGTCGTCGAATTTCCAGTGATCGAACGTGATTGACGGACGATACGCAAGAGAGGTTAGGATCGAAAGCGTGCGACTGTACAAGGTAGGCGATTTTATTCGTAATTTATATTGCGATCGAGCGAGGCGTTGTAAGGGTGAATTTTCGTCGAATGACATGGATGTATGTTTTCGGAGTATCTTTAACTGTAAATTGACCGAGGCTTTGAATATTTGTATTTGTTTTTGGAATACGCAGCGTGTATTCTCTTGTGTTGATATTTTGAACATTATTTGCGATGAATTTTTCGCAAGCATTGCGATTTGATAAAATAGTTTCAAGTAGAATAAAGGTTATATTGACATTCGGAAATAAAAATATGCACGATACGATACGACTCGCATAAAATATTAATCAAATTAGGGATTAGATGTGGAAAATTGTATGAGATGTATTCGATAAAATTGAATTAATAACGATCGGATTAGCGATTTATAAATTAGTAGAGATAGTAGGAAAGTATTGCAGATAGATAATGATATCAATATTAACGATATCAATGCGTTATTTATTATCAGAAATCTAATAATAATATTAAAGTTAAAATTAAAAATACAAACGTCATGATATATCTTCAACCATTTGTGTATACATCTGTATGCGTACTTTATATAATCTGATTATCTGACAATAATTTTATAAGATAATAACGTTGTAATGATGTTGTAACGTTGTTATGATGTAAATTTTGGGAATTTAAACGAGATGATCGAGATTTCGAATTTAATCTAATTTAAATTTGACGTCAAATTTACAAAAAAGAGTAACGAAAAGATAAATTCAGTGTGTCGTTACAATTTTCTATTTTCCTCGTTTTTAATTTTAATCCTATTAACGGCAGGGGATGCTCTTCCATTGAATCGAATAACAATATGACGTAATATCTCATTGTTTCTTCTTTATTGTGATTGATATCGAAACTCTCGATGTCCTCGAACGATGGTGTTTTGTTTCCGTACATTTTGCTAGAAAATTTTGCAGAAAATTTTGCTCTCCGCGTAACCTCGATGTTATCGATGTTTCGATAGTCGATCTTCGTGCGTGAACATGTTAACAAGCGTTCCATTGTCCGACTAGTGATCGAAAAAGAAAAAAGTTTCATCTCTTGTGGAAAAAGAAAATTATTCTTCGAGCATTCGAGATATCCCATAATCTCGTTTATAAATTAATCTCGATGAGATGTCGGTGTTATTAGAGGAATCGTATATTGAGCAAATATTTTCTTTTCTTATCTATATTCCTGTGATTAGCATTGTGATATTGGCGATTGGCCAACACGAAGGCTTAGATTTTTCGATCGGATATATTTTAAAGAATTGAAGTAACACTTGTTGATTAAGATAGTAAACAACGTTAAGTGTTATAGTGAGAACGTGGATTATGAGGAAGTAATGGGGAGATAAAGATCGAGATAATCTTTTCGGATAATCGAAATGATTGGATGGGAAAACAAAATACGCGACGAAACGATTGAAAATCGGATGATCATCGAACTTGGATATTTTTTGATATTTCGAATCTTTTCTAAAAAAATAAATATTATTTCTATTATTACGGTATAAATACGCGTTAACTTTCTATTCTACGGAATAATAAGTCGAAATTCAATCGGATTCGTGTTGTAATACGCATTGCAATCGAAAAAGGAAAAGTATCTATGCCGATAATATAATAAAATCCACAGTAAAAACAAATATATTTCGCAAAATTTAATAACGATATTATTAAAATACCCTTTTTTAAACGTTTGTTTAAAAAAATTGAGAAAATTAAACGTATGAAAAAGAATATGGAGAACACCACTCGAAGATAGTATATACCTTTTTACGTGCCAGGTTTCTTCAAACGCTTAACCTCTTGTACTTTATTCGCACTCATCGCGAGCAGCGTCGGTAAAACCGTTGATTCGTTCGAATTTCGCGTGAGAATCGGACGAAAGCAATTACAGAAGTAAGAAAGGATGTGTGTGTGCGCTCGAATTACGTACGAGAATGATCCCAGTCGGATGGTAATTGATAACCACAAGTAAGATGGACGATCTTTCGGAATTATACGCGGGAAAACGAATCCTCGAATAGGAATGGATACGTGAGCGATGGTTATTAACCGTCCGATTGGTCAACGGTTGAAACGGGAGTCGAATGAAGTGCCTCGAAGTTTTTGCGAACGCATTTCGCGAACGACTTTATCGACGGAGACCGTCCTGTTTTAAGATAACGAAGGATATAAAGTGTTCTCTAATAAACGATACAAACGTACGTATTTGTTACGTGTCGCGGATACCTAGACGTAATATTGTTAAGTGCCGTTATATCCTGGAGCAGTCCAACTCATAAATATGTTGGACGATGTACACGCGTACGTCGGTTAATAACGAGCCCTAAACGCGATGATAGATCGTCTAATTGTAACGGTGGAGATGGTCGCATAATTTGTTACGGTGTGCAGCCAATAGGATCGCTACCTACCTACCTACGGAGTCACTACGCTGGAGGAAAAAAAATATTCCGGGATTATTTCTCGCACAGGCGCGCTTATCCTACCTATTCGAGTTTCATGCAGATGATTCCCGCCTTACGTCATTGGCCGTGATGTAATTAACCACGGAAGTTAACGAGCGGCGATCGCGCGGGTTGCAGCGTTGCAGGGAGCGGCGTGGATTGAAATCCATTTGGAATGTCGCGGTATTCCAGTGTTTCGATTTCTGTGTAAATCGAGTAACAACAATGCCGATTATTATAAGATAATTAACGAACGATAGGATAGGAAATTCTCGGAAAGAACGAGTCAGACGATAAGAGATAAAAGGAAAAAAAAAAACACGCAAAGAAAACGGATGACAAAGGTCTTCTTTCAAAGTCGATCGAGAAAAATTTCTTTCATCGTGTTCATCTCCGATATCCCCCCTCCCCCGCCCATTGGCGAGAAATAGCGGGCATAACTATTGTGCAAACTCCTTATCTCGTTGTCAGTCTACCGTAAACTTGACTTTACGAGCATAGCACGGCTGCGAGCGAGCGCGTGTAACTTTTTCGTGGTTTCCTTCGCAGTAAGTAAGTAAGTAACTACTCGGCTTCGTCTCGCCAACGTAACGGTTCCCCGTTGCAACCTGTCAGGCCTCGTCGCAACGGGCGGACGATCGAATCCTCTCTCCCCGACCGACTCGCATTTTTTTTTTTTTTTTTTCCCCTCCTCGAGTGGAAGTATGCCACGGAAAAGCGCCATTTTCTTCCTACCTTGGCGGGATTCCACTCGAATTCCAACGGTTTCGATCTCGGGGAGAGATGGCGCGTTAGAACGCGACGAAAACGAAACACGAGGAGCGTTCTTCCCCGCTTTGTGCTGTTGGCGAAAATTATCGCTTGATAGCTCAATACGTCGGATTCCTCGAATTCTATCGGCGATACGTACGAACATCATTCCGCCATTCTTCGAGACAATCCGTGCACAAGAACGTTTCAATCTTCCCCGAATTCCACGAATCGCGTATTATCGATATCTCGCCGCGATTTCTTTTCCGTGAATCGAGAGATGTTTTTCGAACAAATTAGGATAATATAATTTTCGAAGTCGTTCACGGTGTCGATAGAGAACGAAAGCGTTATTAAAAAATTTATATCTGCTGTAATTGATGCGTGCTATTGACGTCTCTCCGTTTATTTATCTGTTTATTTATTTCTTATATATTTATCCGTTTATTTATTTGTCGGATAATTTTTAACGACTTGCTTATGCTTCTTCTCATCTTTTTGTTTTTCTTTTTTTTTTTTTTTTGCCAATCGTTCGATTTCTATCAATATTCATCGACGAGTTTAAAATCCATTAAATTGCTCGCGTTAGATCGCGATGGAAAGGATAATTAGGAACATCGTGGTCGAAACTCGAGAAGAAAAAGTTTAGTAGCGGAGCCACCTATGCGAGACAATTACGCGAGTAGTAATTAAAATTCCTGTATAATATGCAAAGATATATTCGATTGTTCGAAATATAACAAGTTTACGAACGCGCGCGATTACCATGGCGAGTTGAACGCGCCAAATAATAATACGATTAAAAATTTCTAATTACGTTGATTAACTTTTAAAGAGAAAAAGTGTAATTAGAATTAACGTTTTAAAACGGGATTAAATGGCTCGAGGAAACCGAATCGTTTTCAGCACAATGAGTATATGGCGATCATTTTCGAATTAATTTTCCTTCGCGATTAAACGAGACTATGGATACGTAAGGAAAAAAAAAAACGTGGAAGAGTCGATTCTTCTAGGTAGATCACGCGAGTCATTAAGGCCTGGTCCTCTTGCAAGGATAGATTCAATTATCGACCGTTTAATCCATTCAATTCTCTCGTCCGTTTTTTCCTCTTCTCCGTTGTAAACAATGGGGGACGAAAGGGTCGAGAAGAGAAACGATCCCCGTCGGTTCTTATTTTTTTCCATTCATTTCACAGAAGAGAATGGAAAAATGATCGAGCACGATTTCGACGATCCGTCATTTCCTAACGAGCGATTAATCCAACTCCCTCCCCCCTCCCCTCCGACTCGCTTCCTATTTCCGAGCGAGGACAAATTAACGAGACGATTGGTTCGAGGTAGATAAATCTGCATTTCACTCGAACGCTAGCATCACGAAGGTTCAACGACTTTCTCTTTAATAGAGGTTTTTCACGCCAAGCTTTTTGGCCACGGTCTCTCGATTTCCTGTTTACCGTTCTCGCCTCGCGAACGAAGAAAGCGTCCTATTATTTCGTTCTGCGCGATATAATTCGAATAGGCTTTGGATCTGGCTAAGGATCAATGGCGTGGTGAACCGATTTTCACGGTTCCGCGATTGGAAAATTTAAGCAAGAAGCTGGAAGAAACAACGTTCCCCTATTTTTAATGTTTATCAACCGACTTGTGTAACTTCGTGTTGGAAACAAAAGTCGATTCGTCGCAGACGTGACAACCGAGAAGAACACGGTAATCATGGAAAATACGAGGATACGGTAAAAATAATCACGTGGCATAATTGTTTTCCGTAAACGTGTCGTAAAACGAAGGCGAAAAGTGCACGGTTCAAACGTTTACTTGAATGTATCGCGCGTGAGGATGGCGCAAGGTCCTTGTGCGCATACACCCGTTACACTACGCATGCGCGGTGTCCACGCAGAAAATATCGGGGCTATCGTTACGCCTGATGAATATTTGAACGTTTCAACCGGTACAGGCGTTGCTTTACCGAAACGTGTGACGTATTCAACTGCTACTTATTAGTCCAGTGTGTTAGGCTCTATATATTTGGTCTAGGGTCTATACTATAATCCGGCGGCAGGAAGAATTTTATTGCAGGATCGATACGTATTTGTGAAGCACACGTGGCGTATGAAGGAACGTGTCCGAATTAATATTTTCAGTGCGTTTACGGTTCGAGCGACTGGGCAGATGAGAAGAATTGTGATTTCAATGCCGATAAGAATTTTCCTGGTGCATACAATGGAAACGATCGATATAAAATCTGTATCCGTAACGAGATTCATCTTGTACGTTAGTCTTCGTATTAATTTTGCACCGTTTGATGACGTGTTAGATTAATAATATATCGTGCTTGTTAAAGATATCGTGCTTAGCAAAATAATAATTCTTGAACTTTGAATATAACATCAGATTCTTGTTTTTTTAACCACTGGACTTGCCTCGTAATTATTATTATACAAACTTAATCGTTCGAAAAATTTATTTTTCTTTGCAATACTGATGACACTTCTTTTTGCTTCTCATCGCATACGAGATAACGATACTCATTAAAATTTAATTAGAGTTCTAACTTCGCATAATTGCTTTCTAATAGTATGTATTATATATCAAAACAAATTTCGAATTCAACAGATTAATATTTTAGCATATATTAAGCGATATTTACTTCTCATTCTCGTAAAATGACATAAATTAGATTTATTGTCTCGATAAATTTTTACGAATAACATTTATTTATATTGTCATCGAAGAAAAACTTTGACGCATTAGTACGTCATCCTAGATGTAATCCCATTACATAATTCAACGCGGACGAATCGAATATCGGTCTCGCTTATTAAAAGCGTAACTTTACGAATGACGAGTTTATCGTTCGCTCATCGTCAGGTGCGATGCTCGAAGATGTAACAACGATACGACGTTTGCAATTGATACGAACGTAGGCGTAGCTTGTTTTTCGAGTCGAGTAGGTTAACGAGATTTCCAGTTGAAAACCGGAGGAAAGGATAAATAACAAGAAAAGAGGTTACCGTTCGACTGGTTCTCTAAGATACCCCTCTCCTCCTCCTCCCCTCCCCCTCTCTATCGCGTGCAAACATTTCGATCTTTCTTCACCTATACACGCTCATGCTCCACTTTTCACGGTGCGCGTACGTAACCGCTAGTGATGGCCTCGAGTTCGACATACGCGCCTTCGTGTCTAGATCAAATTCAATCTCAAAGATTCGTGTAATTTTTTGTAAATCTCTATCAAATTTTACATATAGTTGAAACGCGTCGATAATAATTAATGAAGAATTCGAATCTATATATTTTTTTGATCCGTGATAAGAATCGTTAGAAATTACGAATCGTAATCCAGAAATAAAATAAAGTTTTCAATAAATTCGAATAATATTTATTCGTAACATTCGATATTTCTTATATCTTTACCTTCGCCAAATTCTTTCTATACAATCTCGATAAATTTTTATTCTCACCTCCCACTTCCGCATTTCTGACTCTACTGAAACGAATACTCGCGACACGCTTAACCCCATCACTATCAGATATCCACCACGTAAGTTCAAGTTCTACCAGTTTCCTTCAAAATAGAGTAGCAAAGGAATCGGGGAGCGAGAGAACTCTGTTAAAACTCTCTTTTTCCCCCGGCGGTGAAAAATCCCGATATATATATATTTTATATATATATATGTATATGCATTGTAGGGTGAAAATCACTAGACTCGGGGATCGGCTTACGCCGCAGGACATAATTTGCGCAGGCGCGGCGACGACCGTCCTTTAATCCAATGCTCCTTCGATCGATTAATGATCGAGAAAACGATCGTGTCTGCTGGCGATCGTGTACGCGCGATGCATCGGGGTGCATTATGCATTAACGACGTGGGACGGATGAAGAGCGAGCGAGAGAGAGAGAGAGAGAGGGAGACGCATAGGCCGCAGCACCGCGGGACGTCGTATTACGCATTTTTCTCGATTACGCGATGAAGCCGTTTGCTATCGACCTCGTACGCGTTAATTTATTCCAGCGGAGGGACCTCGCCGGTGATAACAATTTCCATCTACTCTCCCTTCCTTCACATCCCGCCAACGAATCGACGCTAAATTGAAATTGCCGAGCACACCATTTTTATCCAGCTTTTACACGCGTTGCTTCAACCAGGCACGTGTTATTTTCTTTTTTTATATCGCGGATGTGCCTACTAATTGTTCCATTGCGAACCAAGAAGGGGGAATTTTTCTCTCTCGAATTACGAAGATTGAAGTTTTCAGATCCAGAGATCGAATCCTCATCCTGAAATATTTTATAAATTGTGGAAAGTAAGGATACAGTTAGTTAGTACAGTAGAATAGCATCGAATACGAAAAGTTGGTTTTTTCGAGAATACTTGCACCTGCGCCGAAATGCGACGAAGAAACGATAAAAGAATACGGCCTATAATCGGAGGCTGCGAAATTATTGGCCCGGACAGAAGGTACAAATGGCCGCGCGATTGTCGAGGCTGTTGACAAAAGATAAGTGACCGCGTGTGCGCAAGCGCGGAAGTAGCGCGCTTGAAAGGGCAAACTGCAGGGTGTGTTGTATCTAGCAGCGTGTATCGTAAGTCTTCCACGCGTCTTTTTTTGCTTTCGGCTCGTGTATCACTGGATCATGATTCAGCGATGACTAACAGGCGGGGATATATAAGCCCGGGATCGTTATGCGAAGACGCTGCTGTGTATCGCGCGTTAGTTAGTTGGATCGTTAGGTCGGACGATTAGACGTTAGTTAGTCCTGCGTTTGAACGTGTACTTGGATGCATGTAACGGATACGCGCGGAATATATTAATAAAATTCGTGAGACGTCTTTACGGGATCGAGAAGAAAGGAAAAAGACGAACGCGAAAGTTGAAAAAAGAAATGATCGAGAGCGTTTTAATAAAAACGTCGTGTCATATCTCTCTAGAAATATAGTAATTTTTTTCTATTATTGCTCGCTTATATCCATGGGTTTATTTTAATGCATTGGACGGGTAACTCTAATTAGATATACACGCGCATGCGCACGCACGGCCTCGATCTATGCCTCGATCTCGATGATGGAAATCGAAAGCATCCTCGGGGAAATTAAAACGAGGATTCTTATCGATTCTCTCGTGGAGCGCGGGAAAACGTTCCCACGGTTTTCAAACGATGTTAATCCTGAATTTTCATCGGTTAACCACTCGCTCGCTCGCCGCGCCGCAAGTCGAATCGCCATCAACGTCTTCTCCCCGTGCATCTTTTACGCCCCTCCATGAAATCCAAATTAGCTTGGTGGAAAATTGACGGTGGAATCCCCTCCTCGACACAGAAATACCGTTTCCACGGAGCCGGTATTTCGTAATAGGCGGAATAGAATTTTCGAACGGATCGAGATCCGTTATTTGGAAGGGAGCGAAGAATATTCCGCTATTCTTCTCTTTGTATTCTCCAACGATTTCGAGAGGGCGCGATTCCTTCATTTACGCTTGTTGCTCGTTTTTTCGTCGTCGATCGAGAAAAACTCGTTCGTCCACTTTTTCTCTGCGAAACTATTTTATTTTTTTCTAATAGGATAGCGAATAAACACGTACGAGAGAAGAGAGAATCCGAGATCGAGCGGCAGATTAAACAACGATGCCATTTTGAAATTTCAACCCTAATTGCAATTAAGCGATCAGATCGTATCAGGTTGTTTTAATTTAATTTTTAATGAAGTTTTGGCCAAGCTCTATTAACAACGAAATTCCATTTTGTAATTTTTCTTTGAGATCGAAATAGAAACGCGCCCGAAGAAGGATATGAATATAAGTTTTTCGTGATCCATTTGGCTGGTTTGTTTCTTCCAGATCTTATCTCGTGTCTGACGGGATCGATAAAAATTTTTTTTCACCATCCCCTAAGTATTAAGAGAGAAAATATTTATCGAAAAAATGGGCGAGGAGGGAAAATGTTGATAAATTTTATTTTAAATTATCCAAGTGTAAAAATCGTTTTCTTTTCTTTCTTTCCCAGGGGAAAATTCTTCTTAATCTTTAGGATAATTTATCTCGCATTTTCATCGAAGATTTTCTTCGAATCGAAGTCGATTTCTTCGTCTCTTGTTCAGAACACCGTTAAAAACGATTCACGCGATCGTCACGGTTTTATAAAGAATTTTTTTATTCCAATTCCATACGAAACTTTCTAATGTTTCACCCGCAACGGAAAAATAATAATCGTAACTCGGAATATTTAAATTTGTAAACGAAAGAACGAGGGACCTTCGAAAAATTATGCCCAAAAAGAAAACCGATTCCGACTAATAAATCGATTAGAAATTAATAAACATTTCTCGTAACGACTCGAGACATTTCACCGTTATGGAAGATATATCTTGGATACTGGCGTGTTGATACTTTCTCCAAATAAAATTGGGAAGAGGTGGAATTTTTTTATTTTAATTCTCAATTTTGAAAAATTATTTTTAACAGGTTTTCCACCGGTGATGATAAGCTCGATATCCGCGTTTCACGAAGCGAAGGAACGGATGGGAAGACGTCTGAATACAGATTGGTTAGGCGACAAAACTTTTAATCGTACCTTCCTGTCAGGTGTGAAAACGCTAAGAGAGGAAACGCGAAAGAGAGGAGCGCACGTTTCTTAGGCGCGCCAACCGGAAAAAGATTAAGAGAGTTCAGTCACGAGTCCGCATCTCGTCCGTTTTCTAATGCATTTCCCTGTCCCTTGTTGATGCACGGCGCATCAGGCTATCGCCGAAAACGCGCATTTCTTATTAGAGAAACTTGTGCATCTATAACGAAAAGAAAGCCGCCTGTTTTCTTTCTCTCTATTTTTGGAAAACATTTTTTCACCGAAAACTTCTCTTCGTTTATCGTAAAATTTATCCGTCCAATTTTATTTTATTTTATTTTATTTAGATCCGACAATTATTCTTACTGTCATCATTTTCCAATCGTGTCGATTTTTTCAAAAATTTGAAAATCTTTTTCTCTCCTTTCAGAATCGTATGTTAGCTCAACGTGAAATTTATTTCGATCCAATGCCAATTTCATCTTTTTTCAAAAATCTGAAAATCTTTTCCTTCCCTTTACGCGACTTTCGAAGATAAAATTTATCGATCCAATGCCAATTTTATTTATATTTTCATCCCACAATTTTTCCTATTGTCATCATTTTTCAATTGTATCGATTTTTTCAAAAATCTGAAAACTTCTTTACACGAAGAATCATATGTTAGCCTAATATGAAATTTATTTCGATCCAATGCCAATTTCATCTTTTTTCAAAAATCTGAGAATTTTTTTTTCCCCGTTTACGCGACTTTCGAAGATAAAAATTTATCTATCCAATGCCAATTTTATTTATATTTCCATCCGACAATTTTTCCTATTGTCATTATTTTCCAATCGTATCGATTTTTTCAAAAATCTGAAAACTTCTTTACACGAAGAATCATATGTTAGCCTAAAAATTTATTTCGATCCAATGCTAATTTTATTTATTTTTTTCCATCAAAGACTCGACAATTTTTCCTCCTACTATCATCATTTTCCAATCGTATCGATTTTTTCAAAAATCTGAAAATCTTTTTCTCTCCCATTTTCACCATTCAGAATCGTATGTTAGCTCAACGTGAAATTTATTTTGATCCAATGCCAATTTCATCTTTTTTCAAAAATCTGAAAATTTTTTCCTCCTCGTTTACACGTATTTCGAAGATAAAATTTATCGATTCAATGTCAATTTTATTTATTTTTTTTCATTAAAGATTCGATAATTTTTCCTCCCTATCGTCGTCTACGATTTTCCAATCGAATCGATTTTTTCAAAAATCTGAAAATCTTTTTCCCTCCCATTTTTATCTTTACACGAAGAATCACACGCATCATTAACATAAAATTTATTTCGATCCAATGCCAATTTTATTTATTTTTTTCTATCAAAGATCTGACAATTTTTCCTCCTACAATCGCATTACTTTCATCTTTTCTCAAAAATCTGAAAACCTTTTTCTCCCCGTTTACGCGACTTTCGAAGATAAAATTCATCGATCCACTGCCAATTTTATTTATTTTTCAAAGATCCGACAATTTTTCCTCCCACTATCATCGTATCCGTTTCGTCTTTTTTCAAAAATTCTTTTCCCCTTTATATTTTCTAAGAATCGTTCCGTTAGCCCAACATGAATTTCATCGATCCAACGCGAAATTTCGATCGGAGCTCTTTTTTAAATCCGCTTGGATCAAAGGTTGATCAGTTTCAAATGGCGCGCCATCGCTGCGAAAAATTGATCTCTCGGTGCCGAGCGACACACGGCGAGCTCCTTTGAGCCGGGTCCATATTAATAACATCAATAAAAGCTGGTGCGCACGGTGCGCGCCACGAGTCTCACGACGCGTGGATTGGTACACAATTGCTCCGTCGATAAACGGCGTGAAACGGTGCGCCCGCGGTGTAGTCGCGTGACATACTTGACGGTTTCAATCTCGCTCCTTCTCGTCACGGAACGCCGCCTCCGTCCACCTGTTCCCCCGCCGAGGGTTCAAGGCTGGGGAAGGGAACAAATTTCCTTCTTTCTTTCGCTCGGCCATTAGATACTTTCAACCGGTGGTTTACACTGAAATTCCAACCACTGCGATCCTCTGTCTTTTCTCTCTCTCTCTCTCGATTAAAATCGAAACGTAGGTAAAAGTTAACCAAGAAGGCTGGTTTCCAGGAGAAAATCGTTTTCGAATCGTGCATAAACTTGAAAATTTATCATTTACTAACTCATTTCGAAGAGAAATTATTCTTCGATCGTGTAATTGCCTTTGAGTCTGTTAAAAAAATAATTTTTAGAATTATTTCTTTTTCCAAAGATACAAAGAAAAGTGTAAAGTATCGGGCGGAGAGGGATTTAGAGAAATTGAGAGGAGATTCTTTTCGAAGAAGAGAGAGAGAGAGAGAGAGAATCTACTTTGTAAAAAACACTCCTTCCTCCCCTCCCCTCCCAAGGAGCCGGTCACCTCGTCCGTGAATCTCACCTTGTCGAGATCTGAGACGAACGATTACAGGAAGAGAAATCTTACAGGAAACGATCTTGAACGGTCTCTGGCCGAGGTCGAGCAGAATGTATCACCTTCGCCTTTTATATTTATTCAAATCTGAATTATCGCCCGAGACAAATTTACATCGTCAAATTATATATCGTGAGCATCGTTTCAACCAATTAAAATTCTCGACATCCTCGACCTACGTTAAAAAATAATCGTATCGAAGGGCGAGGAGAAACCTGCGTCGAGAATGTTGATTTTCTTTCTCTCTCTCTCTCTCTTTTTTTTATTCCCTAACGATCCAAATTGATGTTGCACCTTGATCGCTTTATAACCGGGGAGAACATACATACAACCGGTGAATATCACGGATTGTAACTGGAGCAGACGCTGTAGAAAGTGCTCTTGATATTTTTTCTCTTTTTCTTTTTTATATCGACTTCTTTACGCGCCGTTTTCTTGCGGCGCGTTTTTTCGAATCGAGGGCGATCGATTTTTGCGTATCAGCGGAAAATGGTTCGAAGCTACGTTAAACATTCGTTCGAATTCGTAAGTCGAATATCCTCGAAAACGTACTTTCGTAATAAATAAAAATATCGTAATCGGGTACCAGCTTGTTCCTTGTTGGAAAATTTTTTGTTCGAGCTCCAACCAATTATTCTGTGCGCTTTTTCTCTCTCTCTCTCTTTCTCTTTCTTTCCTTCTTCCTTCCCTCTCTCGTCGCGCTTAATAACTCTTATCTTTATAGTTGTTTTTTTTATTGTCGACAATTTTATTGCCGGGGTTAGGAAAAATACGTAATAAATAATAACATCCGAAAGATAAGTTTTAATAGTCTTGGTGGTCTTATTGTGACGTTGTGTACGCGTGGGAATTATTTAACGGAATGTTATCGATTCCTTCGGCAAAAGTAAATCGCGAAACTTTGCCCGCCGCGTATTATTCCCGATCGAAAAATTCTCGCTGAACATCACGTAACCCGTATTTTGATCCACGCGAGATAGATCCGCGCAATAATGGGGAAAGTCACTTGTAATTCTTAACAAGGGAATCGGCGCTTATTGTATCATCGTAAAAGTTACACCGTACTATTTCGTAATTCAGCCAATAACCAAGCCTCCCGATGATCCCGAACAATGGCGGGGAAGCGCGTTACGTGCTACGTAAATCGAACACGCGTAAGTCCACTACTTTAATTAAGTAACTGGAAAGTGAAGAATTTATATATCGCGCTATTCATAAAATCGCGTAGGAATTAACAAAGGAAATCCATCTAATAGATTGGAATCCGATTAAAAGCTCGTTTAAAAAAACCATCTCGTTAATTTGCATTTTAATTATTTAAACGAAGCCTTCTCAACGAATTATGCAAATTCCACTCGAAAATAACCAAATGTTTTCGAAAGCGTGCTTCTCCCCCCCCTCTGTCGAATTTCCGTTTCGCGAGAATCTCTCTGCGCGAGCTATCTGCGCGATATAACGACACAAGTTTAAATGGCTGCGGTTACTCGTAGGCGAGCGTAAGAGATTGCAATTAGGATCCGCGGGGAGATAGCGATGCCTCTCCGTCGTGAGAACGTCGTCCCTTACTTCCTTCCTTGAGAAGATTCGTTCTCTCTCTCTCTCTCTCTCTCTGAGCTGTCTCTTCAGAGATGATTCGTTCGTTTAATCGATTAATGGGAGTTCGTTCTCTAACACGATTTGACTGGCTGTTCGACCCGTCGCGAAACCGAGAGTAGACGTTCGGAAGCGGAATAGTTGGCTAATCTCTCGCGCGGTTCACGGTGCTCGCAATTAGTCACGTTTAGCGGAGCAGATATATCATTAACTCGATGCGCTCTCGCGTATTATTGCAATTTTCGTATCGAGTTTTGGATTTAATTGGAATTTTAAAAAGGAGAAAAAAGAGGGAAGGAAGGAAAATCGCACGGCCGCTTTGTCGGGCTGTTGATGAGTTTTAAGATTTTCAACGTCGTGCGATTAATTTACGGCGTGTATAATATAAAACGTGGAAGTCGTAAACTTCCTTCGCGTCACGGTTTAACAATTTTCCAATGCGTGGAATGTGAGCAGAGGCTCGTTCGTTTTTTCCGTATCATCCTCAAAGGAGGGAACTTTCTTATCGCGATTAATCTTCCTCGTATCTGATTCGGATCTTTTTTTCTCCGCAAACCTTCCTTTTTCCCTCGCACGAAAGTGTCAGGCGAAAGTTTCACCAGAGTCAACGGCCTTTTAACCGGATGACGCTCGAGTAATTCCCTTTACTCTTTTCCACATTTCCCCAAATTTAATTCCTTAATTTCCGTGTTTCGCGGAAAGTGGACCAATCCCCCCGTCTGAATCGTGACGAAAGCGTATCACGAGGATGGAAGGTGAATTTTCAGACAGCGTCTCGCAATCGGTTTAGCATACAATGGTGGGAGGTTCCGGTGCAGCAGGGCTACGCTCCATTTCCCTTCGTCTCATCTTCCTTTGTCGGTGTTTTATACACATATTTTCCTCTCTTTCTCCCTCTTCCAACACCATCGCCGAGACAATTACACAATTTCTTTTTTTCCTCATTCCCCCTGAATTCGAGCTGCTTTCGAAAGAGAGACAGTCTCGACGAAGTTCAAGAGAGGGAGACTTTGAGCGATTCTTCCAGAATATTATATTATCGTTCCACAGTGATCTTTTATCGTTAACGCAACAGAGAGAGAGAGAGATGCTCGAGAGAAGAAGGCGCGTTTCTCCTAATTCGGTTCACGTTTCGGGGCCGAATTGTTTTGCATTCTACGCGTTTCGTTTCGCAATCCCCTTTTCATTCCTCGACGTCGTGGATCATCGATTTTCAAGGGGATACAACGCGCGGTTTGACCTTGTTAAAGATCACGGTCGGGTCGATCCTTGGAAGGCGAGCGTCTCTCCAAAGAGGAAATAAAGATAGGTTGTTATTGTTATTATTGTCCCTCTTTCCTCTTTTTGCAGAAAAATACGCAGTTGCTTCGACGAGCGAGTTTCACCGCGAAGGTTATCGGTTGTGCTATAAATTTTTAATTTCTCGATAACGAAACAATCGGAATAATGAAATTAAATGGGCGTTTTGAATAGGGATAAAACGGGAAGGTGGTGTGAATTCGCATTGTTGGAGGATCGATATCGAGTAAAAATTGTATTTATATATTTATATGGAACGCGTAATACGTCGATATGATCGTATCGTGCAAAGAAGATTGCAATTGATAATTGCAGGGATTTTTTTTCTCGCTAAAGCGATGATTCCATGATTTTCTCTTTTCTTCGATTAATCTTCGATCAGTCAACACCTGGGTGCATGAGTAGTTTGCTCCGTGATTCCAAACGAACTTAACAAGGAGCGAGCAAATAATAAATGAAAGAAAGAACATTGTTGACAAATGTTTTTCCTATCCGTTGATAACGATTTTTCTTCTTCCTCGATAATCTAATAAATAAATAAGAAGGATGATTGACAGGGTTTTTTTCTCGAGAAAAAGAATTGCAATTATTTAAAAAAAAAAGAAATAAGGGTACGCGGAAACGCGTTATCACGGATAAGATAAAGTAATTTTATTCGGATAATAATCGTCGTGTTTTTATAATAACGGTTGAAAGCGTTCAAGTGTTTGTACAATCGACGATGAAAATCTTAGCAAATTGATTTTGCGACTCGTTGCCTGTAATTACCGATCGAGTCTTCGACACTTGTCTTCAACGCGTTTCGTGCCTCTTTGAATAACTTTTTCAACTATATATATATATATATAAAACGTAATAACAATTATACGAATTCAATTATTGCGCTGAATTAACAATAGTACAGACAATATATAACCTTAAACTGAGAAGTATACGTGTCATAAACGTGGAAATTTCTAATTGAATCTTGTTCTTCAAACGATCAATACCTCAAAAGCTGATGGTAAATTACAAACTGAAGCAATTCGAATTATTATATTCGAATGATAATAATTCGAGACTTGGATAATCTCTATGCAAATACACTTTTTTCTTTTTTTTTTTTTTTTTTTTTTTGCATTATCATATTACGTATAACGAATAATATTCGTTTGAATATGCAATTAACTCTTGCATTTTAAACTCGCGTTACTTATGCTAATAATGGTCAATTGAACTTTTCCATTAACTTCGTTTCGATAGATCTCCTTTTCTTTTCTTTTTCATTACTATTATTATTATTGTTGTTGTTTATTATTATTATTATCTTTGTACGAACTAGTTCCATTAATAATTTTCCAACGACACGAGGCCACTGCAATTATCGTATTTCTTTTACTATATTATCAATCTTGATCGAATACAATAGTTCGATTATAAACAATTAGATTTCCTTCTAAAGATGCTAAATATATATCATTTATCATCGGTATCGATCGATTAAAATATATATGTATTTTTTCTTAATTCGATTGTTTACGATTGAAAGAAAACCGATAAGCTTCCGATTGATTGGATCAGATCGATCGGGGCGGAAATTCTTTGAAAATTTTTCCTAATCTTCAAATCCTTTTTTTCAGGTGGGAGGAATTGACAAAAAATTCCAGAAAGTTTGATAAAAAAAAAAACAAAATTTTATCTCGCGTGTATTACACGGTTTTTTTTATTGTGACTCTATTTTAAACGATGATATCATAACTGTTTGTTTCTTTGTTGCTTCTCCGATACTTCGAATACGTCGATACGTTTTCGATTATATCGAAATTTCGAGAGAACACTGCAATACCTCTTACCGAATTATTATTTATCGCGTAATTTTAATAAATACCCCTTTTCTCCTACACCGGGTGATATTTTGATATACTTGTTCCTATAAATATTCATACGCCGCTCGAGAGAGGATCGTTAAGTTATATAAGTCGTTAAAGAACACTTTTAGAAATAGCGCGACAATCGATGCTTTTCATGGAACAAGCCGGAACGTTAAATTGGACGACAAGACAATTTTAGTAAGGAAAAAAGAAAAAAATAAAAAATAAAAAAATCTTATACATTTTATTATTCCAAAGAGGTTGAATAAAAGGGGACCTTGAAAAGTCACAACTGCGCGCACGTGCCTTTTCTTGCGCGTATTTTAAACCATTTTTTATGTTTAGAAAATGATGATACGATATTTCGTTGTTTTATAGAATTCGTTATGTTTCGTTGCATGCATATATATATATATATATTATTGGTATCGGTATGAGCAATTATTGGTTATACAGTAACACTTGATGAAACAAGTCTTACGTAATTGTTGAATGTCATTGTATGGCAATCCAAGCGTTCTATTTTTGTCCCATTGTAAAAGCTACACCTGCCATCTTTTTGCACAGCATTGACTTTAAGTGACTGCGATTATCCCCTGTTTAACAACACTCCAGTTTCTACGGCTGAAAGCGGCCACGGTGATCCCATTCCTCGCCGATGAGTTGAGCTCGGTGTTCCATTCGAAGTAACGAGTGACGAATGTAATCTTATTCTACGAGTCTTTTTCCCTCCCCTCCCTCGAAATAATTGTCGTTATCCTCCTCGTCGTTTCAGAGGAAAAAACTATACGAGGCGAGATTCGATTCTGCAATGAACAATTTCCACGATTTCGTTCCTCTTTATTGTATCTTTGCGGAGAAAAGCATTCGAGTTTTCGAATTTCGAGGGATAGGTGAAGTTTTAATAATAACGTTTCCAAACACGAGAATTCGATTCTTGGCCAACGTTTCCTACTGGTAGACCGACCGCAAGACTTCCGTTGGAAGCCCGTAATTTCCGGTAAGATAAGTTAAGCGGGCAAAAAACACAGGCGATTAGTAAGGTTCGGTCGAGTCCGTTGAAGACCAAGAGAAGAGCCTTGGGCTCGAAATTCAGCAAACCGTGTACCAACTTTTACGCTCCATCCTTGCAATCCTTTTATTTAGCGGTTAACGAAATTTCGTAAACTCACTTAACGCGTATCTTCTCTGTGCAATCCGCGTAATCTATATCGGATCCTCTCGTTCCGATTATTTGAGATTAGGAAAATTTTCACTTCTATTATTATTCACGATCGTCTTATTTAATTCTTCTGGCCAAGATAATATTCAGTGCGATAACGGGTTAAGATAACGCTATTAAAATTATTATCGGGTAATAAGTAAAATTCCAGATCTACGATATAATCGAACGAACTCATTTTCGAGAACCCTTATTCGAGAACTTTCAATTGTGTACGTATATTCACCGGTGCGTTAAATTATACTTTCACCGTGTCTTTCTTCTAACGCATTACGCGCGAATTACGTCTATACCGTGTGGATGTAATAAATTTCGCCAACTTGGACGTTTATTTCAATTGTAACGTGCTTATTTTACGAATTATCGCCTAGATCGAATTTTCATGGAAAAAAATTGACGCAACGGTTGCCATCCGATTTCGAATTTCGACTTGTTACGCAAGTAGGAATGTGGAGTAGGAAAAAACGTTGAAAAAATTCTACGATACATTTTTACGATTACGATTATAATCCTTGTAATTTAGAACATCGATCAGTCGTCGAAAGGTGAGGTTAGTCCGTGCAACATGGTGGATGCACACGAAGCATGCGCACTCCTGTTATTTACACGGTGGAAAATTTTCGTCAACTGATCATCATTTTTCAATTTGTTTGAATGGAGATAGGGGCAATTGTCTGGGAATATTTGTTGCACAGATATATGTGTTTCGAATGTGAAAACAACAGATCATTTTTTAATCGTTGAATCGTTTAGCACGTGCTTATCGTTCCATGTGTTTCCAAATCGGGCCAACGTGCTTAACGATGTTTCGACGCAGAACGTACTAGAAGGTCGGTCGGTAAAATTGTATTACGCCGTTGTCCTGTTATTGACAGTGGGCGAAGTTGTGAGAAGCATGTTTCGTTATTAACACAAATAAATATGTAAAGGAGGAAAAGCTTCTTTTCACATTATTGACGTAGAATGTTGCGTGACACGTGCTTCGGTCGCACTCTTGCATACGTTTCGTTGAAAGAATAACTTTGGATCCGGATAATGTTTACTGCTGAAAAGAAGTCACGCGGGACGGCAGAGGAGCAAGAGGGGTCCTTCGCTAGGACCGCCTATCTCCACTTCAAACGCTTTGTTGACAATTCTAACCTACACCTACATAGTAGTGGAAGAGCTATAATTTGAATATTCAAAATCATAAAAGTTATTTTTATTTATGAAGTCACGTTAGGATAATCATCCAAGACTGGAAGTTGAAATATTTTCGAAACTATTAATTATCTCGATACAATATTCATATATCTTGGTCAAAGTCTAGCTTGTTCGTACAATTATTATCGCTATAAATCATAATTAGCCTAAACATATTATGAGAAATTTTTACCTTACACCGATACATTAGAATTCTCTGATTTTATACGAACAGTATAGTAGAAATAAAAAAGCATGTGAAAATAGACAGTAACTCGGACCTAACCTATGCTTTTCACTTTTCCCTCATTCTTCTGTGCCCCTACAACACATGGAATTGATACAATGGCAACGTCGTAGATTTCTCCATAATACGATGTTCGAAACTGCAGCACGTGTTTTTCCCACGTGCATCGAAGAATTATCTGCCTCTTTAAACCGTGACGGAATCCTCGAAATCCTGTTACAAGATGTCGAAGATTCAAAACGACTTTTTTCCTTTTCGTACGAATATTTTGATCGTATAAGAATATTTTTATACTTCAGAAGTGACGATCATCCGATTTATAAATAATTTCGCGAAGTTATGGAAGAGGAGAGTTATATATATATATATATACACACACGTGTTAATGTATTTCCCGAACGGTATACCGGTTTCGCACCTGTTCGCCTAACTCGAACAGTATATTCATTTACGTTTCGAGAAAAATTGGAAAATATTGCCAACGATATAATTACCGTTAACGTTCAATGCAGGAGATAGTTACGATCATTTTATAATTATCAACCGTGACTAAGCTTCTTCTCTCCTTTATTGCATTACACTTAAAGAAAGCGTATGCAAAGTTCTTTTTCTTTTTTTTTAAGACTTACACTTTGGGAGACGAGCATTAAAAATAACTCGTAACCAGTCTTGACCTCCTACCTCGACCACCTCCAATATAACAGTACATACAACCAACTATCTTCTCCGTTGTGTGTACATTTATACGAAGAAACGTATCCCCCTAAATCAAAGAAATTTTGAACATCTCTCTGTTTCAGGAACGGGCGAAGAGGAGGACATTGTTGGTCGTGCTTATCCTCGGCGGGAAGGGGCGGAAGGAGGAATATTCCGGAAGATATCTCCGGTTTTTCGTGAGAACCACCTCTTCTCCGCCATCGTACGTGAGAATAACTGGCAGAGGTCGGCCTTGAGGTGTGGAAACACAACGGGCCGGTGGTCGGTGGTTGTGCGCCGCCGTTGTAGTGGTAGTATAGTAATCTCGGAACGGCGGGGGGGGGGGGACTCGGCATCGCACAGAGAGAGAGATTTATTCGAGTTTCACAAGCTCTCTCGATCACCGGCACCGGTCGTGACCTCGATAGAGCTCATCCACCTGGTTGTGTTGGATAACTCGAAGCAGCAGCGGCAGCCGCCGCCGCCACAGGACCCTGAAAGGTCGAGAGCTCTCCTTTGCAATCTCCCTCTCCTTCGCGCGATATTCGCTTCTTCCTCTTCTTCTCCTTCCTTCTTCTTCTTCTTCTTCTTTTTCTCCTCCTCCTCCTCTTTCGGTTGCACGAAAAGTCGCGCATGTAGCGATTTTCCGCAACGACCGCCATCAGCCTGTTCAAACGGCGCGCGCTTCCTTTGTTATGTATCGTTCCACGTGTCTGTGCGCAGAGTAGCGGAGTAGACGCGTGCGTGGAACGGGGAGAGAGAGAGAGATAGAGAGATATATTGGGGAGAGAAAAGGATGAAAACGATGGGCGACGTGGTCGCGGATCCCATCGAGGAGGAGAACAGCGTGGAGGGCACTGCGCAGAATCCGACCGGCGGGAAAGAATTCGGCCAGAAGACGCTCAGGTCCTTGAAGAGGGGGCTCGGCAGGCTTTGGAGGAGGCATCGTGGCAATGCCTCGATCACCGAATACGACCCCTGCTACAAAGTCGCTTATCTTGGGAACGTTCTCACTGGATGGGCCAAAGGTGAGCGAATCAAATCTTTTTTATTCTTCGCTTCGTTTCGACCATAAAAATTCGCCCGCGTTTCATTCGTCCCTCGTCGACGATCAACCAATCGCGTATCATTTTCCTTTTTTTCCTCTTTTTAAACTGTTCCAAGGCGAACAGTCTCGAATTGGTATTCGTTACGATTGCCTGGACAAATAAATAGCTTGGTCGACGAAATAGATATAAACATGGAGAGATCGATTCCTTTAAAGACCTCGTCGACCTGGCACGGATGAAATAATCGTGCGATCCACCATCCCTACCACTCTCTCTTGCCCCCTCCCTTCCCTGTTCACGAAACGGCAATTAAAGATTGTGTAGAGAGGAGGCGCGCGCATATTTCTGAAGCTCGCGAGACACGCGACGAGCGAGCAGCCGGAAGTGCGCAATACTTCTTGCAGTTAGCCTGGTCGAGCGCAAGGTTAACTGGCGCAATCATACGTTGGATCCATTATAGTACCGGGAACGGCCACCTGAAAAAGAAGATATATATATATATGGCTATAAATATAAATTCGACTTTTCGCCCGTTTATCGTTAAACTTTGCCGCCGCGTATCGAAAGCGGCCACCAGCCGAGTCTCGTAAAAGGGGTCGTAATTGCATTCGAGATATGATACGCGATACAAGCGGCCGATTCGAGTTTTTTTTTCACTCGATTGATTATCTTTTAATCGCCGTTAAATGTTTCGAGAGATTGGTGTCGGATGTAGCAAATTTAACAGGTTGTATATATATATATATATATATATATATATGAAACAATTTCGTTAATTTCGACTTCTTCCTCGTCTATCTGAACGATAACCGTAATGGCTCGTAAAATGACTATACCAATCGTTTCTAAGAATACCGTATCGATTTGGTTACGTAAACGAGTTCTTAAAATAAAAAATTGACTCATTGTATCGGTTTTTCCGTTTTTTCACCCATTTATTGTCGCAAGATTTTTCCCCGGCCTCGTTCTCTCGAAAAATTAGACCGTTTCTTTACATCGAGCGTGTTTTCTTTTCGAACTGCCTCGTTTACCGCGAATTAAATTTTACTTACTTTACTTTTTATTCCGTTAATGAATTGTTTAGCGAAAAAAAAACAACTTATGTAACAACATTCCACATGCACTTCGTTCCAATCATCAATCATCAAGCTTATTTATTTATTCTTTTTTTTCTGCCGACTTGTCAAGACGAGTGTTGCAGCACTTCGATCGAGACTAAGGAAAAAATCTCTAGGATTTCTAAAAGAAGATCAGAGAGATCGTGATAAAAACGCGCGAGTTTGGGGAAGGAATTAGGAAAAATGTCGGGAATTAATTAATCGCGGGCGAAATAAGGCGGTTGCGAATAAACGTACCGTAATAATGGCGTTCACGATGATTAAGGCCGACCCAGTCCGAGGCGAAGGTATGCAGAGAAAGTAGGAGCCCCCCTCCGCATACGCCTATGTCCGGTCGTTGCACCGCGCAATGCTTCTTTCTTTTTTAATCTCTCACCACGCGTCGCTCCTGGGGAAATTCGCGTTGACATTTTGCCTAATTTCTTTTCCTTCCTTTCTCTCTCTCTCTCTCTCTCTTTTTTCTTTTTATTTCCCCTCGCGTTTTACGACCCGTTTACGATCGAGATTCCGTTCTCTCGCAACGAAAGGAATGCAATGCGCATCGATACCTTCTCCCCCCTCCCCCCAGGCTACGTGGAATAATAGTATGAAGAGATTAAACATCGACTTATCAGGCGAGCAATTATCGCGACATTTAGAACGATTTTTCGTTCGTTGAACTCTCGAAAACAATCGTTCAACGCGATTCCCGTTTCTCTCGTATTTTTATCTTTCTACAGTGGAGAGTTAGATTAGGTTAGGTTTCTTCTTTAAACAGATTTTTTTTGCGTGGAATCGATAGGATTCTAGATTTTAAGATTTTAAGATATTTTCATGTATCATCGTGAATTTTTGAGGCACGAGTAGGAGTTAACTTTCCTTTCTTTTTATTTTTATTTTTAACCTCTCGTTGACTTAGCGTACTTAAAAGATGAAGGTCAAGTATTGTCGCTTGTTTACAATAACGATACGTGACGAGAATAAATTAATTCCCGTATTTAAATACGTGTATAATTTGAAAGTTTTTATTCCAGTTGATAATGATACAAGCGACATTTGAATAATCTTCAATCGAAGGAATAAATACGTTAATTAATATATACGAGGGATCTATCGATCGTGTATGCGTTTCGTCTCGGAAGAGTGTGTAAAAAAAATACGTAAGAAGGAAGTTTCTAGAATGATATTCCTGCTGCTTCTCTTCCTCGAATCTCCTTCAAATAGTTTCCAGTTTTGATACGAGTTTTCGTTCTTGTTCACCTTCGCGTCATTCTCGAGAAGAATGCAAATAGATCTAGCCAAATATCGTCATCTTCGACCTCTTATAATTTTTATTTGACTTATTATTATTTTAATACCTCGTGAGCAAAGACTTCCAAGGCCTTTTTTTCTCCTTTCGATCTCCTTTCAACCGGTTTCTAAATATCTGCCACACTAATTTTGCAAATTGATTTCATTTTTAATATAAAAATACTCTTTTCGCTAACATTCGTTAAGATTCTTCTGTTTCCTTCTCTATTTTCTTATTGGAAATAACGCGATATATCGTGATAAATTATCCTCGTATTTCCTTCATTCCGTGCAATCGGTACGAAGGTATGCGCCTACTTTTATTTGGAATTTCCGCTGGGTGCAAATAGTAGGGCAAAAGAGAGGAAAAAAAAAAAGATGCAAAAATTTCACACAACCGTTTCGTAACGACACGTGTTTCGTTCGAACAAAACAAAATATCAAACGATAGAATCTAGGGGAAAAAAATTCACTATATATATACATATATCGCGCAATTAAAATCATTTTTTAAGATTAATTTCTCCATTAAAAATTCCTATCCACGATGATATATCGTTAGAATCTCTCGATTTCGTAACGAAAGAATGAACGTAGAAGAAAAACGCGATCGTTTAAAGAAGAATTCCATTAAAACGGCCTCGTCGCATCAATCCCATGCATCTGCATTATCGATCGATCGTGGAGGTTCGTTACCTCGGCTCCCCAATTGAACCTGGAGGCCTGGATTGGCATCCAGCCGGCAACAATGGGTCCGAGCAAACTCGCTCGAAACTTTTCATTTCCTGCGCGAGCCGCTAACTAGGAGAGGAGCGCGGTGAAACTATACCATGCAGGGGGAGCAGTGTCGCATTCCGCCTCTCATTTTCTATGGAAATCTCTTGATCGACCGGGTCTGGCAATATGGCGGACGGCCTAACGGAAGAAAAATGGACGGTATTACTTTTAATTGGATAATATCGAACGTGTTACGGGCTGGCGACCGTGCATCTACAGTTTTGCTCGTTCTCGAACCTGGACTCTGTTCGAACCTCCCTCTCTCGTTGTTTCCTGTTCCGCGTCCGTTCCAGATCGCCCGTTTTTCCGCTCGCGATTCGATATGTACCGGGCGTACACATTTCTCGTGTCATTGAATCGTGACGATCATTGTCAACGAGTCGCTGCTTTCTCTCGTTCGTATCGATATATCGAATATAGAAGATTAAATAACGTAAATTAGTGTGTGGACAAGTGCTCGTGGAAAAGTTGGAATTTATCGAGTATGTGTCGAGAAATGTTTAGAGAACGTTTCAAGTGAAAAGAGAATGGCGATCGGATTGGAATACAAATCTTCAAAATATTTTATTTTACGGGAAATTTTTTTATTTACGTACTCAAACGATCGTTTCCTGTGTAGCTACATAGAAAAGAGAATGAAAAGATTCATCGAACTTCTTTCATCTCGATCCAAAAAGGAAAAGAAGAAGAAAAAATCCAGTTTCATATTTGTTGAACGTTTAATTTTTTATTTTGATTCGAATTTGACAGAAACAGAACGATTCTTCAGAAATTTTTAATCACGCAAATTCATTGTAAGTCGTACGACGCGATATGTCATTACATTTCAGATTAAACGCGATATAATATGTCTGTCTCCTATTAGAGAAAATTAGATGCAAATTATCGTAACGATACTTGCTGATTTGATTGGCACGATTCAAAAAATTTGCATCCAACACAATTCAAGGGAAAACGAGGGAAAAATTAAAATCTTGTTTAACCCGGTAATCTGATTGTGAGAACAGGCCAATTAATAACGGTGGAATTTTACGATCATTCACACGGTTCACTTTTATCGATTGTATTCAACTGGCTGAGACTGTCTCGATAACTTCTCTACTCTCGCAATTTCTAGTAACTGTGAAACGTTGTTTCCTCGAATAATAACGCTTTAATCGCATCTTTTTCTTCTTCTTCAAATAATCTCTATTATTGTTAAGGAAAAAGTGCGCATCGATGATAAATGATCAAAAATCGATTTAAATATTAAAGCAATTTTATATTATGAAATATTTAATTTTTTTTCCCCTTAAATTATAAAATCTGCTCAGTGAAGTAATAATCGTTGTATAACGAAACCGACGATTAACGTATCGATCGTATGAAATTGATGATTGGGAACGATTTTGAAACTTTAATTACGTTACATGATATTCCAAAGAATTCTAAAATAATGTAATAATAATAATAAAAAAAAATAACTATCTGCTTGATTACAATATAAATACGAAATATATCCTCGAGTGAGAGATAAAGAGATATAAGTAATTTGGTTAATCTTTTTAAGAGAAAAAAACGATATCGTGCAAGCCGGTTTTTTTTTTATAGACTTTTATGATCAGGATAATTTTAGATTTAAAAAAATTTTTGCATAATAAGACAAATTTTTTATTTTATAGGAATTCTGCGTGAAAGTCGTTTAAACGTATTTTAAACGAATCGTATTCGATTAATATTCACAAATTATCTCAGTCTTTTGAAAAATAATCGATCATTTACATAATTGGTAATTACGAGGAGTAAATAAATCACGCGAGATTTCTTTTACAACAATCGTCAACTTTGATTATTTCTTCTACGCCTGATTTAAATTAATTCATTTCTTTTTTTCCTTTTTTTTTTTTTTCAATCAATTTGATACATTGCCGATAATAAAGATAAGTCGCGCGTGTAGAATCTAATTATAACAATATGAAATAATTGTTCCATATTTACCAGTAATTTAATTAGCAGTTTAATTAGTAAAAAGTAAAACGCGGATAATAATTTAATTAACAAATTTGAACGAATAATTATTATGTGCATCGCATTATATATATATATGTATATTTCACAAAGAGGAATTTTTATATACGAATACATTTTCTTTCAAGCGTGATTTTCTTCCTTTTCGTTCTTCCCTTTTCAAATCAACGAACGGGATCTTTTTTCAACTAGATAGATAGATTCAACAAACTGTTCTTAATCCAAGTTTATTGACCTTAGCCATACGAATTTTGCAAGGTCATTATAAATTCTCGAATAAAATTTCGATCGAACGTATCCCATCTCTACGAAACATTTGACCAATTATTTACTCTTCTATTTTTGGCTCGTGACACTTTTCTCGAGAAAGCTACGTCGGATTATAAATAAACATTCTCTCCAAAACTGTAAACAAGTAACGAGTTAATCGCGGATGTGATCACCATTATTTTATTCAAACGAGCCGACGAGTTTGACACACGAGAATTTTTCGCATATTTATTTCCACCGAATCATTGTCTCGGATATCGTCCGCTTATATCGAGAAAAAGGAACGAGAAAAATCAATAAACTTTCGATACCCTCATCGATCATCGCAAACATTTCTTTATTTCGTTCTTTTCCTCTTTTTTTTTTTTTTTCAAAGATGCCAACGAATTTCACGTGTTAACGCGAAAGTTAAAAGTGGAACGGGAAAATACGTGCGTAATTTCTTTTCGAAGTTTTGCCAAGACGCGACGCGGAAAGAAACGGCCGTTACCAGCGTATGGCTGGACATTCCAGGCTCTATACGCGCGCGGAATATACACACACGGTTGGAACTAAATCGAGGGACAGACACATCCTGACCTTCGATACAGTTCGATTCGCCGTTGGATCGCCGTTACCAATTTAGAGATGCAGGAAACGGGGATACAGTTAGAGTTGGGAAGATCGATGGAAGAAAGAGAAGGAGTGGAATGGGAAGGAATGGTGGAAGAGGAGCAGGTGAACAATATATCGATCTTTTTTTTTAAATCGAGTTTTTTTAATGGTGTCAATTTTATTACTCTGCTGATTTATTAGTTCGTGAAATTACGGTTTTTGTTGGTCGGAAGAAAAACGATATACGTTTTCGAAACTATAATTTTTATTCGATCGAAATACGAGCCATTGGCTTCGATTTTATTCGATTAATTTTTTTCCACAACTGTCAAAATATTTCATTTTTATAAAAGAAAAGCGTGAAGAAAATTTTTCAAATACCGTGATATTTTACGGCTTCTCGAGTGTCGAATATTTTATTTTTCCGAAAACGACGAAACAAGCGAGGATCGGTCGGTAAAATATCTGGCGAGTACTGGTGATCTATCGACTAATTAATTTTTCGGCAGTAGGATGTCGCTGTTACGGTATCTCCTCGTCTAGGAAAAGAATAACGAATTATTCCCTTTACAGACCATCGTCGCCTTTTCAGACATGTGTTTAGGATTTTCATTAGTATCTAACCAGATCGTCGTATAGCATCCACTTTTTATCACTTTTAATTTATTCTATTCAAAAATGGACTTTTTTGAGCTTTATGTCTAATTCTTGTTTTCACTGCCTTTCAATCCATCTTCTTTCGCTCGTTTTCAAGATTTCTACGTTCGAATTTTTAAAACCATCACTAAACATTCCTCGATAGAATCGTCTCTCCGAAAGCTAACCTATATTTCGATGTACTTTGGCTTAAATTTATACGCTTCTCAAAGAACAGTTAAAACTAATACAAGAGAGCTTATTACACAAAGGAAATGTAAGAGGACAAAATATTAATTAGATTAAGTAGAGTTTAAACAAGTTGATCGTTATTTATTCCAATATTGGTGATTTCACGTGGCGCAACTTAATATATTGTGAATAAACGGTTCGAATTTGAGACAGTTTCATTATTACATAAAATAAATTCTTCGAAATTATGCGAATTTATGTAGATCGCGTCTGTTTAGTCCGTGAGGGGGAGGGACCACTTTGTTTCGAGCTGTGTAATACAAGTAATAGGTATTGTGTAGCGTGTAGTTGTACCACGTGTAATTGTACGCGGAAACGAGCGGTGAAACTCGTGTGCGCGTATCTCTTTTGTCTCGATTACTGTTACTCGGTGATGCCACTCTTAAATAATACACCACAGAAACATCGAATAATAATAGCGATGCGGTAATAGTTACGCGATTGTGGTGGGATTATTATCATAATTGAAAACTAGTTGCAACGTGCAATAGTGTAAATAGTTAAGTACAATGAGATCTCTAATATAATAGAACCATTAACTCAAAAATTTATCGAATTTATCGTCGTCGCAGGTGATCTCAAACTTTTTTCCGCTCTCGCAATTGTCTAACGATGAAATAAAATAAATACGTTTTAAACGGTGTCGATATTAATTCTACAATTATCACATCAATTACGACTCGTTTCAAAATTTTTTTTCTCTTACAATCTTCTCTAGAAATATCGTTTAGAGATACATTTATCGTCGAAAAATTTCCACAGTTGGACAAGAAAGATCAATATCGACTGGTCTCTCTTTATCTACAAATCTATTATCTACAAATATATTCGAATCAGCGGCGAAAATTTTCCACTATAATTTGTTCAATTACGATCATTTCTAGTCTCAAAAAATACCAAACGCAATGCCAAATGATTTCCATTACAATTTCGCAGAAGAAGAAATTATCGTCGACAAATTTTCTAAAATTGTCGAACTATTATACGTATAATTGGCTACAAATTTTTTTCTCTTTCAATTATAAAAAAAAATGAACGATACATTTTTCGCGACGAAAACGTGTATTATTTCCAATTTATCAATTGGTCGATATCGATGTCTAGGCGAGGGCTGCGTGGAGAAACCCGTGTCGACGTTATGGCGCAATTACGTTACCAGCAGCAGGCCGGACGTGTCGATGAGGCTGACGGTCACGAACGGCGGTTTGACCGCGACGACCAAGGATCACGGGCTGACGGAGTACTGGGCGCACAGGGTCACCTATTGCACCGCGCCTGCTTCCCACCCGCGCCTGTTCGTCTGGGTGTACAGGCACGAGGGGCGAAGGCTGAGGCCCGAGCTCAGGTGCCACGCCGCCCTCTGCAGCAAGGAGTCCACCGCCAGGAGGCTCGCCTCGACCTTGAACGCCAGGCTGCAGCAGGCGCTCCTGGAATTCAGACGGGACAAGGTCTCCAGACAAAATGCTAGGTAATCCATTTTTTCTATTTTTCTCGCAAAAATGAAAAAGACTCGAAATTAAGCGTGGATCGGAGAACGAAATTTCCTCATTTTTCGAGTGAAAATATCACGGGTGATAATGCAATAGTGACGGAGGAAATTACCCGCTGCTAAACGTCTCGTTTTAACTTGGTTAGTGTCCCATTAGCGTTCCAACGTGTGTCTAATAATTTCCACGAAACGTTAACGCGTTAAAATTAAGCAAGTAAGTAAGAAATTTTCAAATTTAACGTCCTCCTGGAATAATATATATATATATATTCTCATGGAAATTTAATTTGTAAACCACTTGTTTCCATTCCGCGAAAGAAGAGAATGGAGGAATAAGCGCGATAACGGGAGAAATGGCGTGCAGGCTGCTCGAAGCAGGCGGCGAACAGCTACCGTAAGGCCGTGACCTCTCTCGGCGAGCGAGGCAATTTGGGTCGCGCTCCGTTCGTGGATCACGATCGCCCCGCGACGAGTCACGATTCAGGCCGGGCGCTCGCGCGAGCGCCACGGATCCGTGCCACCTCCTCCTTCCTCCTGTTAACCTGTTGCAATGCGTCTTCGATACGATTTAACCAACGCTCGATTTCCCGCAGGTTGTCGCTAGCAAACGCTCTGTACGAGAACCCTTCGTTGCCGCGGCGAAAGTTGCTTCTGAGCACGGGGGGTCAGAATTACCGGCCCCCCCTCGAGAGGTCGAAAAGCGCGCCGAAACTGTCCGCCATCGAGGAGGACATCGTCGCCGAGGAGATAGAGCAACAAAGGATCCTGGACGAGTTGAGGACGTTGGAGAACGTGGCGCGAAGTTGGCAGGATCAGGACAGCTGGAGGCTCGCGCGGCTCCTCGACGCTTTGAACCGCGAGTCGTCCGACGAAAATGGAAGTATCTCGAGCGGGTGCGAGACGGCGAGCACAGCTACAAGCGAGGAGAGGGCGCCCGCCGGATTGGAGGATCATCATGCTACAGGTCGTTATTTTCATCGAATCGTAACGTACTTCGTTTAAGTAATTATATTTATTATATATATGTACGTCCCTTCTTCTTTCTCCCCCCTCTCTCTCGTCTTGTTGAGTAATACGGTGATGCGTTGCAGGAGATGGAACGGAACAGCAAACGGACAGAAGAGTGATGTTCCCCAACGAGACGGTCGCGAGGGGACCGGGCCCTCGAAGAAACTCGGAAGGTTCCCCAAACTTCATGACCTGCGCCGGGAGTCCCCGTTTCCATCGTCGAAACGTGGTCGTACACCACGGGAGCCGGGAAAGGTTCTCGTCCCGAAACGACGAGGAGGAGTCGATGGAGGAGGAGGACGAGGAGATAGAGGCATCTCACGTGTTCGATTTCGAGGATGTGGAGGATTTCGACGACGTGGTCGACTACAGGCCGAGGGGCGAGATACTGCGCAGGCTGGAGGATCCTCAGGAGAGGGAGAGACGAGTGATGGAGAAATATCCAGGTCGAATGAACCACCACGATCTGTTGCAAAACGACGAGACTCCGTTTCTAACGTTGGACTCCCTCGACGAGGAAGTGGACAGCGACGAGAGCGGCTACGTCGAGGCGCCGCCGAAATCTTTATTGGGCCAGGACGACCCGAGGAAGGAGGAGGAGGAGGAGAGCGGCGACAAGAACGAGTCGCGTCAGGGACAGGGCGAGACGCGTCGGGACATGCTTAGGGGATCGAAGGTCGTGGAGGAAAGTGAGAAAGTGAAAAGCGAGGATTCCAAAGAGACGGAAGGCATAGAAGCGGAGGAAGAAGAGGTGAGCGAGGAAGAAGTCGAAACCAAGGATCCTCTGTTGACGGTGGAGAACAATCAGAGGATTAAAGAAAAGGAAAGGGAGAGGAGCGATTTTATTAAGTGTCCTATTTCAGAGACTATAAAGAAACTGGCGAATGCGTCGTTGAAAAGCTCCAAGTCTTTAGAAATGACTACGAACAACTGTTTGAAAGCTCTGAATAATTTAAAGACCTCAAAGTCGTTCGACGGTGTTAAGGCTATCTCGGAGATGGAAGGTGAATCTCCGAGTCTTCATCAGAGGAAGAAATTGCTCGCTCAACAAGGAGTCATCGTTTGAAAACTTGTCCAAATAACAAATATAAAAATGGAAGCCTGAAGATTAAATCTAGGTCTATTCTTTCTCTCCGACCTTCCAACGCTGGAACGATAGACCACTGTACACATCACGTATAATAGACTCGTTACGTCGTCATATTTGTTAGAAAATTTTGAAACGGTAGAAAACTTTATGAAGAAATAATAATCAAATGGTATAGTTAATGATGTTCGTTTTGTTCAATCAATAAGAGTCTTTAGTAAACTGTTGTATCTATGTTATTGATTTAACAGAAACGAAATATGATTTCGAGTATCGTGAGAATACGTGTTTAGAATTTGCGAGGATATAAATATGTTGCTCTATGGAATTGTTGAGAATCAAATGATTTTTAGAAAAAAAAAAAAAAATGAAATTCGTATAGTTTAATTCGAAATCTGTTGATTTAGGTGCGCCGAAGATTGTAAATCTGAAGTTCAGATGAATAAGGATTACTAATAATAATTATATGTTAAAAGAAAATCTATTATTCTTGCGAAGCGTGGTACAATTATATTTTCATTGTTTGATTTAGGAACGTGTACTTATAAAGCAGAGAGAGAATTAAGTGAATTTGACGCGTGATTTGAAACTGAATATTTTTATAAAGTTAAATCCGCACAACGTAATTATGAATAAAAATAGTTATTTTATATAGATATATTTAATAAATGTTAAAAATAATAGAAAATTAAATTTCTTTATTCAAATTTTAAGAGAAATGCTTTCTAAGATTGCAATATTTTTTCATAAATTTTTCATTAACAACGCAAATTGCAATTGTTGAATATAATATATTTCATGCTATTTAAATCCACGCGTTTCATTGCTTGCCGAAAATGAGATTAAAATCCTATTTTGTGTATTAGTCGCAGATTAATTCATTTATAATGTATATTTTAAAAATTCGAAATGTTATATTTAAATTTATTATTACACGGTTCTTAAACGGGACAGTGCCATATATATATATGCTCTTAAACTCGACGTAATTCTTCTGTATTTTTATTACAGTTTCTATTCCGCCAAATGTATGCAAAATTTTTTAGAAAAGAATTTTAATATTATGTTATGTTAATGAATAATCTGGACTAAACACTTTAATAATTGCTCATGTAATTCGGTATCTGATTATGTGAATTAGCGTATCATGATAAATGTCGCGGAAAAAATTAAAAATATTGTCACCATTGCTGTACAAGAAAGATTCGAAGATGAATAAAAAAGAAAAAAATTCTTGAAAATCTAAAATCGTTTTTTTTTATTTTTTTTGTGACCCAGACATCTATATAAATCTGTTTAAATTAAAAAAAATTATATTTAATCAAGCATTGTGATTATCACAAATCGGTCAATAATTACAAAATCGAATAATATTTCGAAATACATTCTTTCGAAGATCCAGGTCAATCGATAGAAGTTGAACTTCTCCACAAAATAGATCTAATATTCAATAAATTTTTCTGGTTTCATATGTCGGAGATACTAAGATCCCATTCTCAACGTTACCGATTCAGTTTTAAAATTGCGATGTTAAAATTTTAAAATTGGTAATAAAATTAAATTTCAATATACAGTTATAAATAATTGTCTGTTTTAGCATTATATATCAAAATAAATATATTACTTTCTTTCGATGATTTAGAAATACAATATAAAAAATTTTTTACATTTAAAAAATATAATTAAAAATCACATTAAATTTTAAATGTGGCAAGTGTAGACAAATAATATCAGGATAAAGCATAAAAAGCATAAAGCATAAAAATGGAATCAACGCCATCTCTAAAATACCGTAAAAAAAACACGTTCACATATATTCAAACTATTTTATTCTATCTTATCTTATCTTGTACTTTTATATACATAAATTTTTTTCCTATAAATCACATTTATAAATTCTTATATATCTTTCATTATATATAAATTACAGATGTATTAAATATTGCTGTATTTTTGTATTATTCATTTTTATATTCTTTATATATTCTTATATAACTATTTTTCATAATTAATCTAATGTATTCCTTTTTTTATTCTAATAGTTAATAAAATATGTTTTGTCGGTAAAGAAACAGCGAATAAAAAGTTTTCGAGATCAACGCCATCTCGCGTTTGGATCACCGAAGCTCCGACTTCTTATTAGCATAGCAGAATGTACAAGGAGGTATGCGAATTGGTGTGACGTCACAGACAAAGAAAGCAACATTGTGCAAGAAGGATAGAGAACATCTCCCGACAAGAACGCCATAAAAAAAATCATAGAAAAATCATTAATTACTCGTTTTCTACGCAAAATATCTATACTTTTAAATTTGAAACTTAAAGCTAGAACTTCAAGCAAGTTTCCTGTATCAATTTTAATACGAAAATCTTTTCTGTTAATTATTTATTAACGATTAACATTTTATAGTTTTGCGTCGATACATCGAAAACGCCATATTGAAAATTAAATAATTACTCGTTTTCTACGCAAAATTTCCGCACTTTTAAGCTTGAAACTTGAAGTTATAGCTTCAAACAAGCTTCCCGTATCAATTTTAGTACGAAAAATCTTTTTCATTAATTATTTATTAACGATTACGTATCATAATATTACATCGATGCATCGAAAACGCCATATTGAAAATTAATCAATTAAATTCGTTTTAAATAATAATCGTTAATAAATAATTAATGGAAAAGATTTTCGTATCAAAATTGATACAGGAAATTCTAATTTTAAGATGCAAGCTTAAAAGTGTCGGAATTTTAAGTAGAAAATGAGTAATTAATGATTTTTTTTTTGGAGATCTTAATGTATCGGAAAATGTTTTCTGTCCTTTTCGCACAATGTTGCTCTCTTTGTCTGTGACGTCACATCAATTCGCATACCTCCTTGTACATTCTGCTATGCTAATAAGAAGTCGGAGCTTCGGTGATCTAAACGCGAGATGGCGTTGATATCGAAAACTTTTTATTCGCTGTTTCTTTACCGACAAAACGTATTTCACAATTGGAATAGAATAAAAAAAATTCGTATTTGATTAATTATAAATTAAAAGACGTTTAAATAAGAATATTTAAAGAATATAAAGATGATTAATACAAAAAGAAGCAATATTTAATACATCTGTAATTTATATATGACAATGACAATGGTAAAATAAAATAGAATATTCAACAGATGGCGCTGTATTCTTTTTCTATTTTATCTTACCTTTAAAAAAATATGTTTATGTCATTTAAGAGATGGCGCTTACGATCAATTCTTATCCTATTTCTATATCTTATACTATTTTTTTATTTTCTTTATATGTTTCATTTACGGCACTTTAAAAATGGCATTGATTTTGATATTTTTAATCTATCTCTATCCTTCTTTCACTATTTGATCTTTTTGTTCATATTGTCTGAATCTATGGACTCATGAAACAGCTCTGATCTTTGATTTTATTGTTTTCTTTACCTAATCTTACGATTGAAAATCTTAATATAATATAGTTGATTCAACTTTCATACATGTATGTATTATATATGATTATTTGATTATTTTTATCTATTTTAAATACACATGTATTTAAATTTTTTATACGTTGTAGATTGTCAATTGAAAAAATACCAAGGAAGAGTTATTTAAAAGATTCGCAATATATTTAAGAAACATCGATGAAAACTCATGATTCTTGATTCTCATCTTATTTTTATTTTTAAATCAACGATTAGAAAGTAATTGGATAATTCAAGAAAAGATGTTCTGGTAATTTTGTAATAAAAACACTTATTCTTATTTTTATTTTTATTTTTTATTAAAATTTCCAGATCTTTTCTAATACAAAGTATGCAATTTTGTTGTAATACGTTATACGAATAGATTTAACGGAAAATTTGTAAATATATAATAAGTTTTAAAACTTTCCCTATTTAAAGTCTAGCTACGCATGAAATCCGTTTAATACGCGGTAGCAATGCAAACAATGCGAAAGCAAATAGGAGCAATGCCTTATTGAACGTACGACGACAGCGAAATGGACCTTGCATCTAGTCAAGATCAAGGTACCTCGTGAAGCCGCGTTTGAAGTCACAGTTCTCCGTGGGCATACGATATGTTGGATACTGGTGTGTACGACTCACGCCCACCGATATATTCCTGAATCCGTGTGACCTACTAACTTGTCCAGTCACGCACACACTCGTATACGGATGTGCATTCAGTGCGCACGCTATAAATGCTACATAAGTACTACACGAACAGGACCCAGGACCTAACTTTTTTTTCTCCCGCTTAACTTTCGGTATACGTATCCTTTATTGCTTCGGTTTTCGATATATAAATATAAACAGTGACACTGATTTTCTCTTCGCTTTGGAACATTTCTTGGATAAAAATTTTTTTCAACGTCAAATACTGCTCGTACACAGCACACACATTTTTAACAAACAATCATCCTTTATTATTGAATGTGGACGCTGAAATCATATTTAATATTACGTTATTTCGAAATTTTTATAACAATTCAAAAGATTTTCGTAAAAAATTTTTATTACCCATTACCTTACATATATTGCCTACTCGAATAGATAATATAGAAATATTTGAAAACAACTAATTTTCTTTCCTTCGCTTTCCATCCCCCTTTACTCTCTATTAATCCGTATAACATGATTGCATCAGTAAACATAATAATATTTCAGGTCATAATAATATTTCTCCACTTCTCTATCAACGGTTAATTATTTACGTAGTTAGGAACAGATTCAGACCTGTAAATGCGCTATAATGCATAATCCATAGAAAATCATCCACGGTGATTTTAATGACTAACCTGTATACAGACTCTCAAGCTCTCTCGTGCACGCACACGCATTTCGACATACAGGTCCACTTGTCTTACGCATACTAACAAGTCCATCTTCTCTGCTTCATCTTACACGTACACGTACACGTGATGTATGGTAATATGAAGGCACATACAGGTACATGCCGGTATATGCAGGTAGCGTATATCAGAGGGGCACGTCGTCGAGCCTCCTCCCTCCCCCTCTCCCCCTCCCCCTCGCCTCGGCAACCGTGGAGGGGACACGTGGGGTCCCATAGAACGGCGAGTAGCTCGTTGGGGCCCGCACCCATACGCGCGCAACTCGTGAGTAGTGTTAACGGCCTTGCTTTATGTGGGTCATGAAACAAGGTCCCACCAGCACGAGGAGCACAAGAGAACACTGCACGCTTTTAACTCGAGCTCCGCTTGATACCTCTATAGGCATCTATATAGACACACGCGCATGCGCGGCTCTCTCGTGCATGCGGCTACATGTGGCAACACAATAGCACGCGATTCGACAAAAACAAAAAGACAAACAGCACGAAGGAATATATTCTATTCTCGTTCTACAAGTTAAATATATTGCTTTTTACGGGTAAATATTGCGTAAAATTTACGATGATTGTAAAAGCGTGATTATTAATCATAATATAAAAATTTCTATTCTAATCTTTTTGATTTCGTTCTTCAAACGGAATCATCCATTCCACCCGTGTCCGTATCCATTAATAAAGGATCCACGCCTACGTAGCGATTCTATGATTTAACGAGGACGTAAATTTATGTACGGAGAAAAATCGAAGTATCTATTGTTAGTTTGTGCTGGATTTATGGAACACATTCAGACTGTATACACCTTTGACCTTAAAATGTGATGTATATTCCATTTCAAAACTCGCTTGCCATCGTGCAACGGATCGCAATTGCGGATAACACAATTACGATACAATGAGTAAAAAATTGGTAAGAAATATTCCTTTTCTTCCCTATCAACTTAAAAATTGAACTCTTATCTTTTAATATCCCTTTAATTCGCTGTAATCCATCTTAATAACCCGATCATTACGTTAATCCTTCCTCTCTTTTCGAGTATATTAAAAAACGCATCATAGATCTCTTCCACGCTGTTGTTTCATCCGATCCGTAATCAAAGTATCCGATCGGCTCGCAACGGATGAACGGCTCTCGCGCGAGCGTATTTGTGCATTGACATATGGAGAAAAAGAGAGAGAGAGAGAGAGGCGAAGCCACCAACGCAATCGGTGCTTTCTATAAACTGCACCAAGTGCAGCGCGTTCTCTTCCTGGTGGCGCAAACACCGAGCCAACGTACGCATCGTTATGCCGTCCTTTTAAATTGGTGTTATTTACTCGGCGGATCGATCGATCTCGTGAAATTTCGCAAATGGAATAATAACGAGGTGTTGTCCCGATCCTTGATTTCTGTAGATTACACGGAATAACAGTGTGGATAATAACGTAGCGAAAACACCGAGATGATGATCGACACAACCGTACAGTTATTTGCACAGATTTTAATATCAAAATTTACTCACGACGATTCTAATAATTTATTACATGGAATCTTGCTTACCTAATAATTCTATTAATAATATCCATAAAAATATATAATACATTAAGAGAATACGGTTCATTCACGATTTAGAAGTGTCTTTCAAATTCGATTCGGATTGTGGTTTTCTATGGAAATTATGGTTTCCTATAGAATAATCGCTAAGAATATTCACAATAGAACGAGCTTGGAGTTTTCGTTAAAATCCCAACCCATTAGATTGATTTATCGTTTTCTTTAACGGTCGAAAAGATTCTCTTCACGTTTATTTATTTTCCTTTTTTTTTTTTTTCCTTATCATCCGGAAAAATCTCGCTTAACGATCGCAAGTGCAAGTGATTAAACCAAGTGAATTTTAATGTAATCCGTCTACAATCTTTGAAAACAAGTATGTCACAAAAGAATATATACATACTTTCACTGAAGTTAAAATAGATCATAGTAATGATAGCCATCGCCAGTTTTACAACTCTGCTCTACCACATAATATCCTTTAAAGAACATGTAAACACTGAAACACGCGTTAAAAAAAGAAATCGATTAAAAATATACATATATAATTCATCGACAAAAATCGTATAATGCTGAATTCTTAGATGATACTCCTCCTCCTTAATTTTCGCTTCAATCCCTTCACGAAGAAGCTCGAGTAAGGCGGAAAGGTCGAGATCGGTCGCACGGCCTGGGTGTCACTCGCTCGTGGAAGGTGGTCCGTTCACGTATCGAGCTAAATCGACGATAATTTTCAAAGGCACCCCGTGTACACGTGCGATACGCGCACAGTGTATATGCGTGTGCACGCGCGACAGCGATGCCAAGAGAAATCGAACTTGATCGTTAAGCCAGCCGCGACGTGAGCTCGGCCCATTAGCCGCGTTCGACGCGTTGTTTTGCCGCGCACAACGACGGTTTGTGGGCGGTGCCTAACCGAAAAAAACGTGGTAGCCGTTAAGCCTGGAAAAAGGGACGGTTGAGAACGAATATCGACCGATGAGTTTTTTCAAGAAACGGTTGAAAAAGAAGAAGAAAGAAGGATGTATATACATATATATATATATAGAAAATTGATCGATTAATTTGCAAGAAAAAATAATGTATAATGCGTTTCGATTTTCGTCACACGGAAAATTCTGTAAAATGTAACGTTCCATTGTTTACTAATGTGAAGAGAAGTAGTTGAGAAACTTATGTTAATGGTAATGAGACTGGAAGATTGTAAGAGGACATTGTATGGTGGTAATGGTGAAATTCATTTAAACGAGTTATTTATCGGGAACCGATTGTGTGCTGTCGACGATGAGATCTGACAGAAACGCGTATATATCATTGGCGCATGTATATCCATTATAATAACTTCTAACAACTCGAGACGGATCCCTCGTCGAGGAGGAAAAAGAAAGTGGTAATTAAAAGGGATATTTTTCTTAACGACAATTCGATCCTCCAAATCCTTGACAAATAGATTTTTCAGAAGTATTTCATCTCTACAAAGTTTTTGCATAGCAAAATTGTATAGTTAAAACGAATCTGTCTGGCATTATCTTAATAGGTTGCACGAAGAATCCGAATCGGTTAAAACGTTAAGACCATAATCACATAGCTCGTTAGTCACGGGCCAATTAGGATCTTCCATTTATCGCTGATCGATCGCCGATTGTTCCTTGGTATACACGTTATAAATTACCCATTATGCGTATGTCAAAAATATGCTAATGTCCTGGCCGTGGTACCGTTAGAACTGATAAGCGAGCGAGCGAGCGAGAGAGAGAGAGGGAGGGAGGGAGAGAGAGAAGGAGAGAGAGGAAAGACAGGTGCCCTTAACGGGCGTGGATGACAAGCGGCGATCGTTGTCATTCCGCGTGTAACATCGATCCACGGCAAATCGTAAATCGTGACTGGAGGGGAAGTGTACACAATGGTAATTAGGAATTCTTATTTAAATGGAGCATCAGATAAGGGCAAGAACAGCTAGATATATAGCGATTCCACGTGCGACGAATTCTTAACTGTATTTCTCCAAGCCTCAACCCCACCATTTCTCCCTCGGTTTTCAAAACCAACCGAGCAGCCAATCCGCTTAAGGATAAAAACATCGTCTAATCTAAAGATTTAAGTCATTTTCGTGCGCTAATATTCGAACAATCGAGTCGAAAGATAGAGAAGAGTAGGTATATGAACTTGTCGAACACTTGTATTCGGCGGATTGGAAAACGGGGGGAAAAAAGAATTTCGCAAATGGACGAATAATTAAAGGCGATTCGGATCGTGATGCGAGTGGTTCACACAATTACTTTGGTTGTTTTCATCTACTTCTCAATAGGACGAGGACGGTGTGGGTACGCGACGGTAGACGAGAAGACGCGCATCGTGCACACGCGTACACTCGCATTCATAGGCCCCGGCCTGTCATACTCATCTCCGACACCGTAATAGGATTCTCCATTCCCGTGGTAAAGTTCCCATCGTCTGGGCCTATCGCTCTTCGCCTCTTTTCGAACACGCAACCTCACCCGTAGATCGTGTCAAAAGATTCGCGACACATTGGATTCGGACGAAGAAAAATAAGAGGACAAAATATTTCATTGTCATTCTTTTTCCTTTACGAAAAATACGAGAGCAATTCTTTCGATATTAAGTCGAACCGAGAGGAATTGAAGAACAGGATGCGAATGGACGAAAGCTTCTGGTATTTCACGGTATTTGGAACACGAGTCGATCGCTCGAAATATTGGTCTTTTCCACATAGAATGCGAATATCTGATCGAGGAATGTCAACGATCCGTAAAATGCAAAACCCAAACGTTCTGAATAAATCTTTTTTTTTTTTGTAAAATAATCATATAACACGTGTAGGGAACAGCCAACTGCTAATAGAGATTTCACTTCGCTTAATGAAACGCATCGATTCGTGCAACTACCAATCAATAATCATTACCGTTATAAATTGGAAAAATTAATAATGATATATCAACTGCTGATTTCCAGCAAACATTTGATACTCTTTTACGTCGCTGTGTCGATAATGTAACGTTACACGGTCCTCGAAATCTAAAATTACGAAGTCGAATTACTTGGGAGAATATATCGATCGATCGATCGAACGAACGTTGTTCAGGTTGCGTTCGAAAACGGCATTTCGGCGGTTGGGAATCGATAATGAGGGACGAGGCGTAGAGGCAGTCGGGTGTCTCTCTGAAGATTATGCAGGAACTGGGCCAAGTCGAAATTTGACACACTTACCGGCCGCGTGTTCGAATTCGAGCGCCATCTGCACGCGGGGTGGAAGGTCGGTGTCGGTGCGGAGACACGGAACGGTCGGAAGCAGTCCGCGATGGTCGCGTGGTCGCGCGATGAAACAGCGAGATATTCCGAATTCCCGTTGAGAAATCGAAATTACGTCGAATCCGCTCGTTCCAACTTCGACACGCTTTCGACCATTTAAAGAAAGTTCTGACGCGCAAAATTCTCCGATCGAATCCTCGAAATCCTCGAAATTAGTTCCGACGATAGTCGAGAACGTTTGTATGCTCGATTTCCGACGATGTGCAAGCAAAAAATTGTAAATACAAAGATCAGGGAGGTTAATGGAGAAAAAGACGAGTTTGGAAAAAAACTTTCGATTCAATCGGAAATATTTTATTCGTACGTGTCGACGTATTCGAGTACGAGTAATGGTTACGAAAGATTCCGGTAGAAAAAAAAAAACAATCACTGGAGCATTGCCGTCATTCTAACACGACGCGCAATTGTTATGTTAATTACCTCGCGCGTTTCATGTATCGAAACACACCGTTGCCCTAGAACCTTCAACGTGTGAGAACTAGTTCGTTAGAATTACATTCAACTCGTAACGAAATAATTTCTCTTCGAATAATCGCGCGGACGTGTTGCCTGCGATGCTCCCATCGTCGTTCTCGTAGATGGAAACAGCAATGGTACGATACACGCGGTGCAATAAAACGAGCGTAATAATAAAATATCCTAAAAAAAATATTTTTTTCGATAATTCTCCTCTCCATCGTAAACGAAATCGGTTATAAGTGGGTTGTAAGTAGTTGAAAAAAAATCCGGCTACCAAAGTAGTATAAATCTCCTTACGCGATAACCCTTGCGAATTCCCCCTCTAGTAGTTTTCTACTGTCGGTAGCGGTCTTTGTCCATCCTGTTTCCTCTATCTACGAAGAAGCGCCGTCTCCGCTCCATCGCGAATTTCACGTCGGGGAAGAGACGCAGCGTTATAACCACGGGTGAGTAGCAAACGACTCCGATGCGGAGTCGTAGAATAGACCCACTCTTCAGGATCCTGAACCGAGGCGGGTTGCTAAGTGTGCCGTGTAAGTGGAACATCGCTGCCTGGTACCGACGACCAAGTATACCGACGTAGTATAACATCGATCCTTCCTCCTTCGTCGTTCCTCTTTGCCCCGTTCCACCACCACCACCACCACCACCACCACCACCTGTGGCTGCTGCTGCGCCTCCCCTCCCCCGAGCTTCACTCCTTCCCCATCCCTTCCCCGTGTCGAGTATCCGCGCCGGTGAAAGACTTTCTTCGACCGGCCAGGCCTCTTAAAAAGCTCTACAGTGAGTGCCAGAAAGAACGCTACCGTCTGGCCACGTTTTTAAGCCGGATAGAAGCAGAACCTGGCTTACGCAGGATGGATCGTGTCCATTGTGAGAGAGGCCGATTTTTTTACACGTATATACACGTATTTCCTCCTTCCTTTCTGCGTCACATCTTCGATGCGTCACTTCCAGTTTAATAACGAAATTGACCGTTTTCGCTTCCGCGTGTCCCCTATTGTCGATCTTAACGTCCAAGGACAATTTGCGAATTGGCGGGTTCGAGACTGGCGGAAATGGCGCGGAGGAGGGGAGGGAGGAGACGCTTGAGACAAGGAACGCGGATGTTTGCGTGAAGCTCGAAGGGGAATGGGAAACATGGCGCGGAGATGTAGGATATTTCTTTCGAAGGGTTTTTTCTCCTTTTCTTTTTTTCCGTTTGCGAATAATTTTAAAGCCACGATAAATCCAATTCTATTTCTCAACCGTGCCGAGTTATTTATTATTATTATTTTTTTTTTCGAAACTATAACAGTCTGTGTACCGTTAATTATGATTACGGAAAAAAGGAAAAATTGCACACGAGCAGAGGTTGCAACACGAGAGGCGCATCGAACGCGCGTTCCCCGGCGAAAATCTTGCGAAACGCGGCGCGCAAGGCTGGAATTTTTCTACGATATTAACGGCCGCGCCGTTTCTAAATCGAATTATCTTTCGACGGGCCAAAATTTCATCCTTACATCTTCCACCGGTGAAAGAGAGATCGATCATAGGCGTATCGACTCGAGGTATGCAGTCGATTCCCATTCCCCGATTTCCTTGTGCGATCCAAGGAATCCTCTTACAGCGGCAACCAGTCTCCTAGAAAAGATGTATTAACTCACTCGGATCTCGAGTAGGAAGCCCCTTGGCTGGGCCCAAAAATCTAGGTCATTGGCCTGACTGGACGCCAGGATCCCTTTCTTCCAACTCCTAATCTTCCTTCCACTCGATATCCCCTCGATTATAATCGATCAGACGAATCGTCCGGGATTCGTTGAGCAACGCTCGCGACCCGAATGGCCTCGAACGCCGAGCGTCTATCGCAAGGTCTATCGCAAGGGTATTCATTCGTGGCTGCGATCCGCGCTTGTGGTTTTAACGGATCTCGCGAGTCGAACCAAAATAAGAATATCTCCGTCTCGCTCCCTCTTTCGTCCACCGCGCTCGTCCCACCGCGCTCCCTGTCTCCCCGCGGAGACAACGTCACGAAGAGAAGAGGCCGTATAACCTTTGGGACCGTAACCCCGTTATATTATTACATTTAACAATGGGCCCGTGCTCTTCTTATTCCACAACCTGTTTCCGGAAGCTGTCTACCGATCCTTTTCTCCCCTTCTCCTCTCGACCAACACCTTCTTGCCCCATCCTGCGAAGCGTGACGAGCCTCGACGTCAGGTCGAATTGGTACGCGGGGATCGAAGTAATTTAATCTGTATCCAAAAATTTAATTTTCGAATTGAAGCTAGCTCGTCGAAGCTGCAATCCATTTGGCCATTTTCGAGGAGGAAATTCGTCCCGCGAAGGATTAAATTGTACGAGAGAAGCGCGCGATGATAACTCGAAGGGGGAGAAGGAGAAAAACTTTCTACTTATTATTTAATTGGGGAAACGGAACGGGGAGAAAAGGATAATAAATTGAGAAAGACATCTTTCTTTCAAGGCAAAACGGAAGATAAATTATTATTGTTGTTGTTATGTAAGCGCAATTTTTCTCTTCTTTTAATACGCGAAAATATAAGGAGAGCATAAGGAGCAGGAGATTATGAAGTACAGCGGGCGGCTCCCGCGTAACGCGGTTAACGCGCTATACGAACTACGAGGCAACGGCGATTTAAAATCCTCGACCGAGCGAAATTAATTCAACGTTCAAGATTACACGAAAATCGGATCGATTATAACGAATAAATTGGAGTAACGTTGTTCGAATTTTTTTTTCCAAAATAGACGATTTAAAAATTTTATCAGAGGAAGCGTGTGATGAGCGCGAATGCGAGGATGGAAAACGCGCAACAGCGCACGTTGCAGCGAGGCAAGCAAGCACGCGGAATTACGGACGTGGACCCCTTCGAGGTGCCACACTTAAGGTGAAATAAAAGTAAAGAAAACGGGCACGTAGAACACGTGAGAGGAGATCCGGATACGCGGGGACACGCAACGCAGATCTCCTGCGCGTGGTTCCTGATTGGCTGGCTCCATAAACACCGCGGAGGGTACGTTTCGTCGTTCGACGGTGTATTACAGCCTGATTATTTCGGACGAAAAGGCTTGCCAACTTTCACCTTGCGAATGTCGATATCGTTCCGCTTCGATTAAACTTCCACTCGAGAGTGGCAAACTTCGTGTCATTTCGGCTTATAAACCGCGCGTCTGCAAAACTTGGAAGATAAAGAAGAGAGCCAAGCATTTTTACCGATCCAATTTGTTCGACTGATTATTTTGTTATCGTTCTTTTTTTTTTTTTTTTTTTGTTTTAAATGTTGATTAAATGAAGCAGATTAGTAATCGATTGAGTGGATGACGATAAAGGGGAGATGAAAGGGGAAAGGAAAGGAGATCATGAGAAGTAAAACGAATTATTCTCCGTTATTACGGTAACAATCATTTAATCGAACATGAGTTTTTTTTTCCTTTTTATAAATAAAATCCACATATTTCTGACTTTATACAAATTACAATTCGCAGCCACCGACCATTGCAACACAGGATACAATGTCAACGAGAATTCGTGGATCGAGTAAGGAAGGACAATAAGAGATAGATAATAAAATATCGATTGATTTTCATTTACATATATATATATGTGTGTGTGTGTGTGTGTATATATAGATTGCGAAAAAAATAATTGATAAATGAATATTTCTCCGAGAAGTTCGAATGTCGTGTATTGTCAACCTCCGTCGGTCGATCCATCGAAGGCTCGTGGTTCATTTGATGATGATAATATCTCTAAATACGCATAATTCGATTTTTTATATATATATATATATATATATATATATAAAATATAATAATATATAATATGTATATATATATATATGTATATATGTATATTATTCCAAGGATCGAATTTTCTGGAAAGAGAAAAAAAAAAGAAAGAAAGGGAAGAAAAATTTAGAAGACAAGTAATAAAATACAAGGACAAGAAATAAAAAAAAAAAAAAAAAAAAAAAGAAAAAAGAAAACCCGTAAACAAGCCTCGACAGATACAACCGCCAAGTACAAAAAAAAAAAAAAAAAAAAGAAAAGAGAAGCGCAACGTGAGTATCTTCGAACAGCCTTGAAAAGGATGTCCTCAAAACGATCTAAAACTGTCGTTCTACATATGTTGCGTATGTTGCATTAAGATGAAAAGCTAAGGAAGAAAACGAAGAAGTGATGAAAAACTTAAATAAAAAGCGACAAAAAACGATCGACTATCTTATAAAGATAAGCCGACGAGAGAGGGAGAAAGAGAGAGAGAGAGAGAGAGAAAGGGAAAGAGAGAGAGAGAAAGAAAGAAAGAAAATAAATAAAACAAAAAAACGCGGGACAATCGCGTGAAAGTATATAATATAAAAGCGATATAAATAAAACGAGAGAATTTACTTAATTTAAGAAGAAAAAAAAAAAAAAAAGGAGGAGGGGAAGAAGTAAAAATTAAAACGTATTTGGAAGAGCTTAGGTACATCCGTAGCGAGGCCATACGCGTGGCCGCGCCTCGCGTAGTTTTCGTCACTTCCTCTTACGTGTGTTATTATGTTACACCTATTTATACATGTATATGTATACATATGTATCTCTGTGCGGAGCTTAGGAATTTGCCTCTGGAACCAAGAACAAGAGATAGACAAAATTTGAACGATCCGAACGTAATTAAAACTTACGGAGTTAAGTTTTTCGTTTCGATACCGTTCTATTCGAACACGAAGCAACATCGACTAACCCGGAGATAGTTGCATGTGGCGCGCCAAAACGGTCGAGGTACGAAGAACGATTTATGTATATATATATATATATACATATTATAACGAGGTGATGTTTAAATACACTTTAAATAATTACGGTTATTGTTATTAAAAAAAAAAAAAAAAAAGATAAATTCTGGAAGGAACGTAAATTTAATTGCAACTGTGAGTGGGTGAGGAAAGGGGAGGGAGAAGGAGGAGGAGGAGGAGGAGGCAGGAAATGGAGAGACTACGAAAAGTGAGCAAGAGTAAGAGATAAAGAGATAAGAGAGATCGAACGAGAAAATTTTTTTTTCCTTTTTTTCTTTTTTTCCTTTTTTTTTCCTTTTTCTTTTTTTCCTTTGCCCCACCGTCGTTCCAGGAGCAAATTCCTCGACTTACATACGTATAGTATCTATATATATATATATATACATATATATATATATATACGCTCTACGTTCAAGATATGCTTTATCCATAGAATTATCCATAGACGGAATTATAGAATTTTCATATCGTTCTCGGTTCGTTCTACGGTATATCCTACGTATATAATATGTATATATATACATATTACATTATATATACGCACGTACCCGCGTACGTGTGCTCTGTTATCGATACGTATATATATGTACACACCGCGCTACAGTGGGTTTCCACTCACTTTGAACGTCGTCAATGTATAACACAGCACGAGAGATCATCTCACTTGTTCCGTCATTCGGGACGTCGTACATCCATCGGAACAACCGTTGCTCGAGGTCCCCACACGCGGAAGGCTTCGTACCCACGAGACTCTCTTCGATCGCGCCTTCTCTTCGATACCGCACCACTCCTCGCACGCACTCCTTCTTCTTCTTCTCCCTTTTCCCTTTTCTTCCACGGAGCTGCTCGACAGCGTCGCACGTAGAACTCCCCCTCGCGGGACAAAGCGAAGCAAGCTCGCGATCTGGTCGCGTTTCGAGGGGCGGTTGGAAGCGACGAATTCTTCCCTAATCCCTGCCGATCCTCTTGTGAATCTGCTGATGCTTTATCAGATGCGCCTTCTGCCTGAACGCTTTGCCGCACACCTCGCACCTGAACGGTTTCTCGCCCGTGTGCGTTCTCAGATGCACCTTTATGTTGCTCTTATTGAGGAAACCTCTGTTACAAATGGAACATCTGTGCACCGGCTTCTCCTTGCCCCCTATCAACCCCGACTCGGTCCCGTAGGGTAGCGCCGTCGCGGCCGGGCTCTTCTTGGACGGGTTCTGGGAGGCGGGGGCTGGCCTCGACCTCTTCCTGGGGTGGGAGGGTGCCGCGAAGGAGGAGTGCAAGAGGTGGTCGGGGCTGCACGAGGTGGACACTCTGCCGGGCGGGCTGACGGGTGGATAGGGGCTGGTCGAGGACGGGGTCTCCCCGCAGGAGGTGTTCTGGAGCGCGGCGTTGGCCGATTGCAGTCTCGCGTTGATGAGCGGCGCGTAGCCGTGCGTCAGCAAGCTCTGCAGCGTGGACCCGTGCTGCTGGGCCTGGGTGGAGGGTGTCGCGGTCCCGTATATCTGGGAGTAGGGGCTCGGCGACGTGGTCTCCTGCGCCTTGGGGGAGCAGGCCGTGTCGATCCAGTCGGCGATGTCGATCCAGTCGCGCGACGCCTCGGGGTCGTGCTCCGACCCCGGCCCGTTCCCGCCGCCCGGCACCGTGGTGTCGGCTATCGCCGACCCGATTATCTCCGCTATGTCCTCGATGTCGTAGTCGACCGGCTGCGAGGACTGCGGCAGCTGCTGCTGGTGGTGCTGATGCTGTTGCTGCTGCTGCTGATGCTGCTGATGCTGATGCTGTTGCTGCTGCTGCTGCTGCTGCTGCTTCTGGCTGGTGCCCTGGGGGCAGGGAGTGCTGGAGGAGACGACGGGGGACTCGTAGTACTCCTGATTGGAGGAGGACGTGGGGGAGGAGGAGGGCAAGGAGGGCCTCTGCGCGGAGGAGGCTATGGTGTGGTAGTGGTGGCCGGGTATTCCGTTGATGCTGAGGTGGCCGGTGTAGCCGGTGAAGGGCGGAAGGGGCTTGAGCTCGGCCAACGATTGGGCGGAGGCGACGCCGACCGACGAGCCGAGGAGGAGGGTGTCCCACGCGTCCTGCAGACCAGCTGCCGTTTGCTTCACGTCCGGCGGCTCGAGGAAATCCGGCCCCGTCGCGCCCCACGGCGAAAGCAGCAAGCTGTCCACCCCGACCACCTCGGCCGGCGAGCCGCCGACCACGAGCCCCGTCCCCTGGCTGCTGTGCGGGGGCTCGACCCCGGCGGAGCTGAGGTGCGGGGGCGCCGCGGGCGGCCCCGACTGCGTCTCGTACTTCATCTCGACCACGAGGTCCGAGCTCGGCGACACTGCGCAGGGTGGCGCGACCCCGTCCTTGGCCAACGAGCCGCCCTTCCCACCCTGCTTCCCCTGCCCGCACCTCCCCGATACGGCGTCGTACGGCGACGTGGCGCCTAGCGCCTCCTCCCCCGCAGCCTCCCTCGACGATTGGCCGACCACGAGCTGGGGGTAGTCCGGCTTCCTCGCGCCTCGCCCGCCCTCGGCTCCCTTCCCGCCCCGCTGCTGCCGGTGCCGCTGCTCCTGGTCGGCGGCAGGGGTGGCCTCGGGCGGGGGGTACTCGAGCTTGGCGCAGGGGGGTCTGAGGAGGGGGGGCTGGTCCGTGTCGCCGCGCTGGCGCTGGCAGGGGGGGATCCTGGACGAGGTGGAGAGCAGGGAGGTGAGCAGGGACGCGTTGAAGGCGGAGGACGGCGACGACGAAATGCTGCTCCCCGCCCTTCGTTCCTCCGCTCGTATCTTCGGGTACTCCTCCGTCTTGATCCGCACGTTGAGGGACGACAGGATTCCGTTCAAGGGATCCGCTCCCTCGCCGCTGTTCTCGTGCTGGGCCTCCGAGGAGGTGGTGGCGAGCAGCGCCGAGAGGATTAGGTTGCCGGCCGAGGAGGAGGACGACGACGACGACGACGACGAGGACGAGGGTTGAGGCGGCGACGAGGCGATGCCGTAGACGACGGGCGCGGCTACGACGGCATCGGCGGGGCGCGTGCCCGGCGCGGAGCACGAAGGGGGCAAGTTGGGGGAGACGGCGTAGGGCGTGGACGCGTTCCTGCACGCGTTGGGCTGGTGATGAGGGTGGCGCTGGGACGGGCTGGGCGGCGAGCACGGGTGAAAGGCGCCGCTGCTGTTGTCCGGTGCCCCCTCGTCGATCCTTGGGGGCCCAGGGGTCGAGGGGAAGAGGGAACCAGGGTTCCACCAGGGATCCACTCTACTGCCGGGGGTGCTGCAACCGCCGACGGCGCCGCGGGGACCTGAAACAGCCAATTTTCATTTCCTCGTTCTCGCTTCCGACGGGGAGAGGGTGTCGCCCCAGGATGAAACGTGGAAGGCGTTAAGGCGCGCGGGTATCGCCGAGTTAAGTAGCCAGATACCGCTTCTCTCGAGAGGAAAGACTCGCTCCTGTTAACTGGGTCAGTGGCACGCTAGCTCGGCACGCTCGACCAACCGAATCGCCGCGTTCGAAAATATGTATCTCTCGAGCGGTCATTTGACAAGCTCCAACAGCTTCCGATTCTCCCTCGATCCGCGCATCCGCGTCATGGGAATCATGCAAATGGCGCGTGTCCGTCCTTGTCGTCGGTTAGAGCCCCGTCCTTGTCGATTGCGGTAGACGAGCGTTGGAGGTCCCCGCTCGAGGGACCGAGGAGGAGGAGAGGGGCTGCCGTGTGACGTGTTCGCCGGGTACCGTTAGTCCAATGGCGCGGACTGCCCTCCCTTCCCTCCCCGGTGGGGGAACAACGGTCCCACTTTTTCGAGCCTACGACAATGTCTCGGTGAGCTACTTATCAATGGGATCACCGGCTATTTATCGAAGATAATACCGTCTCGAATACGCGTTTCACGCGTTATACATATATATATATATATATCGCTGTTTAATTGTAATCTCGATACGAGGAGAAAAATCGGAGGAGAGGATTACCTCTATCGAACAATTGGCGCGCGTTTTCCGAGGAAAAAGGAGCCGCATCCGTGACCATACGCCGAAACTATACCGCGCTCGCGTTACAGTGGGGGCCCGAAGTAGGCCGGAGCACCGTTACAGGCCGGTGCACGGGTCGAAGCCTACGCAAATCGGCTAGATTTTGTCCGGACGGCTTTCCTTTTCGTTGTGAAAAATGGCGCGTGCGAGCCATTGGTTCCCGCGCTGGCACACTTTTGCGGATCGGATCCATCGATCGCCTCCGCGGCTCCCTCGCTCCTCCCCCATTTACTTTTCCCCATTTTTCAAACGCGATTCGTTTTTTCTGAGCTTTTAATCCGCGGAGGGTTGTGGAGGAGGGAGTCCTCGCGCTTGTGGTTTACTCTGGGTAAACTATATCCGAGCGGCGTGAGGGGAAACGGAAGTGGGTCGAAGCACCGTTACGAGTTGCGCTCGTACGGAGAGGTGGCCTACGCGAAACCAGTCGGATTTTGCTAGGCGCGCGAGCCATGGCTTTCCTTTTCGTTGCGAAAAATGGCGCGTGCGAATCGCGCTTCCCCGTCGCGGTGACCCACATCGACGAGAAACGAGTCGCACTCGCGATGCCACCTCTTTCTCTTTTTCTTCTTCTTCCTCTTCCCAACAATTTACCAGGTCCACCCTGCTCTTTCGCTTTTTAACGCGGGTAGGAGGGGGAGGAGGAGTGTGTTCTTTTGGAGATTTTCTTTCGGGAGAATTATTGATGACACTTCCGGCGGAAGCCAAGAGAAGATCGGCCATTTAGATCGTATTAGCATTAGGAATGCGTTTCGTCGACTTTCGCGTTTAATCGCGTAAGTGGCGGAGATAAAAGTCGAAATGAGGGTGTTATCTGTCATAGCGGTATGGTTGAAACGGGGTTATATTTAGAACCTTCATTAGCTGCCGAGCGATTAAGTTGAGGTTAATTATGTGGGTTATTTGGACGAGGTTTGGACGAGCAAGGATTACTTTCGTTCGAAAATTGCACTCGAGTCTCGTGATAAAAAAATCGAACGGAAATTCCACGCTCGCATGGAAATCGGAGACTTGAACGCCGGCAAAAGCGTAACGCCTTCCCCGTAGCGCTTCGCATTCCTCCGTGCAAAAATACCTCTACTTCGAGTCACTCCCCGACCGTTCGTTCAATATGTATGCAATCCGATTTCCGTACGAAAATTTTGCGTCGGAAGTTAGATAGAATTATCTCAAAAAATCGCTCCACCGCGAGGCGAGCCAAGAGGATCCTCATCTGCTGCGAGAGAAATTGCCCCCTCCCCCCCCTAGCGAACGAACTCCGCCGCTCCGGTATTCGCCTCAATGTCGACATCGAAATGCATCGTAGAGGCGCGTACGAAGCGCGTACGCGAGGGAACCTGGCACCGGAGGTGCTGCCAACGGAGAAAGTGCGCCGACTATTAAGGTAAAGGTTAAAAGAAGACGAGGGAGAGGCGGATAAAATCGAGGCGAGTGTCCGGCGCGGTGAGAAGAAAAGAGAAGAAAAAAAAAAAATCGATGTAACCGAGATAAATTCCCCTCCCCCGATCGACGCGCGAATTCGAATTAATCGAACCGAAGAGATCGATGCAGATGCGGAATCGATCGAGAGGGAGGAGGAGGAGGAGGAAGAGTAGCGGTACTCGGTAAGAGATCCACCGGCGATGAACAAAGCGAGGCGAGCACGAGGGGACGCGACCGTGGACGCGAGTCTCTTGGCCGAGGTATATCTATAGATCGCTTGCGGAACTGACGAGTCGGAAGCCCTCCCTCCTTCCCCCCTCCTCCCCCCTCCCTCCGTTAGCCCGGCTTTGGAATACCGGTTAATGTGGTACACTGACCTACTCTCGAGCCACGCCGCTACCACCGGGGAATACCCCACCACGCTGTTATTCTCTCTTCCTTCTCGTTCCTCTCTCCTTCCTCGTCCCTCCAACGGCATTCCCTTTCTGCCTCCGTAATTCTATCTCCCTCTCTCTCTCGCCTCGTCTCGGAATCGTTGGATCATATCCAGGCCCCCACATCTCTCTTTCTTCACTCGGTCGGTCCTTCGTAAAAACAGCCTCCCCGACGGTGGGGCTTTTCCTACCGAGTTGACTCGCTTGCTTACAATTTCACAGCCGCTTCCTCTTTCTTCGTCCTCGATTCTCTCGCTCCCGGAAGATCCAGTGCAGAATGCGCGCACATCGAAAGTTTCCAAGATGGGAAAATATCGAAGGAACGCTTCGATCCTTTCCTTACGATTCGATCGGACGGGACGAGACGTATCTCGACTCGAGGAGGAGCAGGAGATGTTTACTCTCGAAGAGAGAGGGAGAGAGAGAGAGAGAAGACGAAGAAGAAGAAGGAGAAGGCGTATACACTTGCTGAAACGCGACCGATATGCGATTTTGGAGCATTGACCTAGGTCGAATCTGTCCAATTTACTCGAGCGTGACGAATTTTCCCGGGAATATGTTGGCCGACCGACCGTGCTCGTAATTGGCCGAAATACGAGCACACCGCCGAGAAATCGAACCGAATGCTCGTGACACTGACACTGCACGCTCGAGCCAATCGTGGATTGGCATCGTGGAGCAACGAACCGCCTCGCGAGATGTCTACAACCTCACGCCAACACGTCGATCCCCCCTCCCTTTCCCTCTCCTCCCTCCCCACTCGAGGCCGTCCGCCGAAGCTAAAGGAAGTCACTCGGGAGAAATTTCACCTCGCCAGCCTCCGTCTCTCTCTTTCGTCTCCGCGTATAATCTTTCTTATTCCTACTTCGTTCCTCTTCTTCGCTCCTCGATATCCGAATGCCTTAATAGCCGTGTCCCCTTCTCTAAATGTCAAAGAACCAACGAGAGAGAGAGAGACGCCGTACTGCTCGCCGTATCTAGCTTTTTTTGCGCGTATAATATATACGTACGTACATATATATACACACACACACACATATATATATATATTTCGTACGATGTGTGGGTAAGGTACGCGTTCGACGCTCGATGGAAATTGCGCGACGAGGGATTCGAAATTTCGTGGTCTCGGTCAAGGACAAGGACGTTGTTTTCGAATAAAGAGGCACGGTAACAGTGCGATCGGTTTCTCGAGGAAGAGGAGACGAGTAACGAGGCGATCGGTTACGATCGTAAATTTACACACAACGGGGAAAGACGAGAGAGAGAGAGGCAAAGACGACAAAAGTAGAATTTATTCGTTCGAACGGATGGCCCGGACACGGGGCTATGATTTGTCGTTTCTCGAAACGAGAAGGAGAGACGGGCGCTCGAGGAAACGGCACACTCGAGGCTAGGCGATTGCGGCACCAAGATCGCCAAGATCGTGAACAAAGATATCTCGTAAAATAAATATCTTCCAGAAACGGTTTTACCCTCGTTATTATTATTCAACGGTTAACTCGCGTTGTTCGAGCCGGCTCTTTGCTCGACGCGAAAACAGAATTTCCCAACTATATAAATATACGCGATGGTGCAATTTCGTTTATATCGTTCCAATCCGATCCTTCCATCCCTCTCGGTTTCGATTCAACACTCGATTCCACTTCGATCTTTAATCTTTCGAGAAACGTGTTTGAAATTTTGCACACGGATAACAATTGTACGTGGAATAATAGTCAGGAGGGAAAAAGAAGTACGATAACGGAAGAGGTTTCGTTCTTCGTTGTTCGACAAGGAAACAAGGACAAATTTTTACGACGAGATTTCGATCGTTAATATATATATATATATACACTGGATACACCGAAATACCGAAATGCTTTCATGCTGCGGAGGATCCTCCTTTATGACACGGTTACCAGTACCCGTTACTAACTGTTAGGTTTTAGTGCCAGGTCCCACTGACACGTTGCGAACGGCCTCTCGAAACGAATCGAAGGATAACGATATTTTCAATTGTCAATTTCTTCGATCACGATTTGTTTGCGTTGCAATAAAATATCTCGCGGTCAACTTTTCGACTTTTTTTTTTTTTGCTCCTCTCTTTTCCAATCCAATTATTCATTATCAGACCACGGGTATATAGATTTTTACGCGAATTTGAATCGAATCAAGATCTCCTTCATCTGTCAAATCGTGTAACGACAATTCTTCTGCGATGTTTTTCTTTTTTCCTACCTTTTTATCTACACATCACGTGCGATTCGGTAATATTTCCATACCGATTCAAATTTCCTATAAATTATATAAATATATTTCCAACTATCCGTGTTACGTAAAGTACCAATTTTTCTTCTCTCTCTCTTCAATACGCTCTAAAACAGGCGTATCAGATGGTTTATTATCCGATAAATTCGCCAGATATAATCTTTTTTTACGCCGTGTTTCCTCGATTTCTCAATTTCTAGTGTCTTCGACTTCTTACTGGGTCGCATCGGTAGCACTCTCTAAAGAATTCTTCCTCAACACTGTTCCGGAAGAATTCCAGTCCATTCAAACAAGTAGACCTGACCTTCCTTCACGAGATATATATATATATATATACACGTATCGACGAATTACGAAAATCCAAGGATAAACCAGCTTGCCTAAGTAAGTTTAATATCCCATTATTGATTCTTCGGATGACACCTCGATTGTTAAAACGAGAGAGAGAGAGAGAGAGAGGACTCGAAAAAAAAAAAAAGAAAAAAAAGTCGGCCGGAATTCGCAACTTCGATCGTGAACACGAGACACGGGTTCTATCGTTAGAAAGCGTGGTAACTCGAGTGACGTATGTGGTACAAGAAATTGTGAGCAGGAATCGATTCATAAAAATGCAACGACGTTTGCTCTAGCAAACGTTCCCGTTCTCCTTCGAATAACAATTCATCGATCCTCGACGAAATTTATCACCCTCGCGAATTCTCTTCTCAGCCTCCTGGAAGAGAAGCTTGGATTTCGATCCAAGGAAGAGAGAGGTATTCTCCGGTATTTACAATATTTACAATAATTCCTCAACGATTCCTCCCGTGTTGGAGGATGTGCGGCACGATGGCTGGATGATGTTCAAGCGTGAAGAAGAGATGTTAAATTGCGTAGAAATAGAAATCCAGCGATCGTGCGGAAGGATAATAAATCGATAATATCATGGATAATTACATATGAGCAGCGTGGTATCCAGAGTGGAATTGTTGATGTCCTCAGGACCTTCCCTTATAAATCTATTCACAGAACGAGACACTTGTCGTTGTTCACCCTTGCGGAGCTCGGCTTTCTTCGAGAACGAGGTATCAAGATCACTTGTACGAGACTTCACCTGTCACGGCTTAGCACCGGGGGAAAAGGGGGCGAGAGAGGGAAGGCCGGCGGACGACGAGACACGGCGAAAAACGCGGTGATCAAGGGGGAACGAGGAACGAGGGGGCAGAGGGAAATAAAGGAAAGAAACGGGAAGGAGAGGAAAAAAAAATAGAAGAATAAACAAGAGGGAGAGACGTACTTTTTTCCCCCCCTACAAATCTCAACGACGGAAGCACGAAGTCGTGTCTGTAAGTGGACGGCATTCGATCGAAAATCGCCCAATTCCCCGAGAATAATCGGAGGCTAGAGTCGACGGTGACCACCGAACTTTCACTGCGACGCTGCCCTTCCTCCTCTTCTCTTCCTCGTGTTCTTCTTCTTCCTCCTCTTCTCCTCCTCGAGCATCCACCAGGGATCCACTCTCACCACCCTCGCCGAATTGTCCGATACGGTGGCAACCGATACGCGTTCCAGCATAGATCGAATTGGATCAGGGCTGCCCTTCCTCTTCCTCTTCCTCTTCTTCTTCTTCTTCCTCCTCCTCTTCTTCCTCCTCTTCCCGCCCGAAACACTCGCGCCTTTCCTTCCCCTGGGCGCGCGACGGGGAGAGACCGCGATATACGCGCAACCACGCGCGTGTGCAACGACGACGTGCGTTCAAACTCCCGCGATACTTCCCTCACGGTCACTCGCGCAAAATTATCTTCCTCGATATCCGTCCTCCGATATCCGCTCGCCCCATTTATCTCTGCCCGGCTCGGAAAACTCTTTCCTCCTGTCTCGTCAATTCCGCACTATCCTTGCGTCCCGGTTGATAACGTCACGGGCGAACGCGAGTGTGAAGGAGACAGAGGAAGAGAGAGAAAGAGGGAGGAAGAGAGAGAGGAGCATTGGGGGCGGGAGAGAGAGAGGGAGAGGAAGGTGGGAAAGAGAGAGAGAGAGAGAGAGGAAGGGAAAGAAAGGAAGAGAGATAGCGGAGGGAGGCCTCGTAGATGCAGCACGGACGAGAGACAGGCCTGTGGCTCGCGTGGCGCCGGACGAGATGCGACTAATTCCTAAAAGTAGGCGAGGAAGAAACGAACTGGATGGCCTGTGGGCCCTTACTGCGAGGGGTCTTACGCGGAGCCGACCGACAGGGGCCCCTACCTGCGTGAAGGCAGCCAGAGGGGGGCCCTCGAAGCCCCCACTCTCTATACCTTCTTCCCCCTCCCTCGCTCGCCTCTGCTCTTCTTCCACCACCTTCTTCGGCCCCGCACCATTTTCCTCCGCGCAACCACCACCACTGCGAACCGATCAATTCCCCCCATGTCAGATCGCATTCGTAACGGGGTATCGGGCTATCCGGAGACAAATGCTTCCTCCCTTCCCCGATCTCGATAGATTTTAACCAAACCGAACGAAACGAAACGGGTGGATATGTGCACGGAGAACGAACCGGGTGATGGAACGCGTGTGTGTTCGGCTTGATCGAGATTAAGAAAGGTGAGGAGTAATAAGTAAGCGGTATTGGTGTTGGGATCGAACGAGGTTAAACGAGTCGGATATCGCTCTTCTTTCTCGCGCCAGTCCTCGGAATTAAGCTTCAATAGAATCTCGACGCTCTATTTTCTTTAATTAACGTGTCCATTAGTTGTTGTAAATAGCAAAAGTGAAACGCGGTGGTCGACACGTATATTCTTAAAAAGAACGGGTATAGTTATAGCTCGAACGTGTGATCGAATAGTCAGGATCCTCGTCCGATTGTTTGTCGTATAGATAGTTAATCGGGATTGGTCTCAGAATTTTTCTTTTTCTTACTTTTGCGTCGTATCGTATGTTCTTGATCGTTTAATTGGCGGAGGAGGGAATTTCGTAATTTTTACCTTCACCGGGCACATGGACGAACAGCTACACACCCGCCAGGGAAACGCGTAAAAGCGTTTATGCACACTAAGTAACTACGTTATTCGAAACGATTCTTTTTTTTTTTTCCCTCTTTGTTCCACATTCTTTTTTCCTTTCTTTTTTTTTTCCAAAACGTGAATCGATCTTCTTGCGTGCAATGGGATTTTCAAGTATGTAATACCAAAAAAAAAAATGTAATAACACGTAATACGATAATAATAATGATAATACAAGGAACAGATTCACGGAAATTCGTTTTCTCGAATTGCCGTAGGAGGTACTGTCCTACCAAAAATCCGGAAAGGAGGGAATGAAACTGTCAGGTAGCTAGGTGAATTTTTGAAAAAAAGGGAAAAAAAAAAAAGAAACGGTGAGTAACCCTTTCAAAAAGGTTTTTACAGTTACCCTATAAATCCGTGACAATGGCCGCCCCTGAGAGAGAGAGAGAAAAAACAGAACTTTTGAGGAAGTGCCGGCAGAAAAAATTGGTTTTACCGCTAGTTCACGAAATACCGTAAATGAACCTATCGACACGCTCTCCCACAGCTGCTTGAAAGATCGAGGAAAATCTCCTCTCCTGTTCGAAGTCCTGCTCGAGGACCGGGAAACAGTAAAATGTAATTTCGCCAATGGCGAGAAATTGAATCTAAAGAAAAAGTCGTCGCGATACGTAAAACAACGTTGAAAAACGTTTCGCGGCGATTTGCTTCTAATAATCGTTGTATAACTTTCGATTAATTAGGCGTCGAAGCCAACTCCTCCCCTACACGGCCGCCACGCGGTCGAGGAAGGCCTCTTTTTTCCTCTCTCTCTCTCTCACTCCTTGACGCAACGTCGGAACGTCATCGTCGGAAGGGAGGGGAGGGCCCTTTCCGCGAATTCGAACAAACAGGAGCCCCACTTCTCCCCTACGACGGGTCGGTTACACTTTCGCTACTGCGACTAGTGGTACCATTCGACCGCCTTCCTCCTCCTTCTCTTCCTCCTGCGCGAGCATCGGTACAACAGATCGACCTAATTGTTTCCAAGTTTATTTGAAAAGTATGCGAACCGTGAGATCAGTGGTCGATGATCCGGAAACGGCGATCCAGAGATTATATATATATATATGTGTGTGTATGTGTGTGTGTGTGTGTGTGCGTGGTACGTATGGAGGAGTTACGAGGATTACAGCGCCATCTCCGTTCCTTCGATGGAACGAAAGTTTTGGAGAATATTAAATGATCCAACGTATATCATGCTACGAAGGTTAGGATAACGCGATAGCGAGTGATTATTTATTTATTTTCGGTAAATCCATGTGCACAAAGAAATATCAAAAGGATAACGAAAGAATTCGCAAACTGAATCTTTGAAATATATATATAAGTAAAGGTAATAGGGGATATAAGTAATAGTCATTGGAGGTTCCTGGTGAAAAGTCAGAAAAACAACGGCACAAAATCTCGTTTATTACCAGCAGTAAAATTCTGCAAATCGAATAATCCTAACGGTTCCCGAGATTCGGGAAGGTTTGACGAGGGATTTAAGGATTTTAACTACGACCTTGGAAACAAACAAAGATCATAAATTATATCACCTTCTGGCGAATCCAACGCTTGTCGATTGTCAAAATGTTTATGCGTGTTTTCTTCTACATTTGCTCGTTTTTTTTTCTCATTTTTTTATAAATATTCCAAGCATGGAATATCGAATATGGAATATTAAATATTTCTATATCATTTCATATACGTATATCATATTATCATTTAAATTTATATATACATATAACAAATTACTATTTAACAGATTGGATTAAATTATCTTAACTGCTAAAAGTAAATTACTTAACAATAGGCTGGAACAATACAACATTAAGAAAGTATTTAAATACGAACAATATTTATTATCCCTTTTACCGCTTCTTTTCTATTGTTTAGCTCAAGATTAAACCTTCTTTGTAAATATTCATTCGTACCTGCGCTCTGTGCCTTCTATTCATGAAATGATAAATTGCATACATTGTTCCGAACGTGAACATTCGATACAGAGAAATGACACGTGGACGGCACGACTGACGTAGACGTTCCAAGCACAGGAACGTGCCCAGGATCTCGAAGAAACACGTGTGTTGCAGCCGGGGCGATATTTGTTTATTATTGAAACTTTGGAAAATTTACGATGGTCGCGCGTCGAAAATACGACACGCGTAACGCTTTAAATATTTAAGGATTCTCCTTAAAAATTTTCGTCCCTGTATCGTTTACCACGTGTTAGGAAGTTAGCAACATCTTCTTCGTTGTTTCCCTCGTTCAACGAAGCGATTCACAAATAGTATTTTTCTCAGCTTAGCCCCTGCATGCTCGATGAATAGAAGTAGCCTTTGTGTACACGATAGTTGTGTACAGTACCGTCTAAAGTAGGTATCTGAAACTGTGAAACGAAATATATATATATATATAAAATATGAGAGCGTATAACACTTTCGATTTAACGAGAACGCGTTAAAAAGAAAAATGGAAGAAAATAATTTTTTAACGATAACGTTTATTAGAATTATTATTACTATTATTGTTCCAATGAAAATTATTTTTCGCATTACCAGTCGATATAATACACGGAGCGAAGAATAAAGGAAAAACCTTCGAAGCTGTTCTCGTGCGACGTAATGACAAGGATAAGGAAACGATTAAAGCAATCGAAGTCGACGAAGCGATTAGACAACAATTCACACGCGATCCCAAGGCGGAGGCGATAAAAGTGCCGTGAGGTCAAACCCATCCAATCCATTTCCTTGATCCGCGCGCTATTTTAACGACATTTTTCCGAAGGTAAATGAAAAGATAAAAGATGGTGGAGAATGCAGAACTTAAATCGGTTTTGAAAAAGGTAAGCGAGAATTAACGGGAAACGGTTCTTCGAGTGAAACGGTAAAAGGGCTTACCTACGAAACTTGCCGAGACTTCCGTATTGTCGGTGCAACGAACTCGGGAAAAGGGTCTACTCTTCCGGGATTCGAAAAGCGAAGAAAAGAAAAGGGCCGTGAATAATCGGTCGTCTCGCAACACGGTCCCCTTTATACACGGTTAAGTAGTACGAGTCTAAATATTGCGAGGCGCGATTCCGTACGCTCGACCTACCTGCGGTGCTTCCATGCTCACCACCGAAAATATTTTGCCATGCGAGATTCGACACGCTTCCTAAGAGTCCGAGTGTCCAACACGTAAACACGGTGTGATGAGACCTCTGTCGGCCCTCTGTGCAAGTATAATATACACACACTTCTTAAAATTTAGCTTCTAAACTTTACAATTATTATTCAGAGATGTAACATTCGCTCGATGATCGATTTATTATTCAGAAGTTAGGTTATCAGAAATCATGGAGATATATATATATATATACAAACCTGAAGTCAAACTTAATTTGAGCAATTAAATTTTGATTTTAAACTTTACCCAGTTATTTAGAAATTATTATTCAGAAATTAGGTTATGTATATATACGCGAAACGAAACGTAAAGTCAAACTTAAGTAACTAAGTTAAAATTTTGATTTTAAACTTTACCCAGTTATTTAGAAATTATTATTCAGAAATTAGGTTATATATACACGAAACGAAACGTAAAGTCAAACTTAAATGAGTAACTAAAAATTGATTTTAAACTTTATCCAGTTATTTAGAAATTATTATTCAGAAATTAGGTTATATATACACGAAACGAAACGTAAAGTCAAACTTAAATGAGTAATTAAAAATTTTGATTTTAAACTTTACCCAGTTATTTAGAAATTATTATTCAGAAATTAGGTTATATATACACGAAACGAAACGTAAAGTCAAACTTAAATGAGTAACTAAAAATTGATTTTAAACTTTACAATTATTATTCAGAGATATAACTTTCGCTCGATAATCAATTTATTATTTAGAAGGTTAGGTTATCAGAAATCATGGATATATATGTATATATACAAACCTGAAGTCAAACTTAAGTGAGTAACTAAATTTTGATTTTAAACTTTACCCAGTTATTTAGAAACTATTATTCAAAAATTAAGTTATATATATATATATATATACACGAAACGAAACGTGAAGTCAAACTTAAGTAACTAAATTTTGATTTTGATTTTAACTTTGCAATTATTATTCAGAGATAACTTTCGATGATCAATTTATTATTTAGGACTTAAATTATCAGAAATCATGGAAGCGAAACGTGAAGTCAAACTTAAGTAACTTAACGCAAAGAGGTTACCTTTACCTTTACTTATTGTGATTTTTTTAGTTCATGCATTTTGCATGAGGCGCATTTTTTTCACTGAAAACACGCAGCGTCACCTGATTGCGGCATTCAAGCCGCGAAGAAAGTCGGCGGTGAACGATGGACCATCTATCGTTACCGGGAGATATCAAAAATTTACGACGCCAGGAAAGTAGGTTCGCATACATAAAACAACGTGTACGAGAAGTCAAGTGTGAATTGTGTTTGAGGTACTTACATACTTACATTGTATTCCGTGAACGTGGAGGATAAGTAAAGATTCAATTTGTACGAGAGGAATAGAATAAAAAGTGCGCGTGCGCAAATCTCAACGCACGGTTGAAAAGTGTCCTAGAAATAATTGTAATCGTTCCTCGTTCTTATTCTACCGTTTCAAATTGATAGAAACGAGTAACAAATTATTAGGTCCCGTGTAAATTATTCCTGGATTAAATACATATAATCGAATTTTGGAAATTTTAAAAATTCCAATTTAACAAGAAGTCACAGTTGAGTGGTTAGTTGCGATGTTTGGTGAAGGAACAGGTACGGAAGATTTCTGCTATGTTTCAAAACGGAAGGCCGTAAATAATTCTACAGGTTTCGATGACACTTAAATCCTGCGACGATTGTTAGTAAACACGAGGAAATTCTAACTTTCGAAAATTGGACAGAAGTTGGACAGAACGGTCCCTGTACAATGAATGATGCAGCTGAAAATTTACGGTGGCAAAGAAAAACGATTTGCGGCCCCCGATTGTGGCCACCGCATCTCGTTTTAACATTGTACCTCGCACCTGTATGAATCTCCTCGAGGCCTTGGCCAGGAAATTATCTCGAAGGTGTTATAAAAAAATTACGAGTCCTTTTAGTCTCCTTCGATTCGACCGCATACGCATTCCAGTGCAAATATTTTACACATTGACGATTTGACGCGAAACAAATTAACTCGTTTATAGATTACGATATAGTGCGTATAACGTTAACAATTATTTCAATGGAACCGCAATTTCGCAAAGCGTGGAAAATCTTGGAGATGTTATCTCGCGAGCGACAGACGGCTTCCTCTGTAAAATTTGACCGTAGTAAATCGGGCGAAAAGCACGGTCTGTGGGTCTCTAGTGGGCACCGACCATCCTTTCATTGCGTTTTACCCAACAAACTGTGCACTTGGCCAATTCAATTTTGACCAAACAATTTTACAGACAGACTGTCAGTTGCAACAAAGAATCCCACGGTGTGATGTCGTAAATTTCGCAAACCAGCAGCCTCCGTACCTTCCTCGTCGCTCCAGCTTTAAGAAAAATTTCCTTGTTCGTCAGGATAATTGTTCTTCAAGGTCGATGTTGCGCAATTCTCTCGAGGGAGAAATTAAGCTACTGAAACGAATAAGAGAAAAAAAAAAAAAAGAATTACTCGTAAATAAATCGTAACTATTATTATCGCGTGTAAAAAACACGATCGTGCGAAATCGATCGAAAATATATATATATAAATAGATATATATATATATATATATATATATATAAATAGATCGAGATCGAAATCTCGAAGAAACGAAATTTCACGCGGTATAAAAACTGCACAGGCACAAGAAAGCAACGAAACATCTGCAACGCATACCTCCTACTCGTGTACGAAAGAGGATGAGGCAATCCGCAAACACCGCGTCTGACGCGTGCGTTTGTTCGTAGGAAGTCGGTAGCCGATTACCAGAAGTCCGCTAATTGGAAAAAGGTGGCTGGATGATGTCTCGATCGGCCTTGCCAAGGACTTGCCTGCCCGTTCTCCGATTAAACGACCGGTAGCACGCGTACGAGCCTCCAACGTATACGTATACGCATGCGCATACCTGTACGACATCACACGTACGATTTCACAAACGCACAGCCTCGTTTACAGGCGTCCGTACATTACGTACGTGTGCGCGCGCATAAACGTATAGAAAAGAACGTATAGGAGAGAAGTCGGGGCCGAAGACCGAGTGAAACTTCTGCTCGTGGTATACCCGTGGATCCTACCACATTGCTCGATGACTAGAGATAGGCGTTAAGTGTGACACACACGCGTGACCAAAAGGCGTACGTGATAACGTACAGGTGTGCAAGGAACGAGAGGAACAGGAGAGATGGCAAACCTGGGTGGGCGCATGCACACCGCTTGGAACGTCGATACGGATGTTACGCGCACACGAACTCACGAGAAAACTTTACTCGCGTTGCCGTTACACGCTCGTGGCCATTGCTGAGCCTGCGCGGTTGTTACATAAATATGCGCGAGCCGTATCGCTTCCTTTTTTAACAATCCGTTTCGTAATTGTTTATCACGCCGAGACGAGCGCCGGTATGATCGCTGGTGAACGGCGAACTCGTTGTGTTTCGAGGCTGACGCCCCACAATACAGAATTTGACGGACGCGCGTGTCGCGTGTTATACATGTATGTGTGTATGTGCGCGTGTACGTGTGTGTATGTGTATGGAGGAACAGCAATGTTTTGCAAATGCAGATTTAATATTTCCTGTTAATAACGTAGGTTAAGTTTTTTTTTTATGAAAGACGTTTACGGCGTTTTCTTTTATAAATATATAATATATCGGGAGTCGAAAGTATCTAATAAACCTGTTAAATAATCCAGTATACATGATATTCGAAAACTTTAAATATATGAATAATAATTGGAAAATACGATCGATAATATTTTAAAAGATATGCTAAAAAATAACGTACGACAAGCGTAAAGAGAAATAATCGTTTCAAGTAAAAGTAAGCCATTCTACGATTATTCGTCACTAGGCTCAAATAAGAAAAGTAAAGAAAATGGACAAATAGGTTCCGCATGAGTTAGAAGCGATACACAGAAAGTTGGACGGATGGAAATAACCACCTGTTGCTTCAAAGAAACAACCAGGATCCATTTTTAAGACGCGTCATCGTTATTTATAAACAAAAGTGAATTTAAATGAACTGAGCTTTAAAAAGCATAATTATCTTTTTATTAAACGGTATTTTATATTAATCTTCTATCGTTCAAAAAGTGAAAAGATATTATTAAAAATAACCGATCAAATCGGTATCACGACATCAAACTCTTTCCTTTACCCTCACCCTGTTCCAAAGTTAATTCGAACGCCTCGTGGTAAAATTAGCCACGACGTATCACGTCCACGGAATTCGAAGGGACGAATTCGAAGCTTCACGTGGGGCCATCGTCGCGGTTCCCAGTTGTTACGTCGAGGAAGTCACGCGGCCCTCGAGGCCCCGAGGCCTCAAAAAGAATGAGGACATTCCGTGTAGCGTGGGGGCCCCCCTGTACGAACCAGGTTCCGGATTTGGGTATACCAGAATCATAGGGAGGGGAGAAATTTGGGCAACGATCAAACTCTCCGTGGTGTCATCCCAATTCTCGAAAGCGTAACTAGGTAAAGGTTCCGTCTCTATTGCCCTAGCTCCGCGAACGAAACTGTGACCCAGTTCAATTCGCCGGACAGACGAAAAAGAAAAAAGAAAAAGGAAAAAAAAAGGCCAATTGACGGCTAGCTTGATTCTGGTATGCGCGGTCGGTTTGGCGTTGATCGTAAAAATAATCCCGTCTGTGGCGCGCGTTGTGTCTCTCGTAAAGTTTTTTTTCATCAAGAATCGCCGGCAAAAAATGTTCTAAATTCCATGATAAAAGAAGGAGATTACCGAGACTATTCTTTATTAATTATAATCTTAACTGAAAGTAGAACGAGCAGAGGAAAAAATCGACAATCGGAATTAACGGAGATCCTTTGTAATTTATACGATGAAAAATGAAATGGACCGTTCGAAAGTGATATAAATAAATAATGTTTTCAACAAGTATATGAATATATACATGATCGATACGACATTTTGAATCTCTTTTTTAAGTGAAAAAAAAATTATTATTCGTCTTGAAAATCCATTTGTTTCCTTTCATCTATAATAAAAAGAATTTTAATCGATTCGCTAATATCTGACTGATAGATACATTATTACGGCTACTATCTATGCACTTAAAAATTTAATAATAACGCAACAATATGTCTCTTTCTCTCTTCTTCTCGACGTCATGTGCGATTATACTCGGTCCCGTGATCCATCAAAGGCTTTCAAACGAGGCTTTTGTTCTCGGTAGCCAGGTCAATTGGAGCACAAAGTCAGGATTAGTCTGAAACAAATACGAAGAAGAGGTTAGAAGAGAAAGAAAATGAAGAAGAAAAAGAAGAAGAAGAAAACAATGGAAAGGGAGTGAGAGGCGGAAGAAGAATTGTTTCCAGCTTGTTTGATATCAGAAACCAAGAGTGGGTCGCAACAGTGATAATAACGAACCGCTCACGATTTTAACGTGACCGGCTGTTCATTTTCTCCTTCCATCCCGTTGCTTCCTGCCACTATCCATCGTGACGATTCTCGTCGTCTTGTATTCACGACGATGATGGCAAAAAGTCGAGCGAATCGACTACCTCTTTTTCGTGCACCGCTCTCCGTCTCTCCGTGCAGGATTTCAGCCTTGCTCTTCCAGTTTTGTCCTGTTTACCAAGTGGGACAATTGAGATGGAGAGTAAAACGCGGGAGTAAAGTAGTTGCGGATTACACGCGGCCACCATTTTCTGTAGATACAGTTATACACGGATATCTGTCATTCTTTTCACGGATTATAAATATTTTTCACGATCTAAATTCGAATAATGTTCAATTCTTACAATCTCACGTAAAATGGATTCGCTATAATTTCATACAAACTCTTTTCTTTATATCAAATTATTCGAATGTTATTTATAAAGAGTTATATACCAAGTTTTTAAACATTTAATCTCTAATTTGATTGTTATTAATCCAATATACATATTTATACATTCCTGTGAAAATTTAAATGTGTTTTCTTTTTTTAAATCAAAATTCATTGTAATTCATCTTATAATATGATTATTTAAAATGTAAAGTAACAACGGTTCACGAAAGTAAAAATAAAATTCAAAAAAAAAAAAAAATAAGCGCGTGAAAAGGAAACGTACATACAATATCAATATGCATAACGCGGATATATCAACGTTAAGAATTTTAATGTCGCAGGATACGAATCTAATCTTCATCATACCATGACCATTCTAGAACGCAACTTTTTAATAGCGCCAGAGGACGCTAAGTAAAGTAAAATGAAACCGTAAGTAAAGCACATCGATATATCCGGCAATGTTATTCTTCCAACAAAATCCAATTTTTTTAATCCGTTCTATCCTGAAGCGAGCCCAGCTGAAACAAATATACGTGCATATATACATAAACATAAACATAAATTCTTAGAAATTTGCCTTAAAATTACCGCCCTCGTTGCTCGACACGCAGTTACTTTCAGTTCACGGTGGTGCAGGCTCGAATGAAAAATTCACGAAGCAGCATCAGGATTGCAATCAGGTCCGCAAGTAAATCTTCCAAGGACGACGTACACAAGCGTGTTTCGAGAGGCGGAAACGCGGTGTGTACGGGCATTAAAGCATAGCGACAACGGCAGAACGATGTATATAGGAGCATAGTATAACATAGGTAAGTATGTTTGTGGGTCAGTGGCACGAGAGCTGCCCGCTGCCACCGCCGCCGCCACCACAATGAGCCAGTACCGTCGCATGGTAAAATCGTGTATACCTACTACATACATTATACAGATCGTGAACTGCCATTGTTCTTGAACTTGTACGCACACGCAGCAACAGTTTATGCGTTGGCTAGTATATAACACCAACGTGTATTCCGTGTGTTACGTACACACACGCTATGACCACGGAGAAAACCACAGGGCGATCATTGATAAAGAGAAATTGGCCCTATTGCAACTTGCCGCTGGCTTCTTTTCATGTACGTCAGCTCTCTTGATCGATCGCTATATTGTTGCTAATGATTTAAGCCGCTGTTCTTACGCTTCCACGATCCTATCTTTGATCATTCTTCAATGGATGGGAATAGGAAAGAAAAGATACTTAAGTTAACTTTGATTAGATTTCTACAAATCAGAACTGACAATGTGTAAATAAATTATAAATAAATACTTGCCATATTATAATACCGATAAATTCACGCTACGAATCAAAAAAAAGAAGCGACAATTTGAGAACGATCGATCGTGACTAATCGGCCAAGTCGGTGTCCAATTCCTCGGTAGCGTAGGTAAGTAGGTATCCTCGAGGTTCTCAACAAAAGTTTTTCTATGTGGTTGAAATTTTTGCTCGGATTTTACATAATACTATTTTCATGCAGCTTACATTGCGCCATGGGCCTGTATAAAATATTATCTCTCTTTATCCGTATTTATCTATATTTATAAATAAAAAATATACAGATGTACAGATGTTAAAGCTCATCACGACTTGTTATATTCTTTAACTCATTTTTTTAATCGGGTGTTTCGTTCATTGAAAAATTTTTTAATTTAAGAAAAATATTACACGTATACACGTATATCATTTGTTATATGTGATTTCAATGAAACCATTCTTTAGATTATAAGCGTTTCTCAATAGCATCAAGAATTTCTGCTCAATAAAATATTGCGTACAAATAATTTTTAGAAAGTTTTCTATCTTGTTCAACATTAAAAAACCTACAATAGAACAGAAGGAATATCAAAATTGATATAAAAACTATAAAGCTATAAAATAAAAATAATCGTAAATATAGTGCACGCTCATTTTGGAACGAAATAATTATTCTACAGTACAGGTAGTTGTTCGCGAAACGTATAGAAAGATGTTTCATAACAATTGGAGTGTTCACCGGCAATATCATTGCACGGTATGTACTTACATTCGTGAGTTCGTTGCACCGGTTGCCATTGCAACATTTTATAATTACATTGTAGCTATGCCACCGTTACCACTTTGCAAATATACTGCGTAAAAATAAACAATATCATTGGAATACATTCGACACACTGCTTACCGCTTAAAATTAATCAATTGCTGATTTATATAAATACGATCATTTTTTTCGTCATGAACTGAAGCGAAACAGTGAGCGAGTCCTTCGATGCCTTTTGCAAGGATTTATCAAGGATATGTTATAAATTTAAAAAAAGAATATTATAATAAAAATTTGAATGATAAAAAAATAGAATAAACAAGAACATTCGTTTATTTTATTATTTCATTCTTCGTTAAAAAACTAAGGATGTTTACGTAGATATTGCTTGAACAAAAAATTTTTTTTAAATATCAATTAAAATATTAATCACAATCATAATATTACATTATATGTTTTATTTAAAGAAAAACCTACTTACTATTCATAAAAGAAACACCCGAATCCTCGTATTATCTGCCAATAACTCACATTAACGAGACTTACTATTATCCCTAACGGATAAGAAGGATCTTGACATTATAGCTAGATGTCAAGTCTGTACATAATTCATAAAATAAGAAAGGACGAAGCGAGAAGGCAAGAGAAAGAGAATTTTTTCGGACAACTTGCATTATAATTATACAGTTAAACGTTAGGTTAACGGTCCTGCTTAGAATTTCGGATATTTTAAGACAAAAAATACATTGGATACATAGATATAGGATTTATACCTTGACATTCGATCCACTCATTGAGAAAATTATGTCAAACTCGCATGTTATTCATCACTTCCTTGACTTAAATAGAATGACGCGCGGTTAGTAGGATACGAAGGAGGTTAGAAATAAAAATAACAGCGATTATCGTACATAAAACGTTTTATCCTATCTCTTTCTTATTTCTTTTAATTTTATAATAGACACGGGCAATTCACTAAATGACATTTTTTGTCGACATGGGAAGTGTATTTATGGTCATGCATGTCGTTTATTTAGGACTCACTTTTACTCGGATACGAAACACGAGGCTTGAAAACGAGAACACTAATGACCACATAAAGATTCCGCTGAGAAAAAAGCCCTCTACCGGTTGCATGTTATTGAAACTTATTTAAAATAATAATTTTAAAATAAACATTAAATACTTAATGATGTTTATTTCTTTGTTCAATTATATATTTGAAATTATATATATTATAATAATTAATAATTAATTAAAATAAATTCTAATAATATGTTAATATTTAATAAAAATATAAATATATGCACAGAAAAACAAAAAAAAATAAATATCGGTAGAAGCAAAATAGAGGAAAAATATTCATTATTAATGTTCTGTTTTTTATAAAGACTTGAAAGTTTAACAATGTATGATCAAAAATAGATTAAAACGTTATGCGATATGATACGTGCCATGTTAATTATAGTAAACATATCACGGTAAACATATTATAACCTAACTAATCGTGACTCATCAGTTGAAGAAAAAAAAATGTGAAACATGATACGATCGCGATACATATTTGAAAATTATTAATTATTTAGCATTTTATTTTCATTTTGACATTCTATTTCAACTAAAATGAAGTAATAATATCGAAATAGTTCATTGAGCCTCATTTCAGCGAATCGAAAAATTGGATAAATTAGCTATTGAAGCATGGGAGATAGTAACGATGTCACGATTTCGCACGATCTCCTTTTTTTCTTTCTTTCGTTTTAGAATGGTCATAGAAAAAGAGTGCGTGGCCAGTGGTGTGTGCCGAAGCATAACACGCTGTACTCCGCGGTGGCATTACTACTTCGTTACGCTCGTGTATTTTTCCGAAACTTTATTCTTGTGCGAGCGTTGGCAAGGAAGATCCGTCAAGCGTAGAAAAATTAACGACGTCGTATCCGCGTAATTAATTAACGTATCGAATAAATTCGTATGAGGGACGTTATCCAATCTAACCTATAAAAATATTATGACGAATGCACCCTAAATAAATTGACAGAATATTTAATACGGACATTTGTTTTAAAATAATTTGAAATTCTATTGAATTCTTAGACAATATATTTCAAAAGATTGAGAAAAAATTTAATATAAATTATATATGTTGAAAAAAGAAGCTATATAAACTCACTATTTAAAGACATTTATATATCTATAAAAAAGAAAAATGTGGATATAAGAATATCTTAAATCATTTAGATTCTTTTTACACAAAACATATTAAATAGAATTTTTATTTTTTTCTATACATATTCTTTAACTTTCACCACTGTATCATGGAAATTGATAAAGTTATTAGAAATTTTATTTTGATTGGTATCGATTGACTACTTCGACCTGATTAATCTTTTTCGATTCGATTAATCGAATGATCGAAATTTTATATATAAAAATGCGTAGTAATGCAATGAAAAATAATTTTTTTAATATAAATATAAAATTTTTATATTTGAAATAATTAATAAATTTATCAATTAAATATATAAAGTTTATAATAAAAGAATTACTTCGAATTCTATTATTTGCAAAACAAATATCGATATCGAAATAAACAGAGTTGAAAGGCTATCAATTGTTTCTTTGAGTTCATTCGAGGTACACTATACTATGTAACTTTAGATGTTTGTTTTAATTCACTTTTTGGCCGCAAAATTATCAAGCATAATATAATAGCAGTAAACATTGTCAGACTAGCCAGGTAAACGGACCAGAAGGCTACCGTGCACCTGAATTTCGTAACCGAATCTAATTTAAAGACATTCTTCACGGAAGTTTGATGGTGTGCATGCTTTAAAACGCTTGTAATTCCATTTTTAGAAACTTGGTAAAATATTTTTTCGAAAATAAGTATTTCAATAATGATGTTGAAACGAAAAAAAAGAAATAAACTTGAAAAATCAAATTATTTTATCATAAAATTTTTTTTAATATTTTTTTTTTTTTAACTCTAAGAAATAGTTACACACATAATTAAAAATTGATTTTTTTGGATTCATAACTTATTAAAACCAATCCAATCTCTAGTAAATGACAATATAATATAATTATATCGTATCCAATACATATAATTTTTAATGCACAATCTAGTCAAATATCTTGAACGTATGAAATTCTCTACTTTGTAAAAATGTTTCGCTCTGAATCTCGCTTACGTGAAAAATAAAAGATGACATGATTTTACTTTTTAACATAGAACATGTATTATATTTACAGCACGCTTTGCCTTCATGATAGATACCCCAGAATAATCTAGGTCAGTATGTCAGCGATTCATGGGGTGCGAGATCTTGGAAAGAAAAAAGAACGCATGTATCGTCTCCGAAGAGATCTCCCACCTTCCGATTTACCATACCCATACATTCATCATAGTCCGTAAACTGACCTAACGGAGCCAACTCTACGATTCGTCTAGACAGAATAATGAATCCTCTTCACTTTTATCTACTATTTTTATACATTATAAAACACATTGAAAAATGCGAACTATTTTTTGTATTTGGCCATAAGTTTCTAGAATGTATGCATACCTCGTGCCGATATGCAGGTATATAGTTATTCGTAAACTAAAGATATTTTTATTCCGATAATTTATAGAATTTTTATCCACATAGAATTAAGAAAAAATTTTTGAATTTACAAAATTCTTTGATACTCGCATTGAAAATATTTGTATATTGTTTCTAATTTAAAATAATAGATAATTCATTTTTATATAAAAATTTTAAAAACAATAATATATTTTAGAATTTTTTATGATTTAATATTAGATAAATAAAATAATATTCTAATTTTATTTTTAATCTTACTTAATATTAATAAATAATATTAATAAATATTAATAAATAATATTAATAATATAATAAAAAAATCACATTATTTAAAAAATATATATATATATTATATTTATGATGCCAATATTTATTAAATACACATTGCATCAATAAATTTATACGAATCTCTGATATCATATTTATTATTATCCTAATTCTATACTTTAGTTCGTTGTTTTGCTTTCTCTTTCGGGAGTGGCATGCTCTAGTTCGCCTGGCCACGAAACCGTCCATCCATCAGTACGTCCTCTGGCTATTCCATGACTTCGATTTTATACAATTCAAATGTAAAGTATATTAAATCAAATCGGCAAGAAGCGAAGTGAATCGTTATATGAATCAAACAAGAACAATAAATATATTTTATTTATTTTTATCACAATGAACATGTACAATTATATATATATATATATAAACAATTATATATATATATATATAAACAGAATATATTATTATGTAAATCGTTACAAATATATTACAGATAAACTTTGTATATATGTATAACAATACATAAAATATATATCAAAAATAATATTTCATTTCAGATTTCAACAATTGTAATTATATATACATATTTTATCAAGAAATAAATATTTTTATATTTTTAAATAAATATTTTATATTTTTCAATTTAATTATTACCTATTTCATTATATTATATAAAAATTTTTTTCATCTATGTGCATAATAATATGCATCTAAAATTATATTATATAAATTTATATCATATATTGTTATTATCAATTTATTTTGTATAAATTTTAAATAAAATTTTTAAATTTTAAAAAGATAATTATAATATAAAAAATTATTAGTTAAAAAAAAGAAGATAATAAATAAAGATAATAAAAATCAATTTATAATTTCCATATCTAGATACATAATAAAAAATTTCAACAAATATTTAACTATTAACTATTATATATTTAAAACTATTGGATTATAAGAGATTCAACAATTCAGTCTTAATCAAAAAATGATTTTCTATAAAAAAAAAAATAAATTATAAATATAAAAATATTGATATATTAAACAATATTGATATAAATTGATATAATTTTGATATAAAAAATTTAAGAATAATATTTTTTAATTTCTGTAAGTAAGCATTTTTCATTTGATTCATTTATTTCTACGAATTTCTTATTTGCCCTACTAAAATAATAAATATCACCAGTATAAATATCAAACCATAATGCATGAATATGCAAATCATGTCTTTCCAATCGTTTTTTTAAAAATCCATAAGAAGCTATATTTTGTAATTGTTGTAAGGTATTTATCTGAAATTAAAATAAATTTCACTTTGTTGTAATTAAATATGTAAAATAAAATAAATATGTATGTATAACAGATTAAAATTATATTTATACCAACTTGAGATAATTTATCTTCTACGCCGAATTTATCTTCAGGATCAATATAAGCCACAAATTTTCGTAAAGATGTCTCACCCTGAAAAAGTATCGGGTCACGGAAATCAGCGATTTCAAGCTGTTGAAATCTTGCTAAACTATTACTAGCATGTGCAAAAAGCCATGCTTTTAATGGCGATATCCTTCTATTTACCTGAAAAATATCTTATAAATTCGCAAAATAGATTTAAAAATAATAAAATTAATTAAATACGTACTTTCGATGCTAATTCTTCCTCGCGTAAAGAATATAACATATTCATAGCTTTACAATCGCTATGGCCACAAACTATAATGTGTTTTATTTCGTTCATTAAACAAACAAGTTCTAAGGCTGCCGGTTCACACATTGCTAACTCGTCCTCAAAATGCTGAGAATGAGGAATAATATTACCAGCATTTCTTACTGAAAAACATAAAATTCATGACAAAACTTATCTATAGAAAAAAAAAATACATTTTCGATTTCGTCATTCTTAAATCGAATATTTATTTTTCCAATCATTAATATGATATTTATTTAATTAGTAAAATTAAAAAAATACCCATTTAAGTACAAATATAAAAAACATCGCAATAACATGTCATTAAATTGCATCGTGAAATTACCAAAAAAACAAGTTTCATATTCGAGAATATAATGTCATCGTGAAATCTCGTACCAACAAACATGTCTCCAACATTTGTTTCCGTAAATCTAGTAGGAATCATCCGGGAATCCATGCAGGTAAAGAATGCTGCTTTTGGCTATGATAAGAGTAACGACTTATATAAATCAATTACAATATTAAGTATTAGTACTGTACTTTAGAGATTAGTAAAATGTAATTTACGTTAATTGCAACATATATTATTTACTCTTTCAATATAAATGATGAATATATTTTTTAGATAAATTAAATAAATATTTATTAATATATATAATTAATATTACGTTATATAATTAATTTTCATGCATGATAATATTTTTCAGAATAAACGCAATGTTTTTTTTTGTAAATGATTCTTTAGTTCAAGGACGTATGTAAATATAAGATAATCATATTCAAAATAAATGTGATAAGAAAATCATATTCAAAAGAAACTTGTCCTTTTGAATGATAAAAACGAATGATAAAAAAAATTATTTTATTTAAATTTTATTATATTTTCAGGATATATTTTTCATTATAAATGTCAAAATATTCTTATAAACATAATTTAAAAATAAATATATCATGAGATAAAAAGTATATCACAAAAAAATAAACACATTTATAAATGATTAATATTAAATTAGATAAAATAATTTTTACATACTTCAGGACAGTCTTTAACTTTTTGAAATTGTTTCACCATTTCTTCTCTATGGCACTTTCTATATTTCATTATTCCTTTAATTATTTTATCCATATTCAAACTCTATAAAATCTGAATTGTTTTATTAGTCTAAAAGAATGACACTCACAAATTCGCCATTAATACACAAATGGCGGGAATTTTAAATATATCTTCAGACTAGTTGAGTATTCATAAATATTACGTAACATTCTTTTTTTTTTATTTCAATAGAATATTAGAATTAAGTTTAATAATCATTTTGTTTATAACAAAAAATATAATTTAATGATACATATAAAAACATAAGACTTTATTATTCCCTTTCTTTTATTATTTTTCCATAAATACAGCTATAAAAAAATTCAAGCAAGTTTAATATCATTTTATATCAAAAAATACTGATCAAAATTTTATACAAAATATAACATAATTTAACACTATCATTTAAATTGAAAGACAATTATTTATTAATTGTTATAATGACATGGTTAGTTATAATAAGTATATACACTATTGTATTAAAACATATAATATAATTTAAAAAAATATATGTTTTTATAACAGGCCAGATTTGCTATACAGAAATTTAAGAACGCTATACGTAATATTATAAAATCAGGAAAATGCTTAATCTAGAAAACCATGTTTTATCTAAGAGCCAAGAGATTATTTATTGTAAGTGAATAACAATATATTTCACTTAATATAGTAATGGCATATATTTATTTATATTTATTTATTAATATACATATGTGCCAAAATTTTTAAATATTTCTTTATTAATTTTTATATAAAATAAAATATGAATAATTTAAAATATTTTTTATCAAAGAATATCATTCTTTAAGAATAACATTTATTATAATGGTTGAAATTATTTATTCATTAACAAAATTATTTTAATTAACAAAAAGAAAAAAATTCTTATTTTTTTCACCTTTATTTTGATGATTCTCTTTTAAAATGACTCTTAGATTCAATAATGATTAACAGCTTGGACCCGGGTGACAACGCGCCTGGGTCGAGCTGATTTCTATCTACTTAATGCTGAACTTTGACTAGCACGTTCTAGTTTCTCGAAATGTTTTCGGGCATTACGAATATTGATTAATGTTGCTGCTGATGCTGAAATAATACGAGAATAAGTATTTCATTATTCATTATAAAAAAAATTAAAATTATAAGTACTTACGAATAGCAGGATCCGACATAATAACCATTACATATGTATTCGACGTAAATACATCGATAAAAGCCGCAAAATTTGTATTTCTAACTTCCATGCTCTGAAACTGTGCTGCCAGTTTACTAAAAGATATGATTTATAAATATATATTCAGACCAATTTTTATATTGATTTTTATTTTTATTTCTGCAATTTACCTGCAACTCAATTTGAACTGTTTTATTATATTAGATACTTTTTCAAATCGATGTACGTCTCTATGATGTTGTCTTTGACAATAACTAATCACTAAAAATGTTGCTCTTTCAAATAAAAGTACTTCATCAGCATCAATAATATTTGTAAATTGTTTCAAACTTTGTTCAAGTTCTTTCACATTTGGAATTAACATATATACGATTGAAGACCATGCTCTAAAAATATAATAATTTATATAAAATTATATAAAAATATTATAAATTGAAGTCATTATATGAAGATATACCTATATAATGTTTCATCCCATATACTAGTTCTGAAACAAGTACATTCAAGAGGCAAACTAAGTCTTTTCAAATCTTCTTCTCTTTCTCTAAATATCAAATCTCTTTGATCCTCTTGTACTAAATCCATTTTATGTACTAAACAGAATATTTTTGCTTCTGGACTATTTTGTAATATTGCTTCTAAGCAACTCTGATAATAATGCATGTCTTTATCTAATTCTCTGGATTCTACATCAAAAACATAGATCAGAACTTCTACATTTCTAAATATATTATCACGTTGTGATGCAAAATAATTTTCCATAAATGCTTCTTGACCACCACAATCCCAAAGATTTAATACCAAATTACCAAGAAATCGAACATGACTATGTTCTACATCAACTATTAAATATAATAAATTAATAAATATATGTGTATATAATATAAAATATAATATTTGACAAAATAACAATATTCAAATATTACATACTTGTTGCTCCCAAACGACGAGTATCACGAGCAATATAATTAGCAAAAATTATACTACGCATACTGGTTTTTCCTGAACCACTTTTACCCATCAACAAAACCTAAAAAATAAATATTGATTATATATAAAACATAAAACCAATATATAAATAAAGAAATTATTAAATAACTTTAATCTTATACAAAAATAAAAATAAAATTTATGTACCTTTTTCTTCATTTTGAATTAATAATGTTAAACTTAGTTAAAGTTTTAATTAATTAAAACTGATTCTGATAACTTTCCTTCTGTAAAAAGTGATTGATTAATTATTTTGACCTGTAACATATAATTAAATAATATAATACAATTCTACAATTAAATAATTTTTATTATATTTGTGATAATGCACATACGTTAAATATGTCGTCAAATGTCAAATTTCATATCGAGGTTATTTTACATTATTTGATGAATCATAAATATAGTAGATATAACTTTATGAACTGTAATAAAAACATTAGTCTTCTTGTTGACTTATAAATAGCATTAAATATAATTCATAGATATTTCATAACATAAAATAATGATTATAAAAAACGAAAATAACGATTTCCTTAATAGTAAACAGTCTTATTATATGAAAAATGGTTACTTTTTATTTTTCTGCTGTGATTACCAACTTCTAATAGCTAACTTCACACATATTATCATTATTCAAGTATCGTTTAAAGATATAGATTTAAGATTAAATCAAGTTGATTATTAAAAATTATATTTGATAATATATACAATAAAAATATATTTATTATTGTATATTAATGTATATTATCGTCATCAATATTTTTATTATGTATTACTTTATGTATTATTCAATATTCATATATTTAAATATTACTTGAGTATTATTTAAATATTAAACAATTTAATTATCTTATTTCTTATTTTTCATTAGTTATTTTTTATTTCTAAATTTCTAAATTATACTTTTTTGTAAAAATAAATATCTTTAAACATTTTATTTTTTATAAAATATTTATATTTTTTAAAAATATTACATTTTTTTAATTTAAAATAAAAATATTACATGATTATTATTGTAAACTAATTTAAATATTTTTAAATTATATAATAATATATTTTATATGAAATATTAATATGAAAATAAAATATGAAATTTAATATAAAATATTAATATTTGGTCTATAATTTATTAAAATTTAAATATATGTAATACTTAATATAAAAAATATAAGATAAACAAATAATTCTGTTTTGAATTTGATTTTTTATATAAAATACAAATACAATTAATATATTATTAAAATTTTATTATTTTTCTAATATAATATTTTCAATGAAAAAGTCATTTAGAGAAGAGTTTTCAATATAACTATTTACATAAACTTATCAAATATAATCTTAACTATGCAAAAAACTTATAATCGTGTCAAAAATATGGATCAATTATGAATATGAAGATTTTTATTAATAAATATAACATTAAGATATCATAGTATTATAATATAATATTTAAAATAAAAAAATAAACAAAAAAATAAAAAAAAATATTTAAAAAATAATAAAAATTATGATTATTTTTTAACTTTGATATAATTATTGATACATAATATTTCATACAGATATTACGTATAAATATTTATGATAAAATAATTTTCTTAATAAATTTTCCATTTGATATATAAAAAAAATAATATAAATACATACATATATATTTATAATTTAAAAAAAAATATATATTAATATGTATATAAATATATATATATGTATATATATATGTGTATATATGTATATATATTGTAGATATTATAAATTAGATTAAATTAATTAAATAAATATTTAAAGGATTTGTTTCCCAAAATTAATAATTACTCTAACTGAAATTTTTATAATAAATATATTATTATTTATATATTTATTATTATTATTATTATATATTTATATTTATAAAATATTAGTTGTTATAAATTTATAATAAATTTTATAATTATTAATAATATTTGTGATATTGGAATATTAGTTTTTTCAAACATTCTTTATTATACATATGATTATAAATAATACTAAATCATACATTTTTAATAAATAAATTTTTAACAATAAAAATTTTTAGAAATATATTATTAAAATATTAAATTTATTTTCTAATTGAGAATTAAAATAAAGAAATTATATATGAGAAAAATATAATATTTTTAAATACATTATAAAAATAATCTATAAAAGCATATGTTATCTATTGTAGGAATATGAATAAAAATATCAATAGATACCTACATGAAAATATATAGTAAATAGTTAAAATTATTAAACTATGATTTATGTACACAGAATTTTAAGATTTTAAAATATTTTGAATATTCATATTTCTAATTTATCTTCGAAAACTTGTAATATTTCACATAAAGCTTTAATTTTTATGAATAAAACTATAATGAAGTTTATAACAATATTTGTTTTTACATTGGCTAACCTGTAATTGTTCGTTTGCAGTCTTACCACCATTTCAGTCTATTTTATTCTAAATTTCTTTTTAAATCATATGTATATACATATACATAATCATTCATATTAAGTTATAATAGGTATAGATACAGGAAATAAATATATGTGTATGTACTAATAATCAAATCTTGTAAATGTATGAAGAGAAAGATACAGTTAAAAAAAAGAGAAAAAAGCAAATGAAAAAGTGAAAAAGAGAAAAAGAAAGAGAAAGGATAAGAGAGAGATACAGAAAGAGAGGGAGTGAACGGTGTTCCACTGGAGGCGCTGTGCAGTGCCAAAGGACCGCGGCGGCGGTGGTGATTCAGACTTCTTATCAATTTTGAAAAGTCGTGGAGAAGAATAGGGAGACATTCGTCGACATTGGGCGTCGATTATATGTACGAAATGAGGTACCATTGATAAGACTTAGAGCGCCGCGCGGTTCCGCCTCCGCCGTGCCCAAACGCGGCACATTACGGACGTGTGGATAAAGCGGCGCCATATATACACGATATACAATCGTATTTTTTCTTTCGCGAATGCGAGAGGATAGAAAAAAGGAGGAGTGAAATATCGTGAGAACGAAAGAGCGAACGCGATACTAAAGAAAATCGAGATAAGGAATAAGAAAGTGAAGAGAGAAAGAGAGGGAGTGAGAATTAGAGATCAGTGGATGCGGCGCGGTGTCTGCACCCGTGCGTGAATCACGCTTTCTTGAGGTGCCTGTGTATCCCTCGTCTTCGAGCACACCCCATACTTACGACATTGACCTGTTCAAGAACGCCGTTATTCTTCGCAATCGAACAAGGCTTTTTACAAATAATTTTTCTAAAACATCTTTCGTGGTGTCATCCACGAAGAGAGGCATTTTTGCTCCGTTTTGTTTTATGTTCTTTACCGGTTATCAAGAATCTATCTGTTTGTGCTCGTGATATAGAACCGGTATTTTAAAAACATCACTTCAATATTATTTATTAAATTCAAAGAAACAACTTTTTTTTTCCAAAACAAAAGTGAATGGATCTTAGAATTTCATGTTTTCAACAGACTTGGTGTTTTTGTCAACATAAAGAATTTTTTGTGCACTGTGATTTAAACTCTTAGTCTTTTAGAATTTATATAATATAACAACAATTACAATCTTTATAAGATTTGAGCTAATATTGTTAAACAAATCTTCAAGTAAAACAATAGAAATATATTGTTGTAAAATAGATTGACAACAAAGAAACAAAAGTAGATACAATATGTCAGATGAAGAAGATAAACCCCCTGCACCTCCTGTGCGACTTACATCAAATAGGTATTATCTTAAATTTATTCTTTATGTTGCATTATCATGTATTATAATTCATTAATATTAAAAAATTTTAAAAGCAAATTTATTATTTAATATTAGAAATTTAAGCATATACTTAAAAATAAATATTTAAAATTTGATTTTGTAGTACTTCAGTCTTGCATAATAAATATAATATATAATATACTTTTGTATTATATTATATATGATTAAAAATTCATGAGTTTTTACATTTTATATTCTTATTACTTTCTTTGCAATAAGTAGAAGTCTGCATCTCCTAAAAATAGAGTAACAGACACTAATCTACTGGTTGCTAAAAA